>NC_092378.1:84960997-85293105 GCF_030028105.1 Mobula birostris
TAAGCACAGCATTGTGGGCCAAAATGCCTGTATTGTACTGTAGGTTTTTCATGTTTCTAACACAAGTGATTCTGTAGAGGCTGGAAATTTAGCAGGTCAGGCACCATCTATGAAGAGAAATAAAGAGCTGATGTTTCAGACCAAGACCCTTCATTTGGGCTGTTCATCAGGTCCTGGAGTGTTGATTTTTTTCCTCTCTATAGATCCAGCATTTTGAGGGTATTCAAAAAACATGGCAGCTTGGTAGAAAAAATGTAGGCCATTGGTACTTCTCTGAATTTCAGTTCTCCTCATGGCAAAGCTGCCATTTCTCAGCTCATTCTGTTGAATTATTTCCTCTATGACAGGTGCTTCTTTTTGGCGATATGTTGGATTGTCCAGATTATTGTTTTTAATTGTGGTTTTCCTTGTAGTTTTAAGTCTCTTTACACTTGCGTATATGTTTGAAAAGTCATCTGTTTGGCTGTAGATGTTTAGTAATGTATATTTGGTACTATACTGTAGTTTTTATTTACAAACTTGAAGTATAATTCAGTCAGTATCTGCTAAACTGCTTTCCTATCACAAACTAGCCCAAATCAATTTTCACTATAGAAACAAGCCCTGTGTGCTCACATTCATTTGTTGCAGTCACAGTTTTAGCCTGACAACAGTTCTAGCTGGTCTCACGGTTTACAACCAGTCAGTTACTGGCAGGTACAGCTAGTTACAGATCCTTTGTTGCTTCTTTGCTTTATATGCTGGACTCTGTCTGACCTGTACTATGATAAAAATGTAATAAAATAGCTCTAGACATAGGTTTGCATCTCATTCTTGACTTTTGAAGACCCTTTTGGTTTACATCATCTCCAGATCCAATAGGTAAGGAGGTCAAACCTATGCACAGTACTCATTCTCTCACCAAGGCTTTATGCAATTTCAGTTCCTTCCTCCTGTAATTAAACCCTCTAGTAATAACATACCACTTGTCCTTCTAATTGCTTGTTGCACCTACATGTTGGTCTTCAATGACTTTTGTACAAACAGACCCTGGTCCTTTCGGCCACCACCTCTCACCATTTAACAATATGCAGCATTTCAAACACTGTTCTGCATTGTGCGGTAGGATTGTCCTATTCTCACCTACTGACTTAGCTTGTTCATCTTCCCCTGAAGCTTCTATATCTTCCATATTTACATCCTCTATTTTAGTGTTGACAGCATGCTTGGAAATATTTCATCCCCTCAGCCAAATTGTTGATAAAGAGAATGAATGATTGAGCCACGGGCACTGATCATAATAGTACCCTACTAATTATAGGCTGGAAGAGAGCCATCTGCTCAGTCACATTCTTTTCTATTTAATAATGATTCTCAATCCATGTCGGTACATTATCCCCAATCCATAATAACCTTTTGACCAACCTTCTGTTTGGAGGGCCTTTTCAAAACCCTTCTGCTATGATTCCTCCTTATTCTACTAGTCACACCCTCAAAGAAGTTCAGTGCATCAACCATACAGGATTTATTTGAACATTATATTAAAACTCCAAAACCCTGAAATTTCTTTAAAAGTATTCTGTTATTGTTTTAGCTTCCAGCATTTTCCCTATCGCTGATTTAAGCAGGTTGGTAGTTCTGTTTTTTGTTTCCCTCCTTTTTAAATGATGGGGTCACATATGCAACCACCGAATCCACAGGAATAATTCAGATATTTATATAATTCAGGAAGATAACTAGAGCTTTCACAAAGTCTGGAGTAACATCTACCAATAATCTGGGATGTACCGTAGAACATCAAATTCATAGGATTTATCAGCCTTCAAATACACCAACTTTTCTTGATCGATTTATTTACAATACTCTTTGAGTTTCACATTCTCAATGAATCCTTGGTTGTCAAAATTATCCAGCTATTTTTATGTGCCTTTTATTATATTTCTAAGTAATTGTTAAATTTTCTGCCATTTTTTAATTTCCCATTATAAATTTTCCTGTCACTAACTGTGAGGAGCGCACATTTGGTTTTGTCAGTTCTAATTCTCTTTACTTGCATCTAAAAGATCTTGCATTGTGCTGTTCTTAAATTTACTTTTGTTCCATCCTTTCTTTTGCCTTTGTTGAATTCAACGTAAATGTAGTTTCAAAGTACCATATATTACCTTGAAATTCATTTTCTTGCTGGCATTTACAGATAAAAGATAAAGAAATACAATAGAATTTTGCAAAAACTATACATAAAGACTGACAAATACCAATGTGCAAATGGAGACAAACTGTAAATAAAAATAATACTGAGAACATGAATTATAAAGAGCCCTTGAAAGTGAATCTGTAGATTGTGGGATCAGTTCAGAGTAGCTGTGAATAAAGTTATCCATCCTGAAGGTTTCCTGAACTTGGTGGTGTGGGGCCTAAGGCTTCTGTATCTTCTGCCCAGTGGTAGTGGTGAGAAGAGTTGTAATGTTCTCCCAATCTTAAGGCCCACTGCTGATATTGGCAGCTTTATAAACTTCCTGATTTTATGCTACCTTTAATTTCTTTTGTCATTCACAGATGACTGACTTCCTTTTGGGTTTTGGCACCTTAAACAAATATACTTTTTTTGAAACTTGTGCATTCTTGCTGTTAGATACAAAGCATTGGTGTCTACTCAAAGTTCAAAGTAAAATTTATTATCAAAGTAAGTGTATGTCACCATATACTACTTTGAGATTTCTTTTTTTTACAGGCATTCACAGTAGAACAGAGAAATACAATAGAAACAATGAAAGCTACACACAAAGACTGATAATCAATGTGCAAAAGAAAACAAACTATGCAAATAGGTAAATAAATAATACTGAAGAGTCCTTGACAGTGAGTCCATAGGTTGTGAAATCAGTTCAGAGATGAGGGTGAGTGAAGTTATGTACTATTTCAGGAGCCTGATGGTTGTAGGGTAATAACTGCTTCTGAACCTGGTGGTGTGGGACCTAAGGTTTCTGTACCTCCTTCCCAATAGCAGCAGCGAAAAGAAAGTGTGGCCTGGATGATGGGAGTCCTTGATGATGGATGTTGCTTTCCGGCAACAGTGCTCCTTGTAGGTGTGCTCGGTGGTGGGGAGGGCTTTGCCTATGATGGACTGGGCTGTGCCCACCACTTTTCCATTAATGGCATTGGTATTTCTATACCAGGCCGTGATGTAACCAGTCGGGATTCTCTTTACTCTGCATCTATAGAAGTTTGTCAACATTTCGGATGACATAGCATGACTCGGTGCTTTGTCGTGCTTTCCTTGTGATGGCGCTTAGGTGCTGGTCCTCTGATATGATAACACCAAAAAATCCTGTCCACCTCCAATCCCCTAATGATAACTGGCTCATGGATCTTCGTTTTTTTCCTCCCGTAGTCAATAATCTGCTCGTTGATTTTGCTGATGTTGATTGAGATGTTGTTGTGGCAGCATCTATCAACATATTCTCCCTATTAGTTACAAGCAACTCACCTGTGAAACCTTCATAGTTTTGCACTAAATGATGTCACTTTCAAGCCAAATATATAATTTTATAATGGACAGGATCTCCCAAAGTTTGAAAATCAATCCTTCTCATTGCACAAAATTATATACAAAATACCCTTACATCATTGTTACTCAACCTTTTGATCTTGAAAAGTATGCTTCATGAATTAATCATCCTTATTACAGTAAATCTGATTGTCTAGTATATATATAGGTTAAAGTCTTAGATGATCACTGCATTACACTGTGAAACACAAGCACCTTTGCGTTATTTATGATTCTCCCAATATAAAAACTACTGATTGGATCCCTGTAAATAGCACCTACCAATTTTTTCTGCCCTTTGCTATTTCTTGGTCCTATGCAAACCGATTCCTGTTCCATATCATGATCTGTCAAGCCATGATCCTTTCTCAACACTGACTGACTTTCCACATCTAATTGCATTTTATTTCTTGCCCGTCCTTCCTAAGTGTTGCTACCCTGGAGTATTAGGTGCCCAGCTTGATAACCTTCAGCACTATTTCTGTAATCGCATTGAGATCCCAACCATTAACTGCTGTGATTATTCAGATAAGCTAACTTGAATGTTGTCTTTTTAACCTATTTATTTCAGTAGCTACTTTTATAATTTTCCCTTCCTGCTTTCCTGCTCTTAATTGCTGTTTCTCCTTCCTTTTTTCTTTGAGGTTCCCATCCTTAAGACTTACAGTTTTGAGGTCCTGCTTTTTAGCTCCCTAACGTTGCCCTGCTTTTTCTACCCATGTGGGTGGTATGAATACGGAGCAGAACCTTTTGGAATTTCCAAAGCCATTCAGTGGCTGTACTATCTTCCTGTCAGTGTCAGGTAGTCACACTCGCCCCTTCTGTTTGCTTCGCCCCAGAAGGACCGCAATAGCTGTGGCCGCTGCTCCAACTTGAGTTGCTGCAATAGGTGACACCTCCTGTATGTATATTTGCCAAGCACTGCCATTATTCAGGATCCCTATGGTCAATATCTCTCAACTATATTTCTGATCTTTCACTGTTGCTGGGTGTAGGAATTCTTTCCCAACAAAACCATAGGAGCACCTACACCAGAATGACTGTGGTGGTTCAAGCATGTGACTCACCACCACAGTTTCAAGGACAATAAGAGATGGGCAGTAAATGCTGGCCATGTCAGCAGGACCAAGATCCCAAAATGTATAAGAAATAAGATGTCAGAATCTCTGAAGGAAATTCCTTTGCAGTACTTCCTGTGGCCAGGCAGATTTATCCTTTCATCTCAAAGCTTAGGAGTAACACTGCCCCACGACTTCAGTCCATACATGATTCCTATTCACTGTCATGAACTTCAGATATCTGAAGCAAGCTACGAAGTTGCCTTAGGAAGCCCCATTTAAGGGAGCTCTGTATTTAAATTGTACAGAGCACTTTAAACACATCCTCTGCTAGTCTTCTTGTCCAATGAGCACTCCAGCCTCAATTGCACAGAACTGATCTCTGAGCCATCAGATAACAAGAATTGTGGGGTCCCTGAAAGGCCCCCTTGCTGAAGATTTCAGTCATGTCAAGGCTCACTACTAAACATTAGGTACACTTTTGTACTTTGCAAGATATGCTATCTGAATAATACATACAAAATGCTGAAGGAACTCCACAGGTCAGGCTACATCTATGGAGAGGAATAAACAGTTGATATTTTGGGCTGAGACTCTTCATTGGGATTGGAAAAGGAAGTGGGAAGAAACCGGAATAAGAAGGTGGGAGACATTTTGTGTATATTGCTCTGGATTTCCAGCATCTGCAGAATTTCTTCTGTTTGTGCTATCTCAGGTTGGGTAAGCAAAGAAGGTGGCACTTGAGAGCATATAGTTGGGGCATGGTAAGTGACCAGGTGTAGTTAGCGTTGTCTCAACAGACCAAGAAGAGTGGAGGAGTGATAAAACTTAAGATCAGCTGGGGGGTAGCCATATTGTCTGGGTAAAATCAGTTTTTAGTTAAGCAATATGTTATAATTTCTAGACCTATTTTTGGGTACAATCAAGTATTTGTGTTCATCACTAAGTTCTGCTCCAATTATTGAAGTTATTATTCAGTGTTCTTAGAAACAAATCCTTGAATTTGCTGCTTGTGAATTCTTGTTACTTGCAAGAATCATGAATGGAGTGAAATGACCATGAAGATCCCAATCTACCTCGACCAGTAATACATTTTGATCAGATTCTTTATGAAGCTGTTATCTGAAATCTAATCAAGGGCCTTGAAGTTAATGATCAATCTAAAGAATTATGTAGGTAATTGCTAGTTATTATAGGAAGTTATTTTGTTGAATTGTTGCAACTTCCCTGTTGCAGCAAATGAATGTGAGTAATATAATTGTGTTGTACATTCAAGAGTGAAACCTGGTGTGTTCTGCTGCTGTAGCCCATCCACTTCAAGGTTCAATATGTGTGTTCTTCTGCACACCACTGTTCTAACATGACTTACTGTCACCTTGCTGTCAGCTTGAACCAGTTTGGCCATTCTCCTTTTGATCTCTCTATTAAGGCGTTTTCGCTCACAGAACTGCCACTCACTGGATGTTTTTCTTGTTTTTTGTACCATTCTCTGTAAACTCTAAAGACTGTTGTCGGTGAAAAATCCAGGAGCTCATCAGTTTCTGAGATACTCAGACCACACTGTCTGGCACCAATAATCAATCCACGGTCAAAGTCACTTAGATCACATTTCTTCCCCATTCTGATGTTTGGTCTGGATGATTGACCATGATTTTATGCATTGAGTTGTTGCCACAGACTGGTTGATGAGATATTTTCATTAACAAGCAGGTGTAAGAGTGGCCACTGTGTGTATATAGAAAGCAGCTCCTTATATAAGAAAAAAATGCTTTCTGATTTTAAAAACCATATTTGTTGTAACCTTTGTTCATTCTCAGTCTACTGGGAGAGAACAAGAACCTGGAATTTGTACTTTTTTTATTAATGAGCCATAAACAGGTACCGCCCCCTTTTAAAATGCTAGTTAACTGTTGTACCCCTGCTGCTGCTGACCAATTGAAGGCCATCGTGGTTGGCATTTACACCAGTATTGGCATGTAGATCTGGCCTCATCTGCACAGCATGTATGAAATTCACTCGAGGACTGATTTCATTTCAGCCTGGCCTTTTAATTAGTGGAGTGTTTTAAACACGTATTCAGTCTGGAGCATCGCTGTTGGCCTCACTGTAGCCCATTGCCTTAGGTGTCTGTCTGCCATTACAATGTAACACATTAGGCCATCTGACCCATCGAGTCTGCTCCGCCACTCAGTAATGGCTGATCCTTTGTGGAGGGTACAGTGAGCCCAACAGATGCCACCACACATTCCTCCTTTAGACTAAGGAAATGTTAAACTCCAATTCCAATTGGAATTGTTGGAGCTATTTCTTTGAAGCAGAGTCTGACACAGAAAGACCTACTGCCATTTCCTGATATCCTTCCACCATTGCTGAATAAAAGCCCATAGCAAATTCAGGGCCTGTGCCTTTAAAAGCATTTATGACAGCATTCCAGAACTTTTGATTTGTGTTACACTTACAAGTGTTTGGCTGGTGCACAATTACCCCACACTCAACCAGTGTTGAGCAACAGGATTACTGAGGGAGTGTTTCAGTTTAAAGTCCTACGTTCCTGTATTAGGCCGTGTTTTCTGATGAATTGTTGGTTACTGGAGACCTGGTTTATGCAGTTACAGGATTTCTGTTTTGTGTGCTGCATACAAGAAATTTATAAGAACTTTTTAAGCAGTTAAAAGTCACCTGAATGTGAGTTTTTGAGGAATGTTTAATAAGAGCCACAGGATTGATTTCTCCTGTTTTAAACTTTAAATGTTTTGGTGCATGTGTGTTTGGTGTGATATGTGTTTCCCTGAAGGGTCCAGGCTGAATACAAGAAATTGGGTCTAGATCAGTAGGCAGTGTGCTTGGCACTTTGTTGAAGAGCCTGTGTCCACGCATTCTACACAGTTCTTGCTGACTTCTGCATTATACGCTCGGTTCCAGTTCTTGCTCAATTCTGCATTCTACACTATTCCAGTTCTTGCTGAATTCTGCATTCTACACTGTCCCAGTTCTTGCTGAATTCTGCATTCTACACTGTCCCAGTTCTTGCTGAATTCTGCATTCTACACTGTTCCAGTTCTTGCTGAATTCTGCATTCTACACTGTCCCAGTTCTTGCTGAATTCTGCATTCTACACTGTCCCAGTTCTTGCTGAATTCTGCATTCTACACTGTTCCAGTTCTTGCTGAATTCTGCATTCTACACTATTCCAGTTCTTGCTGAATTCTGCATTCTACACTGTCCCAGTTCTTGCTGAATTCTGCATTCTACACTGTCCCAGTTCTTGCTGAATTCTGCATTCTACACTGTTCCAGTTCTTGCTGAATTCTGCATTCTACACTTTCAATTTCCTGCTGAATACTGCATTCTACACTGTTCCAGTTCTTGCTGAATTCTGCATTCTGCATTTTTCCAGTTCTTGCTGAATTCTGCATTCTACATTCTGTTCTAGTTCTTGCTGAAGAAAATAGAATAGACTTGGATGCTTAATAGTCAGCATGGAATCCTTGATGCTATTTTTTTCTCCTGTTCCACTCAATGTTGCCCCATACATTGTAACAAGGATCTTCTACTGTAGAGCTTGTTGACGTAGGAGATGTTGGTGATAAGCAGGAAAGGATTTGAAGGTATCATTTTACCTTGTAGAGTGGATTTCATTTGTTACTGGCACACAATATAATAAATATTTCCAAGATGCTTCAACTCACTGTTTTTGATACGAAGTTTATTTAAATCTTTTTCCACCTTCGCAAAACACCAAGATTATTTTTTGCCAAAACTGTTCTGAGAGCCACCATGTCTCCATCATCCTGACCAGTTTGTAGAGATGTAAATTGTATAACTGGATGAAATGTTCCCTTGGTGAAATTTATTCATGCTATCTCACGAATAACTTGTACATTTTTCAGTCTTTCAAAGTCCAAAGACCCTGCTGCCACTATTCCACTTTCAAGAAATGGTGCTGGCGGAGCCAGTGTTGTACAGAGTCCACCGCAACCCTCTGGCACAGGAGTCAGTCAACTCACTGCTGCGCCAGGGCCAGTTACAACTGGTCCCAGCCCACATATAACCAGAAGAGGTGAGTTCTGTCTACAAACTTCAGTTTCGATAGTTGAATTGTATCTAGAATTAGAGTCAGAGCATAATGTAGCTTTGAATTGGGGAAATATGAAAGTTGTTTTTAAAGGAAATCCCTGTTGTAGAGTGGACTATTTTCTGCAGCATCCCCGGTTGCTGAAGGTGATCAACTCTAGATAAAAGTATGACGAAGAACTGATAGTATTTCTTTTTTTTTGTAATTTATTTTTTTTATTGAAGTTCATCATCAAACAAACATTTCCATAAGATGTGTTTCAGATATTGTACATATATATCATACAATCATATTTGCCACAAATCTCCAAATAATATTTACCTATAGAAAAGAGAGGAAAGAAAGAACAAGCAAAAGGAGAAAACTATGTACAAGTAGGGAGTGATCTTTTTTTTACAACATATTCATTGATTTGTGAGAATAAAATCAGGCCTATGAGGTGTTATGTAGTTGAGCCATTTTTCCCAGTATGAATCAAATTGTTCCAACTTATGATTAACAGATGCTGTTATCTTCTCCATTTTGTAAATGTGCATTGTAATTTCCATCCATGCATTTAAAGTTGGGCTCTCCTGTGGTAACCATTTCCTGGTAAGAGTCTTTTTTCCAGCCACCAGCAGTATATTAATTAAACGTTTATCTCTTTTCAGCCATTCTTGAGGTACATACCCAAAATATATGGTCTTACTTTCAAAGGGTATTTCACATTTAAAAATGTCTTGTAGGGCATTATGTATCCCACTCCAATAGTCTTTGATAACAGGGCATTCCCAGAAAATATGATAATGGTTGGCATTTTGATTTCCACAATTTCTTCAGCAAACAGGGAGGTTATTACTATCATAATGGGATTTCTGAGAGGGTGTAGTAAAATATCTTATCAAGTTTTTCCATCCAAACTCCCTCCTTTTCTGTGAACTGGTACACTTCCATTGATACCTCCATATTATTGTCCATTCTTCCTCAGATATAATTATCCCTCCTTCCTTCTCCCATTTTGTTTTAATGTATGAAGTCGAATGTATTTTAAGATATGACAAACTCTAAAACATGCTTGAAATGATTCTACTACCATTATCTGAATTATATACTTTTCTAAATAGCCCTATCAAACATGTACTTGCCTTGGTTACATTTTTGAACTGATAGTATTTCAAAGGAGATGTCACCCACTCTGAAATAACTGGGAACTAAGAGTAGAGATTGAGGAACTACTGACCACAGTCTTCCAATCTTCCATAGATATATGGTGGTCTCAGAGGACTTATAGATTGGTAAAAATGCTCAATTTATTGGCCAATCAGTTTCATATCTACCCAAAGGTAATATATTACAGATGCTGGAAATCTGAAATAGGAGCAGCAAATGCTGTAAGTAATCTGCAGTTTGGGTTTATTTCTTGAAGTTCTGAATAATGAGAGGTGTCCTTATTCAAACATACCAGATCCTAAGGGGACTAGACAGGATAGATGTTGATGTTTTCCCAACTGGGAGGGTCTCTTATGAGGGGACATATTGTAAGATGAGCTGGGTCTATTCTTACTGGAATGTAGGAGGCCCGGGAATGAAATTGTCGATGTTTATAAAATTTGAGGGCCATTGGTAGGATATTGTGGTGGCTGAGTCTTGAACTTGAGCCTAATACTTATTTTTAAGATTGATTCCCTGTGCTCGGTATTCTGTTCCATGGAAATGGTTTTGCTTTGTTTTATTTACTGTTTGTTCCCCTTAATTTTTTGAAAAGATTAATCAAATGAATTATAAACCTTCTGAATTTCAGAAAACACAGCCCAAGTTCCAGTAATCTCTCCTTGTAATTTAATTTTGAAGTTACAGTACCAGTGTAGTACGTTCATGCTGCACTCCCCTCAGTGTGTATGTAGCCTCAGTAAGTGTAGTTGGTTCTTCATGTGTGACCTAGCCAGGGACTGCAGTGTAATTTTCATCATCTTGTACTCTAATGTTGTAAGTATAAAGACCAACATTCTATTAGCTGCTTATGATTATATTTGTATCTGTCTATGACAGTTTATTAATCTATTTCCCAAATCTTTTTCAGGCAGGTCTTTCACTAGATCAGAAGTACCCTTGCAACATTTTTAGTCAAATAGGATGTGCTTGATTGAGCTTCTTTTGCCACACTTTTGTTGATTCAGGTACTCTGTCTCTGCAATGTAGAACAGTAAAGCAGGGGAACAGGACCTTTGACCCATGATCTTATGCTAAACTAAGTCAGCTAATAATAGCCGATTCTTTCTGTCTGTACATGGTCCATATTACTTCATTCTCATTCTCTGTATCTATCTTGGAACCTCTTAAACACCTCTGTTGTATCTGCCTCCACTATGACCACTGGCAGTATATTCCAAGCAACCACAATTCTGTTTAAGAAAATAAAACTTGCTCTACCTATCCTTTGAACTTCTCCCTTCTTAACTTAAATACATGCCCTTTTGTTTAGACAATTCAACCTACTTTGGAAAAAAGGATACTAGCCATCTATCACATAACATATAACAATATAACAATTACAGCACGGAAACAGGCTATCTCGGCCCTTCTAGTCCGTGCTGAACCCTTACTCTCACGTAATCCCACTGACCTGCACTCAGCCCATAACCCTTCATTCCTTTCCTGTCCATATATCTATCCAATTTAACTTTAAATGACAAAATTGAACCTGCCTCAACCACTTCTGCTGGAAGCTCATTCCACATAGTTGCCACCCTCTGAGTAAAGAAGTTTCCTCTCATGTTACCCCTAAACTTTTGCCCTTTAACTCTCAACTCAAGTTGCCTATCTCTGCCTCTCATAGACTTATAAGCTTCTGCCAGGTCTCCCCTCAGCCTCCAGAGAAAGCAGCCCAAGCTGGCGCAACTCTAAACCAGACAGCATCCTGGTGAACCTCTTCTGTATCCTCTCCACATCCTTGATGCAATAGGGTGACTGCTCACAGTAGTAGCCAGCTATCTCATTGGAAATATTAAAGGGAGGGACTGAAATTTGCAGTTTCAAGTAAGTTATAAATACAGTAGATATTTGAAACCCATTGCAAGATGTTACCAGTCACCTGTTAATTGATGTGAGACCCTGTGTTAACATTGGTCAGCATCTGCAGAGTGAGAACAATTAAAATTTCATGTTGATGATCTTTCATCAGATTTTATTTTTTGAATACTGCCACTCTACCATTTTCTTGGTTGGATCAATTGTCATAAAGCACAAATTAGGTTTGTTAGAAAAACAGTGCTTTGGGATGAAAAGAGCCAGTGGTACAATAGAGTCAGAGTGATACAGTACAGAAGCATGCCCTCTGGCTCAACTTGTCCATGTCAACCAAGTTCCCTATCTGAGTATGCCCCAAACTCCAGACCTAATCATCTACTTGTCCAAATGTCTTTTAACACACAATTATGTTAAAACATTTTAACAGATAGGTGAATAGTGGTGAGTATATGCTTTGCAGACTGCAGAGGTTCTCTCTAGGGTTCTGTAAGTGAAGCACTACAGTTTTGCAATTAATACAGAACGGGGAACAAACTGAGATGTGAGATAACTGACACATAGTGAACAGTGATGAGAATAGCAATGGAACATTGAGGCCAAGAACCACAAGACTGGGTGAGCATGCAACAGCTAATTTTAAACACAAAAGAATAACTTTTGATCAAAATAATGAAGTGACTACAAAGTGAATGGGGAAGTATTAAAGGCGGTGCAAGACTGAGAAACCTAAAGGTGATTTTAAGGAATTGCCTTCTGAATAGGAATTGCATTATTAATGATCTGGTGACACTCAAACTAACCCACTTTGTTTTCCTTCTTTTAAGCAACAAAAAAGCCTGCTCCTGCTCCTCCAAAGCCTTCGAATCCACCTCCTGGACAGCCTGTGGATCATGGAGCAAGCACACCTGTTAACCAAACAACAACACATTCACCAAAACAGCCTAGCCAAGTTGCCAGTACATCTCCAGGTCAATCTGGAAACCAGAGTTCTGTGCAATCCCATGGCCAGTCCTCTTCTCAACTCACAATGCAGTCTCGTAAACATTCTAGTAATCAAATGGTTATTCAGGCTCCAAATCATCCCCCTCCTCAACCTCCAGTGCAGCTTATCAATCCTTATCCTTGTAAGGCTTCTTCTGAGCAAGCAGCAGAACAGCCCTCCAGTACTCCCCCAGACACACCAACTCCCCCGAGCACACCTCCATTAGGGACACATGGTGCAGGCTTACAGCTAACTCAGCATTTTACACATGCCCAGAGCTTCCCAGCAAACCAGGACCTGCAGTCCCAAACCTCTCTGACACAGTTTGCCACTGTACCGAGGGCACGGCCAGTACCAAAACCAAGAAATCGTCCCAGTGTTCCACCACCACCACAGCCACCAGTGACAGCCGGTGCAACAAGTTCTTCCACTCCTACAGAGCCGGCATTTTCTAACGCCACTGCTACAGCTTCCAAAATAGTTACTGGTGAGTGTTCGTAAATGGCCCGCATGTATGATTCATACACAGAAGTGGGAAGGAATTAGAATTCAAGACAAGGGGCTGGTATAAAGGGTTTGGGGATCCCTGTGGATGTGACTTGAAATGATGTTTTCAATCTCTGGTGGATGTGAAGGATATAATTGGTAATATCCTTTTAGAGGAATCAGAAGGATGGATAGAACATAGATGGATAGAACAGGCCCTTCGGCCCACAATGTTGTGCTGAGCATGTAACTTACTCTAGAAGCTGCCTAGAAATTCCCTGCTGCATAGCCTCCTATTTTTCTAAGCTCCATGTACCTATCCAAGAGTCTTTTAAAAGACCCTATTATATCAGCCTCTACCACTCTCGCTGGCAGTGTGTGAAAAAGTTACCCCTGACATCCCCGTTGTACCTACTTCCAAGCACTTTAAAACTATGCCCTCTCATGTAAACCATTTCAGCCCTGGGGAAAAACCTCTGGCTATCCACACGATCAATGCCTCTCATCATCTTATACACCTCTATCAGGTCACCTCTCATCCTCCACGGCTCCAAGAAGAAAAGGCCAAATTCACTCAATCTATTCTCATAAGGCATGCTCCCTAATCCAGGCAATATCCTTGTAAATCTCCTCTGCACCCTTTCTATGGTTTCCACATTCTTCCTGTAATGAGGAACTGAGCACAGTACTCCCAAGTGGGGTCTAACTAAGGTCTTGTATAGCTGTAACATTACCTCATGGCTCTTGAACTCAATCCCACGGTTGATGAAGGCCAACACGCCATATGCCTTCTTAACAACACTGTCAACCTGCGCAGCAGCTTTGAGTGTCCTATTGACTTGGACCTCAAGATCTCTCTGATCCTTCACACTGCCAAGAGTCTTACCATTAATACTATATTCTGTCTGTGATGGATGTAAGTAACTAGAAAAAATTATTCCAGTAACATGTACACTGACCCTGAAATAAATTTTCCAGCAATTTGATAGTTTTACATTCAGAAATAAAAATGAGTATTCAAATTATTTTATACATTCTCCCCCGTGAGGGTTTCCTCCTGGTGCTCTGGTTTTCTCCCACAATCCAAAGACGTATGGGTTTGGGTTATTAAGTTATTTTAACTGACAAATACCTCCACAGGTTTAGAAGACTGCATTTGGTGAATTTCAAGCATTTTTATACGAGCAGTTAATCTTGCTGCTGCTTACTCAGCATTGTCTGTTAAAGTGGTGACTGCTTTCGATATCATGCTAAGATTAGCACCTGCCATTTTGCTGCATCTGTAATGCTCAACATTTGAAGAAGAGGTTCTCTTGAGATAATTTTGTACTCTCACTTCTGTTTAGATTAACCTCTCATGAGATGAGCGGTGAATTTAGTGCTTTAATGATTTTTGGCAACAATGACTGATTTATCAAAGTTCAAAGTAAATTTTATTATCAGAGTACTTGTCACCAAATACAACCCTGAGATTCTTTTTCCTGCAGGCATACTAAGCAAATCTATAGAACAGTAACTGTAAACAGGATCAGATGGCAACAAATTGTGCAAATGCAGATAAAAATAAATAGCAATAAATAGCGAGCATGAAATAACAAGAGTCCTTAAATGGGCATAGTTACCCCCTTTTGTTCAAGAGCCTGTGCTATGAAAGCAATACTAAGAAAGGATAATACTTTGAAATAGAACAAACGATTCAGAGTAAAAGGAAAGTGAGCCCAAGAAGTTTTGGGTAGTGTACATTCTGAAAATTTGCTGACAGACATGTGCAATGGCATGCAGTATTCCCCAAAACTTTTACATTTTAATTTGACACCCTGAAGACATCTAATCTCTTTTGAGCATCAGTAAGTAGAAGGTTAAATGAAAGATAAATGACTCATGATTCCTAGAATTCTATAATGGAGTGATTGTTAATTGTCTTGTGTTATCATAACTCACACAGATCTTCTTCTCCAACCCTTACCAAATTTCAAACTGCCAATCAACTCGATTAAGTACACAAGCCTGGAAAATTTCATTTATTACCAGTCCATAGTTTGTAAGGCTTTTTCCTCTTGAGAATGTAATATTTCCATATAATATCAAGAGACCTTTCAGCCCTTGGCCTCTATAGTAGCTGTTAGGGCATCCCCCAACATTCTCACTCCCCTATCAACTCCCAGTACTCCAGCCACACATACACACTAGGACCAATTAACAGTGTCTTCCTAACCTGAAAGCATATCTCTAGGACGTAGGAAACCAGAGCACCCGGGGAGAACGTGCAAGGTCCAGGCAGATGGCACCCAAAGTCAGGATTAAACTGGGGTCACTGGCACTGTGAGGCAGTGGCTTTACAAAGAACCCCAGCTGTACACATTAGCTCTAACTGCTGCACCACTGTTTCAACCTGCAGGTTATGTTGCGTAAGAAGGTGTAGTCATTAAAATTCCATAACTGAAAAGTAGCCGCATACTGACAGGGAATGCTCCTTTAGCACTGCATACAGCTCAGAGAAAGGAAACTGCTTCCACTTGGATTGTGATTTTAGTAGAGGATGTTCCAAAACATGAGGAAAATCACTGCGATGTGAAGAGAAAAATAGAAGGGATGACAGTTGTTTTCTGGGAGGAAAGGGATATGACATAAGAAAATAAGATCAAGAGAAGGCCTTCAAGCCTGCCCTATCTGCCCTAACATTACCTGTCCTAATATGATCATGATTGATCTATGAACTTTCATATGAAGAAAGACTGGATGAACTGGGCTTGTACTCGTTGGAATTTAGAAGATTGAGGGGGGATCTGATTGAAACGTATATGATCCTAAAGGGATTGGACAGGCTAGATGCAGGAAGATTATTCCCGATGTTGGGGAAGTCCAGAACGAGGGGCCACAGTTTGAGGATAGAGGGGAAGCCTTTTAGGACCGAGATTAGGAAAAACTTCTTCACACAGAGAGTGGTGAATCTGTGGAATTCTCTGCCACAGGAAACAGTTGAGGCCAGTTCATTGGCTATATTTAAGAGGGAGTTAGATATGGCCCTTGTGGCTACGGGGGTCAGGGGGTATGGAGGGAAGGCTGGGGCGGGGTTCTGAGTTAGATGATCAGCCATGATCATAATGAATGGCGGTGCAGGCTCGAAGGGCCAAATGGCCTACTCCTGCACCTATTTTCTATGTTTCTATGCTGACCTGAACTTCTCTTCTGTGCCAGTTCCGCATCCCCTTGAGATATCAGATATTTATCCATCTGCACTTTGAATATTCAAATGATCCAGCTTTCACTAGGTACGGAGGCAGAGAACTTCTGAGACTCTACCCTTTGTGAGAAGCGATTTTTCTGCACTACTTTTAAATGTCTGGCCCCTTAACTTGTCGTTATGTCCTTTTGTTGATTACTCTTCCAGTGTTGAAAATGTCCCAACATCTACCCTGTCAAACCCCCTCAGTATTTGTATCCTTAAATAAGGTTACCTCTCATTCTTCTGAACTCCAAGGAAAGCAGGCCCAAACCTTTTAGCCAGGAACTAACCTGGTGAATTCCACTGAACTGCCTACAGTGGTCAGCACAGACATTACAGGGCCTTTTCCTGTGCTGTGCCATTCTATATTATCTTTCCACTTAGATAATCTGCCTTTTGATTTTTCTTACCAAAGAGCATGACTTCACATTTCCTCACATTAAACTTCATTCCCTTGCCCACTCGTTCCTCCTCACTAAGCTCCCTTTGGCACCTATCCCTGCAAACAGCCTGAGTGCTACACGTGCCCATTCGCCTCCTCCCTCACGTCCGTTCAGGGCCCAAACCAGGTGAGACAACACTTCACCTGCCAATCTTCTGGGGTGGTCTTTTATGTCCAGCACTCCTGATGTGGCCTCCCCTATATTGGCAAGAACCATTGTAAATTGGAGGACTGCAGCTTCGAGCAGTCCATCCGCCAAAAGTGGAACTTCCCGGTGGCCAAACATTTTAATTCCAATTCCTGTTTGGACATGTCGGTCCATAGCCTCGGTGGAGGAGGAGCAACTTGTATTCTATCTGAGTAGCCTCCAATCTGATGGCATGAGTATCAATTTCTCCTTCCAGTAAAAAAGAATTTCCTTCATTCTCCCCTCTTCCTTTATTCCTCACTCTGGCCTTTTACCTCTTCTCGCCTGCCTATCACCTTCCCTGGAGTCCCTATGCTCCTTCTCCACTCTCCTCTCCGATCAAATTCCTTCTTCTCCACCCCTTTGACCTTTCCCACCGACCTGGCTTCACCTATCAGCTTCTAGGTAGCCTTCTTCCCCTCCACCACCTTTTTATTCTGGCATCTTCCCCCTTCCTTCTCAGTCCTGAAGAAGGGTCTCGACCCGAAACATCGACTGTATATTCATTTCCATAGATGCTACCTGACCTGCTGAGTTCCTCCAGAGTCTGCAAACTTTCTTGTATTTAAACTCTATTTGTCAGTTTTATACCTGCTCAGTCTGTCCATTGTGGAATCACAACATTCTCATACAACATATCCTGCCACTTATTTTTGTATCACAGGCAGACATGGAAATTTTACTCCTTGTTCCATCCCCCAGGTTATGAATGTGTACAGTAAATAGTCGAGAACCAGGAGCTTATCCCTGGGGTCTCACCTAGTTATACTCTGTAGTCTGAAAAAAACCCTATTGTTCCACCTCTCTGTTTGCTATGTGGGAGCTGGTTTTTAATCAATGCTAATACACTTCATCGAAGGTTATGAGTTCTTACATAGCAGTCTCTTATGTGGCTCCTTGACAAATGTCTTTTGGAAATCTAAATCCACGACTTCTACAGGTTCTCTTTATCAATTAGAAAAAAATTCAGTGTTGATATCCTAAAAGTTATCATGGAATATTTAATCTTCAGCCTTTATTACTTTGTAACCATGACTCCATACCAGCAATTACATAATAAGTGCACCAGTTTATTTTTTGTACCATGGATTAATCTTGAAATGCTAGGTGTACTGTGGTTAAAAGAAAAAACTTCAGTTTTCTTTTTTGACCATTCTGTTCTCACTATAATTGTAAGTAAACACATGTTTGAATGCACGCTCTCTTACTCTTCCTTTCTTTCTTCCTGACCTACTTTGATTATCATTATAGTTCCTCCCCAGTTTCCAAAACACCCAATTTATGTACAGTCCACACATATGACTGAGTGTTTGGGAGACCAGTGGGGTGGATTTGCTGAACACTAAGGGGCTGCAGGTATCTCCTGCCATGTGGGACCAAGGATCTCGGCCCAAAACGTCAACTGTACCTTTTCCTATAGATGCTGCCTGGCCTGCTGTGTTCACCAGCAACTTTTATGTGTGTTGTTTCATTTTGCAGCAACACTTTCTTCTTTCTAATTTCCTATCACCAGTGTTCTTCCCTTCCTTCAATCTATTGGCCTCCTCTTGTTCTCTCCACATGTAACACTGAACTTTTGCCTTTTCTCACCCAAGTCCCTTACTCATACTACACTTAGTGAGCACTGTCCGCTGCCTGAAGTGTAAAGTCAAGGCCACACACTTGTATTTCCAAGTACTACAAATTCTGACTTAATTGACGGTAACTTTGGTTAGCCTGTTCTAACTGGTTATCTAACTATGCTAGATAGACAGGTGGCTGTTTTCACCACTACAAATGAAAGCCACAAGGAAATAAACAGCAAGGCTATATTGATGAAATAGTAACACAAAATCTCTCATTACTTATCTTTAATATTCACACATTAAGCATGGCACATTACTCTAAAGTGCATTATAGCTGAAGAAGTTCTTTAGAAAGTCCCTTGTTGTAGAGTGGTATCATGGTGGTGAATTCTAATTAAAAGTGAATGTGAAACTTAGCTGCTTCCACAAGAATTCAAATGCTTAGCATCTTTGTTCATGCATTAAATTCTTCTAGGTGCATTTCCTTCTGTGCCTCAGCCAAAAGAATGCTTGTCTGAATGGACAGTAATACTGGCTTCGTGTTAGCCTGAATGTAGATGCAGTGCACTGTATCCTGTTCAATATTTACACTTTGCATGAAGATTTTAGAGCATGCTCTAATGTTAACTGATACCCCATGCCCCACTTCCTGACCTAGAATAATTGAGCATTTCCTTTGCTTTCTCAGTTATGTGACCTTGCACATATGCTGTGTGAGTTTTGGCTTTAGTTGCAACTGAATAGTTTGCTAGTGCTTCATACCTAGATTCATACCTTCATACATAAGAGAGTGTACTGTTTGGCTTTAGAAGTAGTTATGTTATATATAGAGAAAAAAATCCAACTATTTGGTTAGATTAATTACCAACTGAGAGAAGATAACAGATCAAAGAATTGCAAATGTTTCAAAACCAGCATTGTCTCATAACTAAGAGAGTTTAAGAATAATTTGTTCATTAGATTCCCAATGACATGCCTCTTTAATGCAACAGTTCTGAAAATTACAAACAAGAGAAAATCTTGCAGGTCCAAGCAACACACACCACATGCTGGAGGAACTCGGTAAGCCAGGCAGCATCTATGGAAAAAAGTACAGTTGACATTTCAGATCAAAACCCTATGGCAGAACTGGGGAAAAAAGCTGAGGAGTAGATTTAAAAGGTGGGGGGAGGGGAGAGAGAAACACAAGGTGATAGGTGAAACCTAGAGGGGGAGGAATGAAGTAAAGAGCTGGGAAGTTGATAGGTGAAAGAGACAGAAGGCCATGGAAGAAAGAAAAGGAGGGAGGAGCACCAAGGAGATGAGGTGAGAGAGGGAAAAGGGGGTGGGAAGTGGTGAAGGAGGTGGGGGTGGGGGTATGACCAGAAGTTTGAGAAATCGATGTTCATGCCATCAGCTTGGAGGCTACCCAAACAGAATATAGGTGTTGTTCCTCCAACCTGAGTGTGTTCCCAACTTACGTCAGGTCTCACTGATACACAGGAGGCCACACCGGGAACACCAAACACAGTATATGACTCCAACAGACTCACAGATGAAGTGTTGCCTTACTTGGAAGGACTGTTTGGGGTCCTGAATGGTAGTGAGAGAGGAGGTGCAGAGGCAGGTGTAGCATTTGTTCCACTTGCAAGGATAAGTGCCAGGATGGAGATCAGTGGGGAGGGCCGAGTAGACAAGGGAGTTGTGTAGGGAATGATGCCTGCCGAAAGCAGAAAGTGGGGGGGAGGGAAAGATGTGCTTGGTGGTGGGATCCTGTGGGAGGTAGCAGAAGTTTTGGAGAATTATGTGCTGGATGCAGAGACTGGTGGGGTGGTAGGTGAAGACAAGAGGAACCCTATCCCTGGGAGAGTGGCAGGAGGATAGAGTAAGAGCAGACGTACGTAAATAGAAGAGATATGGTTAAGGGCAGCGTTGATGGTGGAAGAAGGGAAGCTCCTTACTTTGAAAAAGAGGACATCTCCTTCATTCTAGAATGAAAAGCTTCATCCTGAGAGTCGATGCGGCGAAGGCAGAGGAATTGAGAGAAGGGGTGGCATTCTTACAAGTAACAGGGTGGGGACGAGGTAGCTGTGAGAGTCCATGTGTTTATAATAGACTATGCTCAGTTCTGGTCACCTCACCACAGGAAGGATGTGGAAACAATAGAAAGGGTGCTGAGGAGACTTACAAGGATGTTGCCTGGATTGGGGAGCATGCCTTATGAGAATAGCTTGAGTGAACTTAGCCTTTTCTCCTAGGAGTGGTGAAGGATGAGAGGTGACCTGATAGAGAGATGATGAGAGGCATTGATCGTGTGGATAGTCAGAAGCTTTTTCCCAGGGCTGAAACAGCTAATATGAGACGACACAGTTTTAAGGTGCTTGGAAATAGGTACAGAGGAGGTGTCAGGGGTAAGTTTTTTTTATGCAGAGAGTGGTGAGCATGTGGAATGGGCTGCCTGTGACGGTGGTGGAGGTGAATACGATAGGGTCTTTTAAGAAACCCTTGGATGGGTACATGGAGCTTAGAAAAATAGAGGGCTATGGGTAACCCTAGGTAACTTCTAAAGTATGTACATGTCCGGCACAACATTGTGGGCTGAAGGGTCTGTATTGTGCTGTAGGTTTTCTATGTTTCTACATCGGTGGATAAGCTGTCTCCGGAGATAGAGACACTGATATTGAGAAAGGGGCGGGAGGTGTCAGAAATGCACCAGGTAAATTTGAGGGCAGGGTGGAAGTTGAAAGCAAAGTGGATGAAATCGACAAGTTCAGCATAGGTACAGGAAGCAGCACCAATGTAATTGTCGATGCAACGGAGGAAAAGTGCGGACGGTCACCAGTGTTGGCCTGGAACATAGACGGTTCCACATAGCTGACATATAGGCAGGCATAGCTGGGGCCCATGCAAGTGCCCACGGCTACCCCTTTTGTTTGAAGGAGGTGGGAGGAGCCAAAGGAGAAATTATTTAGAGTGAGTGAAGACGAGTTCCACTAGGCGGAAGAGAGTGGTGGTGAAGGGGAACTGGTTAGGTCTGGCGTTCAGAAAAAAACGGAAAGCTTTGAGACCTTCCTGAAAATTAGTTCTGTAATAGCAGTCTGTTCTGCTTTTAGCTAAAGGTAAGGGGCTATGTTGTTCAACTTAGAATGCTGTGTCAGCCAATCAGGATGGTGGAATTGGGAGAAGGTTCTAGGGAATGCTGGGTGGAGAGGTTTTTGTGAGGGACACTGTGGGTCAAGGTCTTTTTGCCAGGAACTGGGTGAAGATAGGAGGGAAAATAAGTGAAGATTCTGTCCCTGTTGCATAAAGTGTGTTGTGCAGATGAATGGAGGAAGGACCAATACTCCCATGGGGAGCCCATTTGTTTGAGTTAGATTTCGAGTGACATTCAGGAGGTGGCGTGTACTTTCACGCAGACCGAGGGTCCAACGTGTGAGTTAAAGACAGCTTCAAGATGAGCTCCAAGTTATGTGCACATTTGGACTGGGATAACTGTAATGGGCCCTTTTTATTTTTTGTTTTCTTTTCCTACTAACTGTTTGACAAAGCTGACATTTGTAAATATAAATATATTGTATGCAGTGTACGATCTGTATTTTTCTTGCCAACGACTAATTGCATGGGGCCAGTATTTGCACAGATCAGGGTTTGGGTGGGCAAGACATCCCAACCTCCCGAGTTTGGTGGGACCCAAGTTATACTGACCCTAAACATACAGAGTTCAAAAAAGGTCACTGCACAGTCCAGTGGCTGTTAGTGAGGGGAAAATTTCTGCATCAAGTACAATAAATTTTACATGATCCAAATGTATCAGGTAAATTTATCCTGCGGTAATGAACTTATTTAGAAACTTAGTTGGAATAGGAGCCAGACTGCTTCTGTGGCTAATATATAATGCTATGATTCAGGAAAACATGGGCTCAAGCAAAGTGTTCAAGTGTTGCTGCATATGAATGAATGAGGAAGAAAGTGTTTTAGTTAAAACTGAAATCAGTTTCTTCAATGGTGCAGACACAGGAGCCAAAAGGCCTGTTCCATGCTCGGTTTTAGTTGTCATCTTCTGCTTGTTTCCTGAATTTGAATCAGCCAATTAAACAAAATGATTACTTAACAAACATATCGCCAAAATAAAATGTTTGCAGTTTTCCACAAAAGGTAAGTTTTTTCTCAAAGATATAATAAACGAGATCCTCGAAGTTTGATCTACAAATTAAACTCTGAATAGTCATTGTTCTGATAGAGTGAGGGATCACATTGTGCATTGAACAGGAATGGAATGCTATGAGAAATAAATAAGCTGGCTTGACATTGGCACTTACTTAGCATTCAATTTCAGAAGGTATTTGTCAATTTTAAATTACCTTAATTGAGTAATCAATATGGTGGTAGAGTCACAAACGAGAGAAAATCTGCGGATGATGGAAATCCAAGCAACAGACACGAAATGCTGGAGGAACTCGGCAGGCCAAACAACATCTATGGAGAAAATGCTGTCTGACTGCTGAGTTCCTCCAGCATTTTGTGTGTGTTGCTTGGATTTCCAGCATCTACATCAGGACCTGATGAAGGGTCTTGGCTCAAACGTCGGCTTTTTACTCATTTTCCATAGATGTTGTCTAGTCTTGGTGGTAAAGGGTCATATTTAATGTAGAGGGTGGGATAATAATTCAAAGTGATTAAAAAGTTAAACCTGCATATCGTTATACCTTATAAACTGGTGAGCTGTTCCAGCCCTTCAACAGCAAAATGCAGTCTTGCATGCTAGCAGGTGGAGCGGCTCTGTAGCTGGCCTTTAAGTATTCCATGCATATGGTGGGAATGATATGCACTGGTGTGCATGTTTGCCACCAATGTGAAAAAACCTTGCGAACATATGGTTTCTAATTGTAAACTGTTCTATTAAAAAATGCAGATGTCTGACCAGCAAAGTATGAGCAGAATTGGGAAAGTTATGGTAAGATTTAGGCAACTGATTGGCCAATTAATCCTGCTAATCTGCAGTGATGATTTAATGCATGTTTTCCAGCCAATACTAACTCTGCATCACACTGCTTGCCTGCACAACTAATGCATTGGTATAAACATTTCCCTGAACATCATCATGTATTTCTAAACGTCTTTTGAAGTCATTTCATTTTAAGTCATTCCAGGTAATCTTGCTGCTCAGCTGCTTTGGTTTTGTACTGTTAATACTGCAGTAATCTTGTATGGTGTACCTCACTTTTCTGAAGGTCTGTTAGAGTCATGAGCTGTACAATAGGAAAGTGCAGAGTTACCTCACTGAAGAGTAAGAGATACTGCAGAACAAGTAGTTTCTATAGGCAGTAAGCTGGAACTTTAGTGAAATTCTAGAACTGATTCACGACAATCTTCAAAAATCAGGTTTTCACACTGCACTCTTCTATAAATCCCTTGTTGATGCCTGTCTTTACAACCTTCACCTTTGCTGTGCTGGTGGAGGCATCAGGTGATTAGAACTTAGAAGAAATTATTCTCAAATGTCACCTTGTATAAGTAGTGTTCTGTAAAAACTCACTAATGTTTTGTATTTACTGCCAGATTCCGATTCAACTGTGAAAGAGCAGGACTGGAAGCACTCTAAACCATCTGTGGAGTCAACGTCTGTGTCAGGAAGCATGGAAATGAAAAAGTGTGAGCAGCAGGACGTTGATAATGACTCAGAGAGCACTGCTTTGTGAAAGGTTGCTGCACAGCACCATTTACACCACTGAACTATATTCTTCAAGGCTTGATTCTGCTGCTGTTCTACGTTGCTGCACCTCCAAAATGCAAAGTAAACTGGGTTATTTTCAACTAGATATACTGGTGTTGTATGGAATCAGACTCAAAGGGCTCATCAATACCACTGCTATGGTTCCTCTACTGCTGCAATAGTTGGTATTCAGGAGACCATTCTGACAGACATTCTCTCCTTGTGGGAAACCGAGGTTGCATGATAAGCAATGGCCCTGCAGGAGTTTGACTGGATTAGTAGCCACTCATAGGTTGCAGTCCTATTAACAGTGCCTTGTGCAATTTTCTTCAGGCTTCTTGATGGAAGCTTGTTGTGGTCTTATTTTTTTAATTGTACTTAAAACAGTGTCCAGATTTTGTACAAGATTATTACATGAGATTGGTACTGTGCTGAGATTTAGTCCACTCAATCTGTACATTTGTATTTATCCTTAGTGCGAATTAATGCTTAAACCAACTGTACTAGGTTTTTTCCTACTGTTTAACAGAAGTGCACTTCCTGCAATAAAAGTCTTGTTTTGCAAACGAGGCAATTTTATAACTGATTAAAAATGAACAAATAATTAAGTTTAAGATTGATTTCATCAGTTTGAACATTTGTTTTGAATTATAAACATAAATGCAATGTGGAAAATGCACGCAAGTTGCATTCATGTATTAAAAAATATATAATCAGCAGCTAAGCAAGTTACTTGTGGATATGGATTGCATGTCATTGCATCTGCTCAGGGGCCACTTTATTCGGCACACTTGTAAACACAAATATTTCATCAGCCAATCATGTAGCAGTAACAGTGCATAAAAGCATTCAAACATGGTCAAGAGGTTCAGCTGTTTAAACCAAGCATCATAATGGGAAGAAATATGATTTAAGTGACTTTGACCTTGCAGTGATTGTTAGTGCCAGTTGGATGATTTGATTATCTCAGAAACTGCTGATCTTCTGGGACTTTGACACACACAATCTCTTGAGTTTACAGACAATGGTGTGAAAAACATAGTGCACAGCAGTTGTATAGGTGAAAACCTGAGTTTTTCTCATTTGCTAATGCAACATGATTCCCCAACAGGTTATGGGTCAGGTCTGGCAACCTTCCAGCCTGATGTTAGACAATCATTTCTTCTGGTCCTTGGTGTCAGATTCCTGATGTGAGACAAAATGTCCCTTCAAGGTTTTTGTTGTCATCCTGTGTGACCCAGTCTGTCATCTGTAGTGCCAGTTACGTTCCTGATTCAGGTCCAGTCCCAGCATTTGCAACAATATCAACCTACTCCTCTTGTGTTTCTGTTTATCACAGTACAACCATGTAACTAGAAGTAGATGAAGGACCTTCATCCCCAGCACTGTTCCACCATTACACAAGGATCTTCACCCCCAGAACTGTTCCAGCATTGAACAAGGTCCTTCATCGCCAGCACTATTCCACCATTGAACAAAGGTGGGTTGATAATACTGATAGATAATACTGGCAGTGTGGGTTCCTCAGAGAGATGATACTGACAATGTGGGTTTCTAAGATAGATGATACTGACAGTGTGGGGTTTCTCATATAGATGATACTGGTAGTGTGTTTCTCAGATAGATGATACTGATAGTGTGTTCCTCAGAGAGATGATACTGACAGTGTGGGTTTCTCATATGATACTGACAGTGTGGGTTTATCAGATGATAATGACAGTGTTTGTTCCTCAGAGAGATGATACTGATAGTGTGTTCCTCAGAGAGATGATACTGACAGTGTGGGTTCCTCAGATGATACTGACATTGTGGGTTTCTCAGATAGATGATACTGGTAGAGTGGGTTTCTCAGATGATACTGATAGAGTGGGTTTCCCAGATAGATGATGCTGACAGTGTAGGTTCCTGGGATACATGATACTGACAATGTGGGTTTCTCAGATAGTTGATACTGGTAGTGTGTTTGTCAGATGATACTGATAGAGTGGGTTTCTCAGAGATGATACTGACAGTGTGAGTTCCTCAGAGAATTGATACTGACATTGTGGGTTTCTCAGAGAATTGATACTGACAGCGTGGGTTTCTCAGGGAGATGATACTGACAGTGTGTGTTCGTCAAATAAATGGTACTTACAGAGTGAGTTCCTCCGAGAGGTGATACTGACTGTGTGGGTTTCTCAGATGATACTGACAGTGTTTGTTCCTCAGAGAGATGTTACTGATAGTGTGGGTTCCTGGGATAGATGATACCATATAACAATTACAGTACAGAAACAGGCCATCTCGGCCCTTCTAGTCCCTGCCGAACGCTTACTCTCACCTATTCCCATCTACCTGCACTCGGCCCATAACCCTCCATTCCTTTACTGTCCATACACCTGTCCAATTTTTTTTTAATGACAAAATCGAACCTGCCTCTTCCACTTATACTGGAAGCTCATTCTACACAGCTACCACTCTGAGTAAAGAAGTTCCCCCTCGTGTTACTGCTAAACTTTTGCCCTTTAACTCTCAACTCATGTCCTCTTGTTTCAATCTCCCCCACTTTGAATGGAAAAAGCCTATCCACATCAACTCTATCTATCCCCCTCATAATTTTAAATACCTCTATCAAGGCCCCCCTCAACCTTCTATGCTCCAAAGAATAAAGACCCAACTTGTCCAACCTTTCTCTGTAACTTAGGTGCTGAAACCCAGATAACATTCTAATAAATCTCCTCTGTACTCTCCCTATTTTGTTGACCTCTTTCCTATAATTCGGTGACCAAAACTGTACACAATACTCCAAATTTGGCCTCACCAATGCCTTGTACAATTTTAACATTGCATCCCAAATCCTATAATCAATGCTCTGATTTATAAAGGCCAGCATACCAAAAGCTTTCTTCACCACCCTATCCACATGAGATTCCACCTTCAGGGAACTATGCACCATTATTCCTAGATCCCTCTGTTCTACTGCATTCCTCAATGCCCTACCATTTACCATGTATGTCCTATTTTGCTTAGTCCTACCAAAATGTAGCACCTCACACTTACCAGCATTAAATTCCATCTACCATCTTTCAGCCCACTCTTCTAACTGGCCTAAATCTCTCTGCAAGCTTTGAAAACCTACTTCATTATCCACAATGCCACCTGTCTTAGTATCATCTGCATAATTACTTATCGAATTTACCACCCCATCATCCAGATCATTAATGTATATGACAAACAACATTGGACCCAGTACAGATCCCTGAGGCACACCACTATTCACCGGTCTCCAACCTGACAAACAGTTAATCCACCACTACTCTCTGGCATCTCCCATCCAGCCACTGTTGAATCCATTTCACTACTTCAATATTAACACCTAACGATTGAACCTTCCTAACTAACCTTCCATGTGGAACCTTGTCAAAGGCCTTACTGAAGTCCATATAGACAACATCCACTGCTTTACCCTCGTCAACTTTCCTAGTAACCTCTTCAAAAAGTTCAATAAGATTTGTTAAATATGACCTTCCATGTACAAATCCACGTTGATTGTTCCTAATCAGACCCTGTCTATCCAGATAATTATATATACTATCTCTAAGAATACTTTCCAGTAATTTTCCCACCACTGACGTCAAATTTAGTCGCTAGGTTTCCTCTTAGAACCCTTTTTAAACAATGGAACCGCATGAGCAATACGCCAATCCTCTGGCACCATCCCCGTTTCTAATGACATTTGAAATATTTCTGTCAGAGCCTCTGCTATTTCTACACTAACTTCCCTTAAGGTCCAAGGGAATATCCTGTCAGGACCCAGACACTAACCCACTTTTATATTCCTTAAAAGCGCCAGTTCTTCCTCTTCTTTAATCATCATAGTTTCCATAACTACCCTACTTGTTTCCCTTATCTTACACAATTCAATATCCTTCTCCTTAGTGAATACCGAAGAAAAGAAATTGTTCAAAATCTTCCCCATCTCTTTCGGCTTGGCACATAGCTGTCCACTCTGATTCTCTAAGGGACCAATTTTATCCCTCACTATCCTTTTGTTATTAATACAACTGTAGAAACCCTTTGGATTTATTTTCAGCTTACTTGCCAAAGCAACCTCGTATCTTCTTTTAGCCTTTATAATCTCTTCAGATTCTTTTTACATTCTTTATATTCGTCGAGCACCTCATTTACTCCATGCTTCTTATATTTATTGTAGATCACTCTTTTTCTGAACCAAGTTTTCAATATGGGATGATACTGATAGAGTGTGTTCGTCAGATAGATGATACTGACAGTGCGGGTTTCTCAGATAGATAATGCTGATAGAGTGTGTTCGTCAGATAGAAGATACTGATAGAGTGGGTTCATCAGATAGATGATAATGATAGAGTGGGTTTCTCAGATGATACTGATAGCGTGGATTTCTTGGATAGTTAATACCGATACAGTGGGTTTCACAGATAATACTGATAGAGTGGGTTTCTCGTATAGATAATACTGATAATGTGGGTTCCTGGGATAGATGATACTGACAGTGTGGGTTTCTCAGAATTGATGATACTGACTGTGGGTTTCTCAGATGGATGATACTGATTGAGTGTGTTTCTGAGAGAGATGATATGGATAGAGCGAGTTCCTCATATCCATGGTACTGATAGAGTGTGTTCAACAGATAGATGATACTGATACAGTCTGTTTCTCAGATGATACTGAGAGTGTGGGTTCCTGGGATAGAATATACACAGTGCGAGTTTCTCAGGGAGTTCTCTGTACTCTCTCTATGTTGTTGACATCTTTTCTATAACTCGGAGACCAGAACTGTACACAATACTCCAAATTTGGCCTTACAAATGCCTTGTACAATTTCAACATTACATCCAACTCCTATACTCAATGCTCTGATTTATAAAGGCCAGCATATCAAAAGCTTTCTTCACCACTCTATCCACATGAGATTCCACCTTCAGGGAACTATGCATCAGTATTCCTAGATCCTTCTGTTCTACTGCATTCCTCATTGCCCTACCATTTACTATGTATGTCCTATTTTGATTAGTCCTACCAAAATGTAGCACCTCACACTTATCAGTATCTTCTTAACTAACGTTCCGTGTGGAACCTTGTCAAAGGCTTTACTGAAGTCCATATAGATGACATCCACTGCTTTACCCTCGTCAACTTTCCTAGTAAGCTCTTCAAAAAATTCAATTAAGATTTGTCAAACATGACCTTCCACGCACAATTCATGTTGACTGTTTCTAATTAGACCCTGTCTATTCAGGTAATTATATATACCATCTCTAAGAATACTTTCCATCAATTTACCCACCACTGACATTAAACTCACAGGTTGATAATTGCTAGGTTTACTCTTCGAACCCTTTTTAAACAATGGAACAACATGAGCAATATGCCAATCCTCCGGCGGGATCCCCGTTTATAATGATATTTGGAATATTTCTGTCAGAGCCCCTGCTATTTCAACACTAACTTCCCTCGAGGTCCTAGGGAATATCCTGTCAGGACCTGGAGACTTATCCACTTTTATATTCCTTAAAAGTGCCAGAACTTCCTCTTTTTTAATCATCATAGTTTCCATTACTGCCTTACTTGTTTCCCTTACCTTACACAATTCAACATCCTTCTCCTTAGTGAATACCGAAGAAAAGAAATTGTTCAGAATCTCCCCATCTCTTTTGATTCCACACATAGCCGTCCACTCTGATTCCCTAAGGGACCAATTTTATCCCTCACTATACCTTTGCCATTAATATAACTGTAGAAACCCTTTGGATTTATTTTCACCCTAATTGCCAAAGTAACCTCATATCTTTTAGCTTTTCTAATTTCTTTCTTCAGATTCTTTTTACATTCTTAATATTCCTTGAGCACCTTATTTACTCCAAGCTGCCTATATTTATTGTAGATCTCTCTCTTTCTCTGAACCAAGTTTCCAATATCCCTTGAAAGCCATGGCTCATTCAAACTTTTAACCTTCCCTTTCAACCTAACAGTAACATAAAGTTTCTGTATCCTCAAAATTTCACTTTTAAATGACCTCCATTTCTCTATTACATCCGTCCCATAAAACAAATTGTCCCAAATCCACTCCTTCTAAATCCTTTCGCATCTCCTCAAAGTTAGCCTTTCTCCAATCAAAAATCTCAACCCTAGGTCCAATCCTATCCTTCTCCATAATTATATTGAAACTAATGGCATTGTGATCACCGGACCCGAAGTGCTTCCCAACACATACCTCTGTCACCTGACCTATCTCATTCCCTAACAGGAGATACAACACTGCCCCTTCTCTAGTTGGTACCTCTATGTATTGCTGCAAAAAACTATCTAGCACACATTTTACAAACTCCAAACCATCCAGCCCTTTTACAGAAAGGGCTTCCCTGTCTATGTGTGGAAAATTAAAATCTCCCGCAATGACAACCTTGTGCTTACTACAAATATCTGCTATCTCCTTACAAATTTGTTCCTCCAATTCTCGCTCCCCATTAGGTGGTATATAATACACCCCTATAAGCATTACTATACCTTTCCCATTCCACAATTCCACCCAAATAGCTTCCTAGACGAGTCTCTAATCTATCCTGCTAAAGCACCGCTGTAATATTTTCTCTGACAAGCAATGCAACACCTCCCCCTCTTGCCCCTCTGATTCTATCACACCTGAAGCAACAAAATCCTGGAATATTTAGTTGCCAATCACACCCCTCCTCAACCACGTTTCACTAATAGCTACAGCATCATACTTCCAGGTATCAATCCATGCTCTAAGCTCATCAACCTTTCTTAAAATGCTCCTAGCATTAAAATAGATGCATTTAAGAAACTCTCCTCCTCTTACTCTCTGTTTATTCCTGATGGTGCAAACAACTTTGTTACCTTTTTCTTCCTTCTCCCCTACATCTTTGGTCTGAGTGCTCCTGATCTCTGTCCCCTGCCTATCCTCCCTCACACACTGTCTACTAGCTTTCTCTATTTATGAACTAACCACCTCTCCCCTAGTCTCTTCAATTTGATTCCCACCCCCCAACCATTCTAGTTTAAAGTCTCCCCAGTAGCCTTCGTAAATCTCCCTGCCAGGATATTGGTCCCCCTAGGATTCAAGTGCAACCCGTCCTTTTTGTACAAGTCACATCTGTGCCAAAAGAGGTCCCAATGATCCAGAAACTTGAATCCCTTCCCTCTGCTCTAATCCCTCAGTCACGCATTTATCCTCCACCTCATTCCATTCCTACTCTCACTGTCGCATGGCACAGGCAGTATTCCCGAGATTACTACCTTTCCAGCCCTTCTTCTCAACTCCCTTCCTAACTCCGTACATTCTCCTTTCAGGACCTTTTCCCTTTTCCAACCTATGTCATTGGTACCTATATGTACCACAAGTACCTATATGTACCACAACCTCTGGCTCCTCACCATCCCACTTGGACGCGATCAGAAACATCTCGGACCCTGGCACCAGGGAGGCAAACTACCATCCGGGTCTCCTGACTGCATCCACAGAATCGCCTATCTGACCCCCTTACTCTCGAGTCCCCTATTACTACTGCCCTCATCTTCCTTTCCCTACCCTTCTGACCTATAGGGGCAGACTCTGTGCCGGAGGCACAGCCACTTTTGCTTCCCCCAGGTAGCATGTCCCCCCCAACAGTACTCAAACAAGAGCACTTATTGTCAAGGGGCACAGCCACTGGGATACTCTCTAGTACCTGACACTTCCCCTTCCCCCTCCTAAACGTGACCCACTTGCCTGCCTCCCGTAGCCCTGGTGTGACCATCTGCTTGTAGCTCCTCTCTGTCAACTCCTCACTCTCCCTGACCAGATGAAGGTCATCGAGCTGCAGCTCCAGTTCCCTAACATGGTCCCTTAGGAGCTGCATCTCAGCGCACCTGGCGCAGATGTGGACATCCGGGAGGCTAGGAGACTCCAGGACCTCCCACATCTGACACCGAGAACAGCAAGCTACCCTCACACTCATACTTCCTCCTTTCCTCAAAGAATGAGGAAAACTTGAAAACCAAACCTACTTTGCCTCGCCTGTTGAGCCAAAGCCCTTAAGCCTTCACACTGCTCCCGGCTCACTCCGCTGCCTGCTGTATAAGGTTGTGTTTCTTTTAAATCTTCCGTGCTTCACTGCCCGATGTCACATGCCTGTGCAGTCCCGCCTCTCTTAACTCAGATGATAAGAAGAAAAAATCAAAATGGCTCCCACCGCACACCCGCTCCGATTCTCAGACTTCCTTCACCCAATTAAACCCGAATCAGGACTTCTGTCCTTTTAAATCTTCTGTGCTTCACTGCCTGATGTCACACGCCTGTGCAGTCAGATGATACTGGTATAGTGTGTTTCTCAGGTAGATGATACTGACAGTATGGCTTCCTCAGAGAATTGGCACTGACAATGTGGGTTTCTCAGATAGATGATACAGATACAGTGTGTTAGTCAGATAAATGATTCTGATACAGTGTGTTTGTCAGATAAATGATTCTGATAGTGTGGGTTCATCAGGTAGATGATACTGACAGGGTGGGTTTCTCAGAGAGTTGATACTGACATTGTGGGTTCCTGGGATAGATTATACTGATAGTGTGGATTCCTGGAATAGATGATACTGACAGTGTGGATTTCTCAGAGAGATGATACTGATAGATTGTGTTCATCAGATAGATGATACTGATAGAGTGTGTTCGTCAGATAGATGATACTGATAGAGTGGGTTTCCCAGAGAGATGATACTGACAGTGTGGGTTCCTGGGACAGATGATACTGCCAGTGTGGATTCCTCAGAGAGATGATGTTGATCCAGTGGATTCCTTAGAGAGATGATACTGATGTGTGGGTTTCTCGGATAGATGATACTGACAGTGTGGGTTTCTCAGATAGATAATACTGATAGAGTGTGTTCATCAGAGAGATGATAATGATAGAGTGGGTTTCTCAGATGATACTGATAGAGTGGGTTTCTCGGATAGATGATACTGATAGTGTGGCTTTCTCAGATAGATGATACTGACAGTGTGCGTTCCAGGAATAGATGATACTGACTGTGTAGGTTTCTCAGAGAAATGATACTGATAGAGTGTGTTCGTCAGGTAGATGATACTGATAGAGTGTGTTCCACAGAGAGATGATACTGACAGTGTGGGTTTCACAGTTAGATGATACCGATAGTGTATTCCTCAGGTAGATGATCCTGCTAGAGTGTGTTCTTCAGATAAATTATACTGTTAGAGTGAGTTCATCAGATAGATGATGCTGACGGTGTTGGTTAATCAGATAGATGACACTGATAGAGTGTTTTCTTCAGACAGATGATACTGACAGTTTGGGTTTCTCAGATAGATGATACTGACAGTGTGGGTTTCTCAGATAGATGATACTGATAGATTGTGTTTGTCAGAAAGCTGATACTGATAGAGTGTGTTCGTCAGACAGATGATACTGAGAGTGTGTGTTCGTCAGAGAGATGATACTGACAGTGTGGGTTTCTCAGATAGATGATACTGACAGTGTGGGTTTCTCAGATAGATGATACTGACAGTGTGGGTTCCTCAGAGAGATGATACTAATAGAGTGTCACACACAAAAAGTGCTGGTGAATGCTTCAGGCAAGGAAGCATCTATAGGAAGAGGTACAGTTGATGTTTCGGGCTGAGACATTTCGTCGGGCGTGAGTTTCTCAGAGAGATTATGCTGACAGTGTGGGTTCCTGGGATAGATGATACTGACAGTGTGGGATTCTCAGATGATACTGATAATGTGGGTTCCTCAGCCAGATGGTACTGAGAGAGAGTGTTTCTCCCATAGATGACATCGATAGAGTGGTTTTGTTAGATAGATGATGCTAACAATGTGGGTTCCTCAGAGAGGTAATGCTGACAGTGTGGGTTTCTCAGATAGTTGATACTGATAGAGTTTGTTCGTCAGAGAGATGATACTGATAGAGTGTGTTTCTCAGATGATACTGATAGAGTGTGTTTCCCGGATGGATGATAGTGATAGTGTAGGTTTCTCAGACAGATAATGCTGATAGTGTGGATTTCTCAGATAGATGATCCTTACAGTGTGGCTTTCTCAGATAGATGATACCGACAATGTGGGTTTCTCAGATAGTTGAAACTGATAGAGTTTGTTCGTCAGAGGGATGATACTGATAGTGTGTGTTTCTCAGATAGATGATAGTGATAGTGTGGGTTTCTCAGATAGATGATACCGACAATGTGGGTTTCTCAGATAGTTGAAACTGATAGAGTTTGTTCGTCAGAGGGATGATACTGATAGTGTGTGTTTCCCGGATAGAAGATAGTGATAGTGTGGGTTTCTCAGACAGATGATACTCACAACGTGAGTTCCAGGAATAGATGATACTGACTGTGTAGGTTTCTCAGATAGATGATACTGACAGTGTGGGTTTCTCAGTTAGATGATACCGATAGTGTATTCCTCAGATAGATGATATGACAGTGTGGGTTTCTCAGACAGATGATACTGACAGTGTGTCTTCCTGAGATAGATGATACTGATAGAGTGTGTTTCTCAGCGAGATAATACTGATAGAATGGGTTTCTGAGATTGAATAGAGATAGATGATACTGATATATTGGGTTCCTCAGAGATGATACTGACAGTGTGGGTTTCTCAGAGAGATGATACTGAAAGTGTGGGTTCCTGGGATAGATGAAACTGACAGTGTGGATTTCTTGGATCGATGATACTGACACTGTGGGTTCCTCAGAGATGTGATACTAACACAGTTCATTCCTCAGATGATATTGGCAGTTTGGGTTTCTGGGATAGATGATACTGACAGTGTGGGTTTCTCAGATAGATGATACTGACAGTTTGGATTCCTCAGAGAGATGACACTGACAGTGTTGGTTTATCAGATAGATAATACAGATATAGTGTGCTCCTCAGAGAGATGATACTGATAGAGTGTGTTCGTCAGAATGATGATACTGATAGTGTGTGTTCATTAGATAGATTCTACTGACAGTATGTGTTTCTCAGTTAGATGATACTGATAAAGTGTGTTCATCAGATAGAGTGTTCATCGGAGTTCAGCAGAGGAGGACAAAGGGCTTAATTAGGAAGGGGAAAAAAGATTATGAGAGAAAACTGGCAGGGAACATAAAAACTGACTGTAAAAGCTTTTATAGATATGTAAAAAGGAAAAAACTGGTAAAGACAAATGTAGGTCCCCTACAGACAGAAACAGGTGAATTGATTATGGGGAGCAAGGACATGGCAGACCAATTGAATAATTACTTTGGTTCTGTCTTCACTAAGGAGGACATAAATAATCTTCCAGAAATAGTAGGGGACAGAGGGTCCAGTGAGATGGAGGAACTGAGTGAAATACATGTTAGTAGGGAAGTGGTGTTAGGTAAATTGAAGGGATTAAAGGTAGATAAATCCCCAGGGCCAGATGGTCTGCATCCCAGAGTGCTTAAGGAAGTAGCCCAAGAAATAATGGATGCATTAGTGATAATTTTTCAAAACTCATTAGATTCTGGACTAGTTCCTGAGGATTGAAGGGTGGCTAATGTAACCCCACTTTTTAAAAAAGGAGGGAGAGAGAAACTGGGGAATTATAGACCGGTTAGCCTAACGTCAGTGGTGGGGAAACTGCTGGAGTCAGTTATCAAAGATGTGATAACAGCACATTTGGAAAGCGGTGAAATGATCGGACAAAGTCAGCATGGATTTGTGAAAGGAAAATCATGTCTGACGAATCTCATAGAATTTTTTGAGGATGTAACTCATAGAGTGGATAGGGGAGAACCAGTGGATGTGGTATATTTGGATTTTCAAAAGGCTTTTGACAAGGTCCCACACAGGAGATTAGTGTGCAAACTTAAAGCACACGGTATTGGGGGTAAGGTATTGATGTGGATAGAGAGTTGGTTAGCAGACAGGAAGCAAAGAGTGGGATTAAACGGGACCTTTTCAGAATGGCAGGCAGTGACTAGTGGGGTACCGCAAGGCTCAGTGCTGGGACCCCAGTTGTTTACAATATATATTAATGACTTGGATGAGGGAATTAAATGCAGCATCTCCAAGTTTGCAGATGACACGAAGCTGGGCGGCAATGTTAGCTGTGAGGAGGATGCTAAGAGGATGCAGGGTGACTTGGATAGGTTGGGTGAGTGGGCAAATTCATGGCAGATGCAATTTAATGTGGATAAATGTGAAGTTATCCACTTTGGTGGCAAAAATAGGAAAACAGATTATTATCTGAATGGTGGCCGATTAGGAAAAGGGGAGGTGCAACGAGACCTGGGTGTCATTATACACCAGTCATTGAAAGTGGGCATGCAGGTACAGCAGGCGGTGAAAAAGGCGAATGGTATGCTGGCATTTATAGCAAGAGGATTCGAGTACAGGAGCAGGGAGGTACTACTGCAGTTGTACAAGGCCTTGGTGAGACCACACCTGGAGTATTGTGTGCAGTTTTGGTCCCCTAATCTGAGGAAAGACATCCTTGCCATAGAGGGAGTACAAAGAAGGTTCACCAGATTGATTCCTGGGATGGCAGGACTTTCATATGAAGAAAGACTGGATGAACTAGGCTTGTACTCGTTGGAATTTAGAAGATTGAGGGGGGATCTGATTGAAACGTATAAAATCCTAAAGGGATTGGACAGACTAGATGCAGGAAAATTGTTCCCGATGTTGGGGAAGTCCAGAACGAGGGGTCACGGTTTGAGGATAAAGGCGAAGCCTTTTAGGACTGAGATTAGGAAAAACTTCTTCACACAGAGAGTGGTGAATCTGTGGAATTCTCTGCCACAGGAAACAGTTAAGGCCAGTTCATTGGCTATATTTAAGAGGGAGTTAGATATGGCCCTTGTGGCTAGGGGGATCAGTGGGTATGGAGGGAAGGCTGGTGCAGGGTTTTGATTTGGATGATCAGCCATGATCATAATAAATGGCGGTGCAGGCTCGAAGGGCCGAATGGCCTACTCCTGCTCCTATTTTCTATGTTTTCTATGTTTTCTATGATACTGATGGAGTATTTTTCTCAGATAGATTATACTGGTAGATTGGGTTTCTCAGAGAGATGATACTGACTGTGTGGGTTTCTCAGATGATACTGACAGTGTGGGTTACTCTGAGTGACGATACTGACAGTGTGGGTTCCTCAAAGCGATGAAACTGACAGTGTGGGTTCCTGGAAAGATGATACTGACAGTGTCGCTTTCTCAGAGAGATGATACTGACAGTGTGAGTTCCTCAGAGACATGATACTGATAGAGTGTATTCGTCAGATAGATGATACTGATCGAGTGTGTTCGTCAGATAGATGATACCGACAGTGTGGGTTTCTCAGACATATGATACTGATAGAATGGGTTTCTCAGAGAGATGATACTGACAATGTGGATTTCTCAGATTGATGATACTGACACTGTGGGTTCCTCAGATGATAGTGACAGTGTGGGTTCCTGGGATAGATGATACTGACAGCATGATTTCTTCAAAGTGATGATACTGACAGTGTGGGTTCCTCAGAGAGATGAGACTGACAATGTGGGTTCCAGGAATAGATGATACTGACTGTGTGGGTTCCTCAGATATATGATACTGATAGAATGGGTTTCTCAGAGAGATGACACTGACAGTGTGCGTTCCTCAGATAGATGATACTGCCTGTGTGTTCTTCAGGTAGATGATACTGACAGTGTGGGTTTCTCAGAGAGATGATACTGATAGAGTGTGTTTTTCAGAGTTAAGATACTGAGAGAGTGGGCTTCTGAGATAGAATACAGATAGATGGTACTGATAGAGAGTATTTCTCAGATAGATGATACAGATAGAGTGTGTTCGTCAGATAGATGGTACTGATGGTGTATGTTCAGCAGAGAGATGATACTGACAGTGTGGGTTTCTTAGAGAGATAAACTGATAGAGAGTGTTTCTCCGAAAAACGATACCGATAGAGTTGGTTCGTCAGAGCGATGACACTGATAGTGTGGGTTCCTGGAATAGATGATATTGACAGTGTGGGTTTCTCAGATAGATGATACTGATCGTGTGGGTTTCTCAGATAGATGGTACTGATAGAGTGTGTTTTCTGAGATAGATGATACTGGCAGTGTGTGTTCCTCAGATAGATGATACTGACGGTGTGAGTTCCTCATAGAGATGATCCTGATAGTGTGTGTTTCTCAGATAGATGATGTTGATAGAGAGGGTTCCTCAGAGAGATGATACTGATAGAGTGTGTTCGTCAGATGGATGATACAGATAGAGTGGGTTTCTCAGAGAGATGATACTGACAGAGTGGGTTCCAGGGATAGATGATCCAGGAACAGTTTCTTCCCATCTGCCATCCGGACCCTAAATGAACATTATATCTTTGGACACTACCTCACTTTTTTTAAATATACAGTATTTCTGTTTTTGCACGTTTTAAAAATTTTTTCATTATACTTAATTGATTTACTTGTTTATTTATTGTTATTTTTATTATATATTTTTTCTCTCCGCTGGATTATGTATCGCATTGGACTGCTGCTGCTAAGTCAACAAATTTGACAACACCTGCTGATGATAATAAACCTGATTCTGATTCTGATTTTGACACGGACAGAGCATGTTCCTCACATTCATGATGCTGCTCGAATGGGCCATCTGATAGGATTCTGTTTTACTGCTAGTCTCCAAGCGTACATGCTGGATGGCCAATTTTGAGGTGCTGGATTAGCCTGAATCTTTCGAGGGTATCTTTGGTATGGGCTTTGTTCCTCCTGGGTATATGAAATGATTGCTACTGTTAACGCTGAGTTAGTCTGATAAGCTCTAGGAGGTACGTTAGTGATGACAGTGCTCTAGTTTTCCCTTGTATTTTTTGTTTTAACAACAAGATGAGAATGTTTTGAACTTCAGTCTGTGACACTGATAATTAGCCACAGATAACAGTGTGCTTCACTGGCAATATGTTCTTTGTCCTTCTAGCATGCCAGAGAACGTACTTATAGCCCTGTTACATTCAGTTTCTTGGACCTGTGTTCTACCCTTGGTTGGGACTGAGGATGGCTGTTTTCCCTGAACTTTTGACAAGCCATGCTTACAGGAGAGGACACTAATACTGTGAGCCTTTTGATCCATGTATATGTGAGAGGATGAGCAATTCTTGAAAATATGATAAAATTTGCACCAGAACAACATGCATTTTAAAATGCCATATGTACTGCGGGGATCAGTTTCATCTCTGTGACTACAGCAGTGCTGGTCGCAAGGCATATGGAACACTCCCTTCAGGATGGTGACCTATACAGAATAACGCAGCACCAATATGTACCGTAAAAGCACCCAGTACACCAAGTGTAGTCCCACATATGTTTTATATAGGAACAGTACGACTCTTTTGTACTAAGTACAATGTCTAATGAATCAAGCATATCATATGCCTTCCTCACCATCCCATCTACTTGCAGACACTTTCAGTAAATACAGAAAGATCCACAGATTGTAAAGCAAAAATATTAAGAGGCTTTGACAGAGCAAACGCTTAGAATTTGCTTTCTGCCTTGTGAACCCAGAACAAAGGAAGGAGGGTTTCATACAAGCAGTGAATCCTTGTAATCCTCTGTGTGGCTGGATTGCAGATGCTTATGGAAGATTCAAGGAAAAGACTGATAAATTTTGGGAAGAAAGTCATTGGCTGTGGCACGAGGGTCGTAACATGATGCAGCTGGTAGAGCTCCTGTCTTGCAGCTGCAGGACCCAGGTTCAGTCTCTGGTGCTGTCTGTGTGGAGTTTACATGTTCTCACTTTGATCACAAGGGTTTCTTTCCACATCCCAAAGACATGCAGACAGGTGGGTTAATTAAATGCTGTAAATTGTCCCAATTGTGTAGATTTATAGCAGAACCTGGGGAAGTTGATGGGAATGTTGGGAGATTAAAATGGATTAGAGTAGGATTTCTGTAAAGTTGACAGTCAGCATGGATTTGGTGGGCTGAAGGGCCTGTTTGCATGATGTATCTTTCTATGACTCTGGTTTAGCCAGGAATAATGAGCCAGCTGCAAAGTACTGAATAGAAAATACTTATTGTTCTTAGGTGCCAAAGTGAAATAAACGATTTCCCTTCCAATAGTGTAGTAGACGTGGATAATTCAACTCTTTTCAATTCAATTCAATTCACTTAGATCACTTAAACTTTTATTTTTTAATAATCTGAGAAATTTAAGAAAAAAATCAAGTAGTACTTCATGGTTTCATTTCACGTGATGCAGTGAGACTGGCATTGTTTACTGAAGTAGAGAGCAAAAAGAAATTTCTTAACTGCTAAGAAACAGATGGCGAGGAGTTGGCCAAAGAAATTCTGCAAATTAAAAAAAACAATTAGCAAAGCTGACATTGTCAATCAAATCTATTGCAGCAGAATGTCGGGAGATCTGCATATCTGCATATGTTTACTTTCTCAAGACCATAAGACATAGGAGCAGAATTAGGCCATTCAGCCCATTAAGTCCGCTCTGTTATTTCATCATGGCTGATCCCGGATCCCATTCAACCCCATACACCTGCCCTCTCTCCATCCCTTGATGCCGTGACCACTTGTCCTCTGGATTTTTTCTCCCCTTGCCTCAGTGGAAAAAGCCTGCTTGCATTCACTCTATCTATACCCATCATAATTTTATATACCTCTATCAAATCTCCCCTCATTCTTCTACACTCCAAGGAATAAAGTCCTAACCTATTCATCCTTTCTCTGTAACTCAGTTTCTCAAGTCCTGGCAACATCCTTGTAAACCGTCTCTGCACTCTTTCAACCTTATTAATATCCTTCCTGTAATTTGGTGACCAAAACTGAACACAATACTCCAAGTTCGGCCTCACCAATGCCTTATACGACCTCAACATAACATTCCAGCTCTTATACTCAATACTTTGATTTATAAAGGCCAATGTACCAAAAGATCTCTTTACAACCCTATCTACCTGTGACGCCACTTTTAGGGAATTTTGTATCTGTATTCCCAGATCCCTCTGTTCTACTGCACTCCTCAGTGTCTTACCATTAACCCTGTATGTTCTACCTTGGTTTGTCCTTCCAAAGTGCAATATCTCACACTTGTCTGTATTAAACTCCATCTGCCATTTTTCAGCCCATTTTTCCAGCCAGTCCAAATCCCTCTGCAAGCTTTGAAAACCTTCCTCACTGTCCACTACATCTCCAATCTTTGTATCATCAGCAAATTTGCTGATCCAATTTATCACATTAATTTTCCATATTTACAATATTTAGGAAAGGAGAAGGAGGTAAATTAGGGGGAGGAGTTGTGCTATTAAACAGGGACAAAATCACAGGTGCATTCAGAGAGGGCATACTGAAGGGCTCATTCACTGAGACTATATGGGAAAACTCAAAATTGGAAAGGTACAATCACTCTGATGGGATTATACAACAGACCACGCAAGAACCACCAGCACATTGAGGTATAGCTACACAGGTAGAAAAGGCCATAAGACCATAAGACATAGGAGCAGAGTTAGGCCATTCAGCCCTAATTGCTCTACCATTCCATCATGGCTGATCCCAGATGCCAGTCAACCCTCCGCCTTCTCACCATATGCTTTGATGCGTTGACCAATCAGGAAATGATCAACTTCTGCCTTAAATATACCCATGGACTTGGCCTCCATGCCAGTCTGTGGCAGAGCATTCCACAGATTCACCAATCTCTGGCTAAAAAAATTCCTCCTTACTTCTGTTCTTAAAGGTCACACCCTCAATTTTAAGGCTGTGCCCTCTAGTTCTGGATACCCCCATCATAAGGAACATCCTCTCCACATCCTCCTTACCTAGTCCTTTCAACATTCGGTAGGTTTCAATGGGATCTTCCTGCATTCTTCTAAATTCCAGTGAGTACAGGCCCAAAGTTGTCAAATGCTCCTCATTTGTTAATCCCTTCATTCCCGGAATCATCCTCTTGAATCTCCTCTCCAATGACAACACATTCTTTCTGAGATATGGGGCCCAAAACTGTTGACAATTCTCCAAGTGTGGCCTGACTAGTGTCTTATAAAGCTTCAGCATTATCTCCTTGCTTTTATATTCTATTTCCCTTAAAATGAATGCCAACATTGCATTTGCCTTCTTTGCTGCAGACTCAACCTGTAAATTAACCTTCTGGGACAATTACACGAGAACTCCTAAGTCCCTCTGCATCTCTGATGTTTGAACCTTCTCCCCATTTAGATAATAGTCAGTACTGTTGTTCCTTTTACCAAAATGCATTATCATACAGTTCTCAACACTGTACTCCATCTGCCACTTTTTTGCCCATTCTTCCAACTTGTCTAAGTCCTGCTGCAATTGCATTGCTTCTTCAGAACTACCTACCCCTCCAGCTACCTTCATATCATTTGCAAACTTTTCCACAAAGCCATCAATTCCATTATCTGAATCATCAATGAACAGTGTGAAAAGTAGCGGTCCCAATACTGACCCCTGAGGAACAACACTAGTCACTGGCAGCCAACCAGAAAAGGCCCCTTTTATTCCCACTCTCTGCCTCTTGCCTGTCAGCCATTTCTCTATCCATGCCAGTATCTTTTCTGTAACACCATAGGATTTTATCTTGTTAAGCAACCTCATGTCTGGCACCTTATCAAATGCCTTCTGAAAATCCAAGTAAATGACATCCACTGCCTCTCCTTTGTCCACCCTGCTTGTTACTTCCTTGAAGAACTCTAACAGAGTTGTCAGGCAAAATTTCTCTTAACAGAAATTATGCTGATTTTGACCTATGGGAAGTCAAAACTGATGTAAAAGCAAAAGAGAGGGTATACAACAAAGCAAAAATTAGTGGGAAGACAGAGGATTGGGAAGCTTTTAAAAACCTACAGAAAGCAACTCAAAGAATCATTAGGAGGGAAAAGTTGAAATATGAAAACAAGCTAACAAACAATATCAAAGTTGATAGTAAAGGCTTTTTCAAGTATGTAAAAAATAAAAGAGAGATGAGAGTAGATATAGGACCACTAGAAGATGAGGCCAGAGAAATAATAATGGGGGACAAGGAGGTGGCAAATGAACAAAATGAGTATTTTGCGTCAGTCTTCACTGTGGAAGACACTAGCAGTGTGCCAGATGTTGAAGGGTGTGAGAGAAGAGAAGTGAGTACAGTTACTTTTACAAGGGAGAAGATGTTCAAAAAGCTGAAAGACCCAAGGGTACGTAAATCACCCGGGCCAGATGAACTGCACCTTAGGGCTCTGAAAGAGGTAGTGGTAGAGAAGATGTTGAAGTCAATTGTTAAGGATGAGGTGATGGAGTACTTGGTGATACAGGGCGGGATAGGACAAAGTCAGCATAGTTTCCTTTAGGGGGAAATCTTGCCTGACAAACCTGTTGGAATTCTTTGAGGAGATTACATTTAGGATAGATAAAGGGGATGCAGCAGATGCTGTATATCTGGAATTTTAGAAGGCCTTTGACTAGGTGCCACACATGAGACTGCTTACCAAGATAAAAGCCTATGGTATGACAGGAAAGTTACTAATAAAGTTAGGGCATTGGCTGATTGGTAGGAGACAGCAAGTGGGAATAAAAGGATCCTTTGTCTGGTTGGCTGCCAGTGACTGTGGTTTTCCACAGGGTTTGGTGTTGAGACCACTTCTTTTCATACTGTATAACTATGATTTAGATGATGGAATAGATGGCTTTGTTGCTAAGTTTGCAGATGATATGAAGATTGGTGGATGAGCAGGTAGTGTTGAGGAAACAGGTAGGCTGCAGAAGGACTTAGACAGATTAGGAGAGTGGGCAAGAGAGTGGCAAATGAAATACAATGAAAATGCATGGTCAAGCACTCTGGTAGTAGAAATAAATGTGCAGTCTACTTTTTAAACGGGGAGAAATTCCAAAAATCTGAGATAAGGCACTGGTGAGGCCGCACCTTGAGTATTGTGAAGAGCTTTGCACTGTTCCTAAGAATAAATGTGCTGGCATTGGAGAGGGTTCAGAGGAGGTTCACAATGTTGATTCCAGGATTGAAAGGATTATCATACAAGGAATTTTTAGTAGCCCTGGGTCTGTACTCACTGGAATTTAGAAGGATGGCAGGTGGGGGGGGGATCTCATTGAAACCTTTTGAATGTTGAAAGGTCTAGATAGAATACACGTGGAAAGGATGTTTCTCGTGGTGGGGGGGGTTCTATTTCAAGAAGGCACAGCCTCAGCATAGAGATGTGTCCATTTGAAACAGAGATGTGGAGAGATTTCTTTAGCCAGAGGGTGGTGAATTTGTGCAATTTATTACCACAGGCAGCTGTGGAGGCCGGGTTGTTGGGTGTATTTAAGGCAGAGTTTGATCATTTTTTGATTGGATACAACATCAAAGGTTACGAGGAGAAGGCTGGGGAGTGGGAATGAGGAGGGGAAAAAAGAATCAGCCATAATTGAATGGCGGAGCAGACTCTTACAGTCTTATTTTATCGTTAGTCTCCAAGCACCCCGTACTCTTGTCCTTAATAATAGACTGCAACACTTTCCCAACTACTGAGGTCTATAATTTTCCTTTCTTTTGCCTTCCACCCTTCTTAAAGAGTGGAGTGAAATTTGCAATGTTCAAGTCCTCCGGGACCATGCCAGAATCAAGTGATTCTTGAAAGATCATGACCAATGCATCCATTATTTCTTCAGCAACCTCTCTCAGGACTCTGGGATGTAGTCCATCTGGTCCAGGTGACTTATCCACCTTAAGACCTTTCAGCTTGCCTAGTACGTTTTCCTTTGTAATAGTAATGACATTCACCCCTGCTCCCTGACACTCACAAACCTCTGGCACACTGCTAGTGTCTTCCACAGTGAAGGCTGATGAAAAGTACTCAGTAAGTTCATCTGCCATCTTTGTCCCCCATTACTACCTCACCAGAGTAATTTTCCAGTGGTCCAATATCATCTCTCACCTCCCTTTAACTCTTAGGGAAGGTGTAAAAACAATAGGGTTTGCTGTAGTGTATGACTTCAACTTCCCTAATATAGACTGGGACTTCCTTAGCCCAAGAGATTTAGATGGGGCAGAATTTTTTAAGTTCACCCAGTAGGGTTTCTTACATCATTATAGAGACTTTCCAACAAGTGGAAGGGCCATCCTGGACCTGGTGTTGGATAATGAGCCTGGACAGGTGACTGACCTTTCATTGGGAGAATAGTGACCACTACGTCAAGTTTTAAGGTAACTATAAATAAGGATAAATATGGTCTTTGTAGGAGAATATTAAATTAGTGCAGTGCAGATTATGAGCGCATTAGGCAGGAAATAAAGGAAAATTAACTGGGAACTGCTGCTTTCGTAAGTCCACATCTGACATTTGGAGGGCAGGGTGCAGGACAGGTATGTTTCAGTAAGAAGAAAGGACAAAGATGGCAAGGTAAAGGAACATTAGATGTGAGGAGAGGTGGTGAATTTAGCCAAGAAGGAAAAGGAAACCTATGCAAGGTTTAGAAGGTTAAGATTAGATATGTCCCTTGAGGGTTATAAAGAAGCCAGGAAAGAACTCAAGAATGAATTAAGAAAGTGAGAAGGGCCCATGAAAAGCCTGTGGCCAGCAGGATTACAGAGAATTGGAAGGCATTCTATACAACAAGCCCAAAAGGATAGGTAGGGAGTGGGGAGGGTTAGGAGGCATAATATGTGGTTGAGGTCCTAAGTATTTTGTGTCAATATTTACCAAGGAGAAAACCATGGAGGATAAGAAGATGAGTGTAGAGCATACTAATAGTATATTTTGAGATAAAGAAGGATGTAGCGTAGGGTTTCATAGAACATAGAATAGTACAGCACAGTACAGGCCCTTCGGCCCACAATGTTGTGCTGACCCTCAGACCCTGCCTCCCATATAAGCCTCCACCTTAGATTCCTCCATATACCTGTCTAGCAGTCTCTTAAACTTCACTAGTGTATCTGCCTCCACCACTGATTCAGGCAGTGCATTCCACGCACCAACCACTCTCTGAGTAAAAAACCTTCCCCTAATATCCCCCTTGAGCTTCCCACCCCTTACCTTAAAGCCATGTCCTCTTGTATTGAGCAGTGGTGCCCTGGGGAAGAGGCACTGGCTATCCACTCTATCTATTCCTCTTATTATCTTGTACATCTCTATCATGTCTCCTCTCATCCTCCTTCTCTCCAAAGAGTAAAGCCCTAGCTCCCTTAATCTCTGATCATAATGCATACTTTCTAAACTAGGCAGCACCCTGGTAAATCTCCTCTGTACCCTTTCCAATGCTTCCACATCCTTCCTATAGTGAGGTGACCAGAACTGGACACAGTACTCCAAGTGTGGCCTAACCAGAGTTTTATAGAGCTGCATCATTACATCGCGACTCTTAATCTCTATCCCTCGACTTATGAAAGCTAACACCCCATAAGCTTTCTTCATTACCCCATCCACCTGTGAGGCAACTTTCATGGATCTGTGGACATGTACCCCGAGATCCCTCTGCTCCTCCACACTACCAAGTATCCTGCCATTTACTTTGTACTCTGCCTTGGAGTTTGTCCTTCCAAAGTGTACCACCTCACTTCTCCGGGTTGAACTCCATCTGCCACTTCTCAGCCCACTTCTGCATCCTATCAATGTCTCTCTGCAATCTTTGACAATTCTCTACACTATCTACAACACCACCAACCTTTGTGTCGTCTGCAAACTTGCCAACCCACCCTTCTACCCCAACATCCAAGTCGTTAATAAAAATCACGAAAAGTAGAGGTCCCAGAACAGATCCTTGCGGGACACCACAAGTCACAATCCTCCAATCTGAATGTACTCTCTCCACCACCACCCTCTGCCTTCTGCAGGCAAGCCAATTCTGAATCCACCTGGCCAAACTTTCCTGGATCCCATGCCTTCTGACTTTCTGAATAAGCCTTCTGTGTGGAACCTTGTCAAATGCCTTACTAAAATCCATATAGGTCACATCCACTGTACTACCCTCACCTATATGCCTGGTCACCTCCTCAAAGAACTCTATCAGGCTTGTTAGACACGATCTGCCCTTCATAAAGCCATGCTGACTGTCCCTGATCAGACCATGATTCTCTAAATGCCCATAGATCCTGTCTCTAAGAATCTTTTCCAACAGCTTTCCCACCACAGACGTAAGGCTCACTGGTCTATAATTACCCGGACTATCCCTACTACCTTTTTTGAAGAAGGGAACAACATTTGCCTCCCTCCAATCCTCCGGTACCATTCCCGTGGACAACGAGGACATAAAGATCCTAGACAGAGGCTCAGCAATCTCTTCTCTCGCCTCGTGGAGCAGCCTGGGGAATATTCCATCAGGCCCCGCCGACTTCTCTGTCCTAATGTATTTTAACAAATCCAACACCTCCTCTCCCTTAATATCAACATGCTCCTTAATATCAACATCAACCTCACTCATATTGTCCTCACCATATTCTTAGAGAATATTAGGATGGGTAAGTCCCAGGGGATGATAGAATTGAAAGAGAAAAGGGATTAGATTGATAGAGCCATGACCAATATCTTCATGTCCTCTCTAGCACAGGTGCAAGAAGCTAATTCAAGAAGGGAAACAAGGATAATCCTGGAAACTATAGACTGTTGAGTCTTACATCAGTGGTAGGAAAGTTATTGGAGAGAATCCTTAGGGATTGGATTGGATTGGATTCATGAGCTTTTAGAAAGCCATGGCCTAAGTAGGGAGAGTCAGCTTGGTTTTGTACAGAGCATAGTGATTATTAATTTATTAATTTGATTGAGGCTTCAAATGTTATTGATGAAGGTAGAGCTGTGGATTTTAGTGAGGTATTTGGCACGTTCCCTCATGGGATGCTCATCCAAAAGAGTAAGATACATGGGAGCCACAGTGAATTGGCAGCTTGAATTCAGAATTAACTTGCCTAAAAAAGATAGAGGGTAGTGGTTGATGGGACTTATAGGACTTATTCTAGATGGAAGTCAGTGACTAGTGGTGTTCCATAGGATCCATAGGTGTTCCATCGGGATCCATATCGGTTCCCCTGCTACTTATGATGTCTATAAATGATAGGGATAAAACATAAGTGTTTGGGTTAGTAAATGATACAAAAATTCATGCTGTTGTGGATAGCATAGAAGCCAGGCAAAGGATACTGTGTGATACAGATCAGTTGCAGATATAGGCAGGGAAATACCAGATGGAGTAAGCCCAGACTTATGTGAAATGTTGCACATAGGGAGATGAAATGTAAATATATAGTACGCCATCAGTGGCAAAACCCTTAACTGTGTTGTTGAACAGAGGGGTCTTGGGTTCCAAGCCCATAGTTCCCTGGTAGGGTTGTAAGGAAAGCATATGGCTGGCTTTTCTTTGTTAGTCAAGGAACTGCGCTGAAGAGTTGGGGTGTTATGTTGCAGCTTTATAAAATCTGGGTTAGAGCGTGTCGGTAGTATTGCTTTCAGCTCTGGTCACCTGATTACAGGAGAGGGTGCAGAGGAAGTTTAACAGGATTCTACCTAGGTTAGATGGCATGTGCTATAAAGAGAGGCTGGACAAGCTTGTGTTGTTTTCTCTGGAGGCTGAGGAGAAATCTGATAGAGGTTTATAAAATGATAAGATGCATAGATAATGTAGACAGCCAGAGTTGAAATGTCTAATACCAGAGGGCATGCACTTAAGATGAGAGGAGGTAAATTGAAAGGAGATGTGCCGGATAATTTTGCTATGAAGAGAGTGGTGGGTGCGTGGAATGTGCTGCTTAGACGGTGGTACAGCCAAGCACATAAAGGTGTTCTAGAGACTCGAGGATGGGCTCACGAGCATGAAGGATATGCACATCATGCGGGCAGAAGGGATAGTTTAGCTGGGTATTTGAGTACTAATATAATTAGTTCACAACATGTAGGCCAAAGGGTCTTTTCCTGTGCATTACTATTCTATAGTTGTTAACATATAAGCTCCAAAGTTGGCTGCAGCAAACCCATCCTCAGCCCTTGCATTAATTTGCAGATTAATAAAATCCAAGCTCTAATGCATGGTTCATTAATGCATGCAGCCCTTGTTTGTGAAATGAACAGAAACAATAAAGGTTTGCTTCCTTTGTACCTCATAATAATCTGTATTCTTGAACAATATTACATCTTGCCCCATTCATTTATCATCCGAACTGAATACAACAGAGAATAAGCCATTCAGCCCAAATGTGTCAGCAGTTCAGATCTATCTGCAGCATATCTCCAGCAAGAGGTGCCATAACTTGAAGGTTCATCATAACAACTATTTCACTTGCCAAGATTATTCGTACTTTTCAGGAACTCTGTTCATAATGAAGATTACAATATGCAAAGGGATTGAGAAAATCAGGTTGGAGTCAGATCGCAAGAGAGGGAATTTGTTGAATGCCTACAAGATGGCTTTTTAGAACAGCTTGTTCTTGAGCCTTGTCAGGGAAAACTATCTTAGATTTGGTGTTATGTAGTAACCCAGATCTTATTAGGGAGCTTAAAGTAAAGGAACCTTTAGGAGGCAGTTATCATAATATGATTAAATTCATACTGCAGTTTGAGAGGGAGAAGTATAAGTCACATTTATCAGTTTTGCAATGGACTAAAGGGAATTACAGAGGCATGAGAGAGGAGCTTGCCCAGGTGGATTGGAGGAGGATACTGGCAAAGATGAAGGCAGAGCAGAGGTGGTTGAAATTTCTGCAAATACTTCACAAGATGCAGGACAGATATTTCCCACAGAAGAAGTTCTCAAATGGCAAGGGTAGGCAACTGTGGCTGACAAGGGAAGTTAAGGACTGCATAAGAGCCAAAGAAAGGGCATATAATGCATCTAAAGTGAGTGGGAAGTTGGACAATTGGGAAGTCTTTAAAATCCAACAATAGGCAACTAAAAAAGCTATCAGAAAATCTAGACAAGAAGAAAAGAAGAGCTTACGAAAGATTCAAAAAACTAGGTAATGATAGAGATCTAGAAGATTATAGGGCTAGTAGGAAGGAGCTTAAGAATGAAATTAGGAGAGCCAGAAGGGGCCAAGAGAAGGCCCTGGAGAGCAGGATTAAGGAAAACCCCAAAGCATTCTACAAGTATGTGAAGAACAAGAGGATGAGCCATGTGAGAATAGGACCAATCAGGACTGAGGGTCGAAACATATGTATGGAGTCGGAGGAGGTAGCAGAGGTGCTTAATGAATACTTCAATTCAGTATTCACCAGGAAAAAGGAGCTTGTAAAAGTTGGGGGTGTTGTGGATAGTCTGGAGGATTGTCAAAGGTTACAACAGGACATTGATAGGATGCAGAACTGGGCTGAGAAGTGGCAGATGGAGTTCAACCCAGATAACTGAGGTGGTACATTTTGGTAGGTCAAACTTGAAGACAGAATATAATATAAATGGTAAGACTCTAGGCAGTGTGGAGGATCAGAGAGATCTTGGGGTCCATGTCCATAGGACACTCAAAGCTGCTGCGCAAGTTGACAATGTTGTTAAGAAGGTGTATTGTGTGTTGGCCTTCATCAACCATGGGATTGAGTTCAAGTGCTGTGAGGTAGTGTTACAGTTATATAAGACCTTGGTCAGACCCACTTGGAGAACTGTGTTTAGTTCTAGTCTCTTCACTACAGGAAGGATGTGGATACTGTAGAGAGAGTGCAGAGGAGATTTACAAGGATTGGGGAAAATAGATTGAGTGAACTTGGCCTTTTCCCCTTGGAGTGACAGAGGATGAGAGGTGACTTGATAGAGGTGTATAAGATGATGAGAGGCATTGACTTGGATGAGGGAATTAAATGCAGCATCTCCAAGTTTGCGGATGACACGAAGCTGGGTGGCAGTGTTAGCTGTGAGGAGGATGCTAAGAGGATGCAGAGTGACTTGGATAGGTTGGGTGAGTGGGCAAATTCATGGCAGATGCAATTTAATGTGGATAAATGTGAAGTTATCCACTTTGGTGGCAAAAATAGGAAAACAGATTATTATCTGAATGGTGGCCGATTAGGAAAAGGGGAGGTGCAACGAGACCTGGGTGTCATTATACACCAGTCATGAAAGTGGGCATGCAGGTACAGCAGGCGGTGAAAAAGGCAAATGGTATGCTGGCATTTATAGCGAGAGGATTCGAGTACAGGAGCAGAGAGGTACTACTGCAGTTGTACAAGGCCTTGGTGAGACCGCACCTGGAGTATTGTGTGCAGTTTTGGTCCCCTAATCTGAGGAAAGACATCCTTGCCATAGAGGGAGTACAAAGAAGGTTCACCAGATTGATTCCTGGGATGGCAGGACTTTCATATGAAGAAAGACTGGATGAACTAGGCTTGTACTCGTTGGAATTTAGAAGATTGAGGGGGGATCTGATTGAAATGTATAAAATCCTAAAGGGATTGGACAGGCTAGATGCAGGAAGATTGTTCCCGATGTTGAGGAAGTCGAGAACGAGGAGTCACAGTTTGAGGATAAGGGGGAAGCCTTTTAGGACTGAGATTAGGAAAAACTTCTTCACACAGAGAGTAGTGAATCTGTGGAATTCTCTGCCACAGGAAACAGTTGAGGCCAGTTCATTGGCTATATTTAAGGGGGAGTTAGATATGGCCCTTGTGGCTAGGGGGATCAGGGGGTATGGAGGGAAGGCTGGTGCAGGGTTCTGAGTTGGATGATCAGCCATGATCATAATAAATGGCGGTGCAGGCTCGAAGGGCTGAATGGCCTACTCCTGCACCTATTTTCTATGTTTCTATGACCGTGTGGATAGCCAGAGGCTTTTTCCCGGGGCTGAAATGGCTAACATGATGAGGCATAGTTTTAAGGTACTTGGAATAAGTACTGAATGGATGTCAGGGGTAGGTTTTTCACACATTGAGTGGTGGGTGTGTGGAATGCACTGCTGGTGATGGTGGTGGAAGCAGATACAATAGGGTCTTTTAAGAGACTCTTAGATAAGTACATGGAGCTTGGAAAAATAGAGCAATATTTTTCGGCAGGGAAATTCTAGGCAGTTTCTAGAGTAGGTTACATGGTCAGCACAACATTGTGGGCTGAAGGGCCATGAATGTGCTGTAGATTTCTATGTTCAATGTTCTATGGTCTTTGAGGAAATAGCAAGCAGGTTGGTAAACAGTGGATGCAAGCAGTGGATGTTATTTACTTGGATTTTCAGAAGGTATTTGATAAGGTGCCTCACATGAGGCTGCTTAACAAGATAAAATCCTATGGTGTTACAGGAAAGATACTGGCATGGATAGAGGAATGGCTGACAGGCAGGAGGCAGTGACTGGGGATAAAGGGGGTCTTTTCTGGTTGGCTGCCAGTGACTAGTGGTGTTTTTCAGTGGTCAATATTGAGATTGCAACTTTTTACATTGTTTGTCAATGATTTAGAAAGTGGAATTGATGGCTTTGTGGCAAAGGTTGTGGATGATACGAAGATAGATGGAGGGGTAGGTAGTGCTGAGGAAGCAATGTGATTGCAGAAGGACTTAGGCAAATTAGAAGAATGGGCAAAAAAGTGCCGGATGGAATACAGTGTTGGGAAATGTATGATAGTGCATTTTGGTAAAAGGAACAATAGTGTGGACTATTATTTAAATGGGGAGAAGTTTCAAACATCAGAGGTGCAGAGGGACTTAAGAGTCCTCGTGCAAGACTCCCAAAAGGAAAATTCACAGGTTGACTCTGTGGTAAAGAAGGCAAAAGCAATGTTAGCATTTATTTCAAGGGGAATAGAATATAAAAGCAAGGAGATAATGCTGAGGCTTTATATCACACTAGTCAGGCCACACTTGGAATATTGGCAACAGTTTTGCACCCTTTATCTCAGAAAGGATGTGTTATCATTGGAGAGAGTCCAGAGGAGGTTCACAAAACCAATTCTGGTAATGAAGGGGTTAACATACAAGGAGCGTTTGGCAGCTTTGGGCCTATACTCACTGGAATTTAGAAGAATGTGGGGTACCTCATTGAAACCTACCGAATGTTGAAAGCACCAGATAGGGTGGATGTGGAGAGGATGTTTCCTCTAGTGGGGGTATCCAGAACTAGAGGGCAGAGCCTCAAAATTGAGGGGCGACTGTTTAGAACGAAAGTAAGGAAGAATTTTTTTGCCAGCAAGTGATGAATCTGTGGAATGCTCTTCCACAGACTGTGATTGAGGCCAAGTCCATGGGTAAACACATTGATGAAGCTAGTAGATGTAGTGTACATGGATTTCAGCAAGGCATTTGATAAGGTACCCCAAGTAAGGAGGCATGGGATACAAGGGGACCTTGCTTTGTGGATCCAGAATTGGCTTGCTCACAGAAGGCAAAGAGTGGTTGTAGACGGGTCATATTCTGCATGAAGGTCTGCACCGGTGGTGGTGTGCCTCAGGGATCTGTTCTAGGACCCATTCTCTTCGTGAGTTTTATAAATGACCTGGATGAGGAAGTGGAGGGATGGGTTAGTAACTTTGCTGATGACACAAAGGTTGGGGGTGTTGTGTATAGTGTGGAGGGCTGTCAGAGGTTACAGCGGGACATCAATAGGATGCAAAACTGGACTGAGAAGTTTAAGAGCCGAGAGGAAATGTTAGAGCTATATAGGAGCCTGGCCAGACCCCACTTGGAGTACTGTGCTCAATTCTGGTCAACTCACTACAGGAAGGATGTGGAAGCTATAGAAAGGGTGCAGAGGAGATTTACCTGGATTAGGGAGCATGCCTCATGAGAATAGATTGAGTGAACTTGGCCTTTTCTCCTTGGAATGGCAGAGGATGAGAGGTGACCTGATAGAGGTGTATAAGACGATGAGAGGCATTGATCGTGTGGATAGTCAGAGGCTTTTTCCCAGGGCTGAAATGGCTAACATGAGAGGGCACAGTTTTAAGGTGCTTGGGAGTAGGTACAGAGGTGATGTCAGAGGTATGTTTTTTATGCAGAGAGTGGTGAGTGCATGGAATGGGCTGCTGGCAACAGTGGTGGAGGCGGATACGATAGGATTTTTTAAGAGACTCCTGGATAGGTACATGGAGCTTAGAAAAATAGAGGGTTCCCTCGGTAATTTCTAAAGTAAGTACATGTTCAGCACAGCATTGTGGGCTGAAGGGCCTGTATTGTGCTGTAGGTTTTCTATGTTTCTATATTTAAAGTGGAAATGGATTGTTTTCTGATTGTTCAGGGCATCAAAGGATACGGTAAGAAGGCAGGTGGGATTCGGGATCAGACATAATGAAATGGCAGAGTGGACTCGATGGGCTGAATAGCCTAATTCTGCTCCTATATCTTATGGTCTTTGATGTTACTGCAGGAGGAATATTCAGTGTGGGATTTGGAAATGCCATGTAACAAACACACAGAAGGCCCATGCCAGCAGCACACCACCTCTCTTACTGTTCATGCCCAACAGCACGTACTTGCTTCTAATGTGGGCATCTGTGATTCCCACATTGAGCACATCAAACACCTCAGATCTCACAGACCTGGAGAGGAAGAAGGTCAACATTGATCTTGGGGCTCTGACTAACAAGGACACTTCATTCAATACTGCATTGTGAGTCTATGCATTTGAACATGACTTCTAATATGGCTTTGCTGTCTTGATCCTTTATCTTTTTTGTACTGGTAACTTTTGATCAAATAATCCTCTCCCCTCCTTCCCCAATTCTAAATGTACTTTCCTACAATGCCTTTCATTCCTTGCATTGATTGATAACGGAGCTGTACCGTTCATAGTTCACAGCTATGGCCAATGTCAACTCTACCTGAGTCTAGGACAACATGTATAAATTTGTCATAATATTCGATGAACCTCTGCGGGGTCATGAGCTTGGAGCTGCTGCACAGATACTTTATGGTGTTCTCCTTGATGATTAGGTGCCGGACTTCATCAGACACAGAGAGGTTTGGTTTGGTCATGGATTTCTGCACAAGGGAGCATAGAACAACCATTGTTAACTGTTTGATGGCTTTTTATATAAACTTTAAGGAACATGACAAGTAAATTGTTATCTGATTTGAAAGGGCATAAATAGAAATGGAAGGGGAAAAGTACTTTCACTCAGACAGTTATGTGCCTTTGGAGCCCTCGTTCCCAGAGGGCTGTGGAGGAGATTCCCTGAATATACCCAGGCAAAGATCATCAGGAAATTGAACAACCAGGGAGTGAAGAGGTTTGGGGAGAGTGTGGGGAGGACAAGACTGGATCAGACATAGCCTTATTGGATGGTGGTACAGAGTCAATGAGTTTCCTGCTCAGGTCCTACTCCAATTATCTTCAGGGAAGATCCCATGTGCTGGGCTTTCTTGGCTTCCTTCCCCAACTCCCCTCCTCCACTCCCCACAACACCTTCCCATCCCACAACACCTTCCCCTTATCCTTTCTGGACCTTGAATGTGCCTGGATGTTGGATCTCTGTTTATTTTCCGATCCTGAGGGCTTTTCTAGAAGTCAAAAATGGTGAGCATCTGTAATTCTAATGATAGTTCATTTTAGAGTACAACCAAAAATATAAATACTGAGCAAACAAGATTAAGAACTGAAAAACAATGCTGAGGTAAATGAACAGCCAAAAATGCAAAGACCAAAGATGGTGCCTCTGAAAACTCCATTGCTTTTATAGATAAGTTAAGGAAAATTCCAGATTAGCAAATTCAGTGGTCTGTCCTTCATACATTGAAAGGAATTACATTGTATTTACCTTGAATGAAATCCATTTACCACAGTTCTAAACAGTCAGCAGATCTGTTGCTACCTCTGTAGGGTAATGCCTGGTAACTATTGTCCACACTGGTTACTATCATCATTCCTAGGACAGGCTATGTTCCATCAACCAGCTAAATAAAAACACCCTGATGTTAGACAATCTGGACACTCTAGTTGTAGCCTGTTTGAATGAGGACCTATTCATTGTCTGAGCCATGATTTAGGACTTCACCATTTGAGCCTTGGACTCTCAGACCAGACAAGGTCATCTCTGGTCTCACGATGGTAGTTTCAGCAGACAGGAGGCTGGCTGTATGTCCAGGCCATTGAAATCAGATTCCCCTGCTTCTCTCTTCTAGTGACATACCTAGTCTTAGTGGTGCAGCTGGTAGAGCTGTTACTCATTGCTCCACAGACATGGTCCAATCCTGACCAGGCTCTATGTGGAGAAGTTTAGTTGGTTGCTATAATTTACCTGGAGTGGGAATTGCTGGGTGGTGTGGAATCTGAAACCTGGAGGTGGTGATGTGACTATGGAGAGAGCAAAATGGGATTAATGTAAATGGGAGATCAGTGGATAGCAGGGGCTTGGTGTACTTTGCACTGGTTTGTCTTCTCAAATTCATTTAGTTTTGCTTCATTGTAAAATGATTCTCAGTCTTGGACAACCAACCTGGTTTGTCATACCAGGCTTCTATACTTCACACTGGGACTTTGATGTCCCTCATTGTGCACTCTTTCCTGGTCCCTCAGAAGCTGACATGGGCAGGGAATCTTCACCGGATGATGCCCATTTTTCGCTGGCGATCAGGCTCTGTTCAGGACTGCCAGGTCCTGACTTAGTGCATGAACACAGTGTGGTGCTAAGTTTCGTATAATTGCACCTGATTTCATGAAACCTTCTGGGCGCTAATATAGGACAAGAAACAGGGGTGGGAGTCTGCTGATGTCACTCTCCCATTCTGCATATGCCGTTTTGACTCTTTTTTTCAATCAATTATCTACCTGTGTCCACCTGACATATTTTCCTGTTCACCACCTGGCTGGAGTCACAGTCCTCAGACTGACAGAAAGGGAAATGAGAAGCATCAATTAAACACCAAAAAAAATAGCAGAGACAGTTCAGCCGGACTCGATCTCTCCTGCATAACGATCTGTAACCAACCAAGAGTTCACAAATTCCACTTGGAAAGCCGCTGCATGATCCTGCCTGAAGTGCTCCCTAAGACACCAGCCAACAGGGGAGACAGCAGCAGATAGGCAAGGAGATTGTAAATAAGCAGAGATACCAGAGAACAGCTATATGGGGGCACATGAATTAACCCAGGATAAACTAGGATGTAAATGGGTAGGGGGGCAGAGAAGTGACGAGCTTCCAAAATGTGTCCCAGCATAGTTTTCTGGTGCAGTTGGTGATGAAGTAGCTACTGCGGGGCCTCGAGTTGCAGAGTGAGTACAGAGAATTACAGATTTATACAGCACAGAAGCAGATGAATTAATGAATTTAATTCAACTTATTTGATAATGTGACCAAGAAAGTTGATGAGAGATGGGTAATAGACAAGCTTTGCATGGCTTTTCAGAATAACATTTCATAAGGTTCCACATGACCATTAAATACAAAATTGGTTGAAATAAAAAGCAGGGATAATGCAGGAACAATGTTTAATGAGCTTGACAGCCACACCTAGTGGTGTGCCACAGACATTCCAGGCATTTGACGTTTGTCCCATGCATCAACACTGGATACGAACAGGCTACTGTCAGTGAATTAGGTATCAGAGTGTTTACTCTCTGAGAATGGGGAATGACAGTGTCCATTGTCAGTGAATGCTGAATGATAGTGTCTGCTGTCAATGACTGGTGAATGACAGTGTGCATTGTCAGTGAATGGGGAATGACAGTCTCCATTGTCTTTGAATGGGGAAAGATAGTGTCCATTGTCAGTGAAAAGGGAATGACATTGCCTGCCGTCAGTGAACGGGGAATGATAGTGTCCATTCTCATTGAATGGGGAATGACAGTGTCCATTGTCATTGAATGGGGATTGACAGTGTCTGCTGTCAGTGAATGGGGAATGACAATGTCTGTTGTCAGTGAATGGGGAATAACAGTGTCCATTGTCAGTGTATGCGGAATCACATTGTCTGCTGTCAGTGAATGGGGAATAACAGTGTCCATTGTCAGTAAATGATGAAGGACAGTATCCATTGTCCCTGAGTGTGGAATGACAGAGTCTACTGTCAGTGAATGAGGAATGACACTGCCCTTTGTCAGTGAATGGGGAATTACAGTGCCGGTTGCTAGTGAATGCGGAATGACAGTGTCCGCTCTCAGTGAATGGGGAATGACAGTGTCTGCTGTCAGTGAATGGGGAATAACAGTGACCGCTGTCAGTGAATGAGGAATAACAGTGTCTGTTGCAGTGAATGGTGAATGATTCATTGTCAGTGAATGGGAAATAACAGTGTCCATTGTCAGTGAATGGGGAATGATACTGTCCACTGTTAGTGAATGGGGAATTATAGTGTCTGTTGTCAGTGAAGGGGAATAATATTGTCCATTGTCAGTGAATGAGGAAAGACAGGGTCAGTTTTCTGTAAATGGGGAATGACTGTATCTGCTGTCAGTGAATCGGGAATGACAGTTTACATCTTCTGTAAATAGGGAATGACAGTGTCTATTGTCAGTGAATGGTGAATGATTCATTGCCAGTGAATGGGGAACGACAGTGTCCGTTGTCAGTGAATGAGGATTGACACTGTCTGTTGTCAGTGAATGGGGAATGACAGTTTCTGTTGTCAGTGAATGGTGAATGATTCATTCTCAGTGAATGGGGAATGACAGTGACCATCGTCAGTGAAAGGGGAACGACAGTGTCCATTGTCTTTGAATGGGGAATGATACTGTCCATTGTTAGTGAATGGGGAATTATAGTGTCTGTTGTCAGTGAAGGGGAATAATATTGTCAGTTGTCAGTGAATGAGGAAAGACAGGGTCAGTTTTCTGTAAATGGGGAATGACTGTATCTGCTGTCAGTGAATCGGGAATGACAGTTTACATTTTCTGTAAATAGGGAATGACAGTGTATGTTGTCAGTGAATGGTGTATGAGTCATTGTCAGTGAATAGGGAATGAAGGTATCTGCTCTCAGTTAATGGGGACTAATAGTGTGCATTTTCAGTGAATGGGGAATGACAGTGTCTGCTGTCAGTGAATGAGGAATAACAGTGTCTGTTGACAGTGAATGGTGAATGATTCATTGCCAGTGAATGGGGAACGACAGTGTCCGTTGTCAGTGAATGAGGATTGACAGAGTCTGTTGTCAGTGAATGTGGAATGACAGTTTCTGTTGTCAGTGAATGGTGAATGATTCATTCTCAGTGAATGGGGAATAACAGTGACCATCGTCAGTGAAAGGGGAACGACAGTGTCCATTGTCTTTGAATGGGGAATGACAGTGTCCATTGCCAGTGAATGGGGAATGTCAGTGTCTGTTGTCAGTGAATGGGGAGTGACAGTGCACTTTGTCGGTGAATGGAGAATGACAGTGCCCGTTGCCATTGAATGGGGAATGACAGTGTCCACTGTCAGTGAAAGGGGGATGCCAGTGTCTGTTGTCAGTGAATGGTGAATGACACTGTCCATTGTCATTGAATGGGTAATGTCAGTGTCTGCTATCAGTGTAGGGAGAATGACAATGTCTGCTGTTAGTGAATGGGGATTGACAGTGTCTGTTGTCACCAAATATGGAATGACAGTGTCCAATGTCAGTGAATGAGGAATGACCATGTCTGCTGTCAGTGAATGAAGAATGACAGTGTCTGTTGTCAGTGAATGGTGAATCATTCATTGGCAGTGAATGGGGAATGAAGGTGTCCATTATCATTGAATGGCGAATGACAGTTTTCTCTGTCAGTGAATGGGGAATGACATTGTCCATTGTCAGTGAATGAGGAATGACATTGTCCAGTGTCCCTGAGTGTGGAATGACAGAGTCTACTGTCAGTGAATGGGGAATGATAGTGTCCACTCTCAGTGAATGGGGAATGACAGTGTCTGCTGTCAGTGAATGGGGAATAACAGTGACCGCTGTCAGTGAATGAGGAATAACAGTGTCTGTTGACAGTGAATGGTGAATGATTCATTGTCAGTGAATGGGAAATAACAGTGTCCATTGTCAGTGAATGGGGAATGATACTGTCCACTGTTAGTGAATGGGGAATTATAGTGTCTGTATTCATTGAAGGGGGAATGATATTGTCCATTGTCAGTGAATGGAGAAAGACAGTGCCAATTTTCAGTAAATGGGGAATGACTGTATCTGCTGTCAGTGAATCGGGAATGACAGTGTCCATTTTCTGTATTTAGGGAATGACAGTGTCTGTTGTCAGTGCATGGTGAATGAGTCGTTGTCAGTGAATGGGCAATGGCAGTGTCCATTGTCAGTGAATGTGGAATGACATTGTCTGGTGTTCGTCAATGTGGAATGACAGTGTCTACAGTCAGTGAAAGGGGGATGACAGTGACCATTGTCAGTGAATGTGGAATGACAATGTCCATATTCTGTAACTGGGGAATGACAGTGTCTGCTCTCAGTGAATGAGGAATGACAGTGCCCATTGTCATTGAATGGGGAAAGATAGTGTCCATTCTCACTGACTGGGGAATGAAATTGTCTGCTGTCTGCGAATGAGGAACGACAGTGTCTGTTGTCAGTCAATTGTGAATGATTCATTGTCAGTGAATGGTGAATGAGAGTCTGCATTGTCAGTGAATGGGGAATAACAGTGTCTACTGTCATTGCATGGGGAGTGATAGTGTCCATTGTCAGCGACTGGGGAATGACACTGTCTGCCGTCAGTGAATGGGCAATGACAGTGTGCATTGTCAGGGAATGGGGAATGACAGTGCCCGTCGTCAGTGAACGGGGAATGACAGTGTTCATTGTCAGTGAATGGGGAATGACGGTGTCTGCTGTCAGTGAATGGTGAATGACAGTCTGCATTGTCAGTGAATGGGGAATAACAGTGTCTATTGTCATTGCATGGGGAATGATAGTGTCCATTGTCAGTGAATGGGGAATGACAGGGTCTGCTGTCAGTGAAGGGGAATAACAGTGTCCATTGTCAGTAAATGGGGAATGACATTGTCCACTGTCTTTGAATGGGTAAAGAAAGGGTCAATTTCTGTAAATGGGGAATGACTGTCTCTGCTGTTAGTGAATCAGCAATGACAGCGTCCACATTCTGTAAGTGGGGAATGACAGTATCTGTTCTCAATGAATGGGAATGAATGTGTCCCTTGTTTTTGAAAGAGGAAAGATAGTGTCCATTTTCACTGACTGGGGCATTACATTGTCTGCTGTCAGTGAATGAGGAATGATAGTGTCTGTTGTCAGTGAATGGTGAATGATTCATTTTCAGTGAATGAGGAATGACAGTGTCCATTGTCAGTAAATGGGGAATGACACCGTCTGTTGTCAGTGAATGGGGAATGACAGTGTCTGCTGTTAGTGAATGTGGAATGATGTGTCTGTTGTCAGTGAATGGGGAATGACAGTGCCCATTGTCAGTGAATAGGAAATGACGGTGTCTGCTGACAGTGAATGGGGAATGACAGTGTGCATTGTCAGGGAATGGGGAATGACAGTGTCCGTCGTCAGTGAATGGGGAATGACAGTGTTCATTGTCATTGAATGGGGAATGACTGTGTCCATTATCAGTGAAAGGGGAATGACAGGGTCTGCTGTCAGTGAAGGGGAATAACAGTTTCCATTGTCAGTGAATGGTGAATGATAGTCTGCATTGTCAGGGAATGGGGAATAACAGTGTCTATTGACATTGCATGGGGAATGATAGTGTCCATTGTCAGTGAATGGGGAATGGCTGTGTCCATTGTCAGTGATTGGGGAATGACGTGGTCTGCCGTCAGTGAATGGGGAATGGCTGTGTCCCATTGTCAGTGATTGGGGAATGACGGGGTCTGCCGTCAGTGAATGGGGAATGACAGTGCCTGCTGTCAGTGAAGGGCAATAACAGTGTCCATTGTCAGTGAATGGGGAATGATAGTGTCTATTGTCAGTAAATGGGGAATGATATTGTCCATTGTCAGTGAATGGGTAAAGAAAGGGTCAATTTCTGTAAATGGGGAATGACTGTCTCTGCTGTTAGTGAATCGGCAATGACAGTGTCCATATTCTGTAAGTGGGGAATGACAGTATCTGCTCTCAATGAATGGGAATGAATGTGTCCATTGTCTTTGAAAGGGGAAAGATAGTGTCCATTCTGACTGACTGGGGAGTAACATTGTCTGCTGTCAGTGAATGAGGAATGATAATGTCTGTTGTCAGTGAATGGTGAATGATTCATTGTCAGTGAATGAGGAATGACATTGTCCATTGTCAGTGAATGGATAAAGACAGGGTCAATTTCTGTAAATGGGAAATGACTGTCTCTGCTATCAGCGTATTGGGAATGACAGTGTTCATATTCTCTAAGTGGAGATTGACAGTGTCGGCTCTGAGTGAATGGGGAATTATAGTGTGCATTGTCAGTGAATGGGGAATGACTGTGTACATTGTCAGTGAATGGGGAATGACAATGTCTGTTGTCAGTGAATGGGGAATCGACCGTGCTCGTTGCCATTGAATGGGGAATGACAAGGTCTGCTGACAGTGAATGGGGAATGGGTTTGTCCATTGTCAGAGAAATAGGAATTACAGTGTCTGCTGTCAGTGAATGGGGATCAGCAGTGTCCATTGTCTCTGAATGGAGAATGACCGTGTCCGTTGTCATTGAATGGGGAATGATAGTGTCTGCTGTCCGAGAATGGGCAATGACAGTGTCTGCTGTCAGTGAATGGGAATGACAGCGCCCATTGTCTTTGAATGGGGAAAGATAGTGTCCATTCTCACTGACCTTGGAATGAAATTGTCTGCTGTCAGTGAATGGTCAATGAAAGTGCCTGTTGCCAGAGAAGGGGGAATGACAGTGTTCATTGTCAGTGAATGGGGAATGACAGTGTCCATTGTCATTGAATGGAGAATGACCATGTCCATTGTGATTGAATGCGGAATGGCAGTGTCCATTGTAAGTGAATGGGGAATGACAGTGTCTGCTGTCAGTGAAGGGGAATTACAGTGTCCATTGCCAGTGAATGAGGAATGATAGCGTCTATGTCAGTAAATGGGGAATGACAGTGTCTGCTGTCAGAGAATGGGGAATGATATTGTCCCTTGTCAGTGAATGTGTAATGACAATGTCTGCTGTCAATGAATGTGGAATGACATTGTCCAGTGTCCGTGAATGGGGAATGACAGTGTCTACTGTCAGTGAATGGGGAATGACAGTGTCTACTGTCAGTGAATGAGGAATGACAGTGTCCATTGTCAGTGAATGGGGAGTGATAGTGCCCATTGTCAGTGAATGGGCAATAACAGTGTCCATTGTCAGTGAATGGGGATTGACATTGTCCATTGTCAGTGAATGGGGATTGACATTGTCCATTGTCAGTGAATGGGGAAATACAGGGTCAATTTTCTGTAAATGGGGAATAACTGTATCTGCTGTCAGTGAATTGGGAATGATAATGTCCATTGTCAGTGAATGGTGAGTGATTCATTGTCAGTGAATGAGGAATGACAGTGTCCGTTGTCAGTGAATGGGGAACGACAGTGTCCATTTTCTGTAAATAAGGAATGATAGTGTCTGTTGTCAGTGAATGGGTAATGACAGTGTCCACTGTCAGTGAATGTGGAATGACATTGTCTAGTGTCTGTCAATGTGGAATAACAGTGTCTGCTGTCAGTGAAGGGGGAGTGACAGTGTCTGCTGTCAGTGAATGGGGAATGACAGTGTCCATTGTCAGTGAATGGGGAATAACAGTGTCCATTGTCAGTGAATGGGAAATAACAGTCTCCATTGTCAGTGAATGGGAAATGATACTGTCCATTGTTAGTGAATGGGGAATGATAGTGTCTGTTGTCAGTGAATGGGGAATGACAGTGTCCTTTGTCAGAGAATGGGGAATGAAGGTGACCATTGTCATTGAATGGGGAATGACAGTGTCTGCTGTCAGAGAATGGGGAATGATATTGTCCCTTGTCAGTGAATGTGTAGTGACAATGTCCGCTGTCAGTGAATGTGGAATGACATTGTCCAGTGTCCGTGAATGGGGAATGACAGTGTCTACTGTCAGTGAATGGGGAATGACAGTGTCTACTGTCAGTGAATGAGGAATGACAGTGTCCATTGTCAGTGAATGGGCAATAACAGTGTCCATTGTCAGTGAATGAGGATTGACATTGTCCATTGTCAGTGAATGGGGAAATACAGGGTCAATTTTCTGTATATGGGGAATAACTGTATCTGCTGTCAGTGAATTGGGAATGATACTGTCCATTGTCAGTGAATGGGGAATGACAATGATTGCTGTCAGTGAATGAGGAATGATAGTGTCTGTTGTCAGTGAATGGTGAGTGATTCATTGTTGGTGAATGAGGAATGGCAGTGTCCGTTGTCAGTGAATGGGGAATGAATGTGTCTGGTGTTCGTGAATGTGGAATGATGTGTCTGTTGTCAGTGAATGAGGGCCGACAGTGTTTGGTTTCAGTTAAAGTGGAATGATAGTATCCATTGCCAGTGAATGGGGAATTACAGTGCCCTTTATTATTGAATGGGGAATGACAATGTCCATTCTCCGTGAATGGGGAATGACAATGTCTGCTGTCAGTGAATCAGGAGTGATAGTGTCTGTTGTCAGTAAATGGTGAATGATTCATTGTCACTCAATGGGGAATGACAGTGTCCATTGCCGGTGAATGAGGAATTACAGTGTCCTTTGTCAGTGAATAGGGAATGACAGTGTCTGCTGTCAGTAAATGGGTAATGACAATGTCTAATATCAGTGAATGGGGAATGACAGTGTCCATTGTCAGTGAATGGGGAATGACAGTGGCCATTATTATTGAAAGGGGAATGACAATGTCCATTCTCAATGAATGGGGAAAGACAATGTTTGCTGTCAGTGAATGAGGAATGATAGTGTCTGTTGTCAGTGAATGGTGTATGATTCATCGTCAGTGAAGGGGGAATGACAGTGTCCATTGTCAGTAAATGAGGAATTACAGTGTCCATTTTCAGTAAATAGGGAATGACAGTGTCTGCTGACAGTGAATGGGGAATGACAGTGTCTGCTGTCAGAGAATGGTTAATGACAGTGTGTACTGTCAGTGAATGGGGAATGACAGTGTCCATTGTCAGTGAATACAGAATGACAGTGTCCATCATCAGTGATTGGGGAACGATAGTGTCCGTCATCAGTGAATGGTCAATGAAAGTGCCTATTGTCAGTGAATGGGGAATGACAGTGTCCATTGTCGTTGAATGGAGAATGACAGTGTCCATTGTCATTGAATGCGGAATGACAGTGTGCATTGTCAGTGAACGGGGAATGAGAACTTCTCCTGTCAGTGAATGTGGAATGACATTGTCCATTGTCAGTGAATGTGTAGAGACAGGGTCAATTTCTGTAAACGAGGAATAACTGTCTCTGCTGTCAGTGAATCGGGAATGACAGTGTCCATATTCTGTAAGTGGGGAATGACCGTTCACGTTGTCATTGAATGCGGAATGATAGTGTCTGCTCTCAGTGAATGGGCAATGACAGTGTCTGCTGTCAGTGAATGGGGAATGACAGTGTCTGTATTCTGTAACTGGGGAATGACAGTGTCTGTATTCTGTAACTGGGGAATGACAGTGTCTGCTCTCAGTGAATGGGAATGACAGTGCCCATTGTCTTTGAATGGGAAAGATCGTGTCCATTCTCACTGACTAGGGAATGAAATTGTCTGCTGTCAATGAATGAGGAATGACTGTGTCCATTTTCAGTGAATGGGAAATGACAGTGTCTGCTGTTATTAAAGTGGAATGATGTGTCTGTTGTCAGTGAATGGTCAATGAAAGTTCCTATTGTCAGTGAATAGGAATGGCAGTGTTCATTGTCAGTGAATGGGGAATGACAGTGTCCATTGTCGTTGAATGGAGAATGACAGTGTCCATTGTCAGTGAATGAGGAATAACAGTGTCTGCTGTCAGTGATGGGGAATGACATTGTCCATTGTCAGTGAATAGGGAATGACTGTGTCGATTGTCAGTGATTGGGGAATGACAGTGTCTGGTGTCAGTGATTGGGGACTGATAGTGTCTGTTGTCAGTGAATAGGGAATGACATTGTCCATTGTCAGTGAATGGGTAAAGACAGGGTCAATTTCTGTAAATGGGGAATGACTGTCTCTGTTGTCAGTGAATCAGGAATGACAGTGTCCATATTCTGTAAGTGGGGAATGACAGTGTCTGCTGATAGTAAATGTGGAATGATGTGTCTGTTGTCAGTAAATGAGGGCTGACAGTGTCTGCTTTCAGTTAATGTGGAATGATAGTGTCCATTCTCACTGACTGGGGAATGATATTGTCTGCTGTCAGTGAATGAGGAACGACAGTGTCTGTTGTGAGTGAATGTGGAATGACTCTGTCAATTGTCAGTGAATGAAGAATGACAATGCCTGCTGTCAGTGAATGGGTAAAGACAGCGTCAATTTTTGTAAATGCGGAATGACTGTCTATGCTCTCAGTGAATCCGGAATGAGATTGCCCATTGTCTTTCAATGGGGAAAGATAGTGTCCATTCTCACTGTCTGGGGAATGACATTGTCTGCTATTAGTGAATGAGGAATGACAATATCCGTTGTGAGTGAATGTGGAATGATTCTGTCAATTGACAGTGAATGGAGAATGACAATGCCTGCTGTCGGTGAATGAGGAATGACAGTGTCTGTTGTCAGTGAATTGTCAATGATTCATTGTCAGTGCATGGTGAATGACAGTCTGCGTTATCAGTGAAAGGGGAATAACAGTGTCTATTGTCATTGAATGAGGAATGATAGTGTACATTGTCAGTGACTGGGGAATGGCAGAGTCTGCTGTCAGTGAATGGGCAATGACAGTGCTCATTGTCAGTGAGTGGGGAATTACATTGCCTGTCGTCAGTGATTGAGGAATGATAGTGTCCGTTGTTAGTGAATGGTCAATGAAAGTGTCTATTGTCAGTGAATGGGGAACGACAGTGTTCATTGTCATTGAATGCGGAATGACAGTGTCCATTGTCAGTGAATGCGGAATGACAGTGTTCATTGTCAGCGAATGGATAAAGACAGGGTCAATTTTTGTAAATGGGAAATGACTGTCTCTGCTATCAGCGTATTGGGAATGACAGTGTTCATATTCTCTAAGTGGAGATTGACAGTGTCGGCTCTGAGTGAATGGGGAATTATAGTGTGCATTGTCAGTGAATGGGGAATGACTGTGTACATTGTCAGTGAATGAGGCATGACAATGTCTGTTGTCAGTGAATGGAGAATCGACCGTGCTCGTTGCCATTGAATGGGGAATGACAAGGTCTGCTGTCAGTGAATGGGGAACGGCAGTGTCCATTGTCTCTGAATGGAGAATGACTGTGTCCATTGTCATTGAATGGGGAATGATAGTGTCTGCTGTCCGAGAATGGGCAATGAAAGTACCTGTTGCCAGAGAAGGGGGAATGACAGTGTTCATTGTCAGTGAATGGGGAATGACAGTGTCCATTGTCAGTGAATGGGGAATGACAGTGTCCATCATCAGTGATTGGGGAACGATAGTGTCCGTCGTCAGTGATTGGGGAATGATAGTGTCCGTCGTCAGTGAATGGGCAATGAAAGTGCCTATTGTCAGTGAATGGGGAATGACAGTGTCCATTGTCGTTGAATGGAGAATGACAGTGTCCATTGTCATTGAATGCGGAATGACAGTGTGCATTGTCAGTGAACGGGGAATGAGAACTTCTCCTGTCAGTGAATGTGGAATGACATTGTCCATTGTCAGTGAATGTGTAGAGACAGGGTCAATTTCTGTAAACGAGGAATAACTGTCTCTGCTGTCAGTGAATCGGGAATGACAGTGTCCATATTCTGTAAGTGGGGAATGACCGTTCACGTTGTCATTGAATGCGGAATGATAGTGTCTGCTCTCAGTGAATGGGCAATGACAGTGTCTGCTGTCAGTGAATGGGGAATGACAGTGTCTGTATTCTGTAACTGGGGAATGACAGTGTCTGTATTCTGTAACTGGGGAATGACAGTGTCTGCTCTCAGTGAATGGGAATGACAGTGCCCATTGTCTTTGAATGGGAAAGATCGTGTCCATTCTCACTGACTAGGGAATGAAATTGTCTGCTGTCAATGAATGAGGAATGACTGTGTCCATTTTCAGTGAATGGGGAATGACAGTGTCTGCTGTTATTAAAGTGGAATGATGTGTCTGTTGTCAGTGAATGAGGGCTGACAGTGTCTGCTTTCAGTTAATGTGGAATGATAGTGTCCATTCTCACTGACTGCGGAATGAGATTGTCTGCTGTCAGTGAATGGGCAATGACAGTGTTCATTGTCAGTGAATGGAGAATGACAGTACCAGTCGTCAGTGATATGGGAATGATAGTGTCCGTGGTCTGTGAATGGTCAATGAATCTGCGTATTTTCAGTGAATGGGGAATGACAGTGTTGATTGTCATTGATTGGGAATGACTGCGTCCATTGTCGTTGAATGGAGAATGACAGTGTCCATTGTCATTGAATGCGGAATGACAGTGTGCATTGTCAGTGAATGGGGAATGAGAACTTCTCCTGTCAGTGAATGTGGAATGACATTGTCCATTGTCAGTGAATGGGTAGAGACAGGGTCAATTTCTGTAAACGAAGAATAACTGTCTCTGCTGTCAGTGAATCGGGAATGACAGTGTCCATATTCTGTAAGTGGGGAATGACCGTTCACGTTGTCATTGAATGCCGAATGATAGTGTCTGCTCTCAGTGAATGGGCAATGACAGTGTCTGCTGTCAGTGAATGGGGAATAACAGTGTCCATTATCTGTGAATTGGGAATGACAGTGCCCGTCATCAGTGATTGGGGAACGATAGTGTCCGTCGTCAGTGAATGGTCAATGAAAGTGCCTATTGTCAGTGAATGAGGAATGACATTGTCCATTGTCAGTGAATGTGTAAAGACAGGATCAGTTTCTGTAAATGGGGAATGACTGTCTCTGCTGTCAGTGAATCGAGAATGACAGTGTCCATATTCTGTAACTTGGGAATGACAGTGTCCATTGTCAGTGAATGGGGAATGACAGTGCCCATCATCAGTGATTGGGGAACGATAGTGTCCGTCGTCAGTGAATGGTCAATGAAAGTGCCTATTGTCAGTGAATGAGGAATGACATTGTCCATTGTCAGTGAATGTGTAAAGACAGGATCAGTTTCTGTAAATGGGGAATGACTGTCTCTGCTGTCAGTGAATCGAGAATGACAGTGTCCATATTCTGTAACTTGGGAATGACAGTGTCCATTGTCAGTGAATGGGGAATGACAGTGCCCATCATCAGTGATTGGGGAACGATAGTGTCCGTCGTCAGTGAATGGTCAATGAAAGTGCCTATTGTCAGTGAATGGGGAATGACAGTGTTCATTGTCAGTGAATGGGGAATGACAGTGTCCATTGTCGTTGAATGGAGAATGACAGTGTCCATTGTCATTGAATGCAGAATGACAGTGTGCATTGTCAGTGAATGGGGAATGAGAACTTCTCCTGTCAGTGAATGTGGAATGACATTGTCCATTGTCAGTGAATGGGTAGAGACAGGGTCAATTTCTGTAAACGAGGAATAACTGTCTCTGCTGTCAGTGAATCGGGAATGACAGTGTCCATTATCTGTGAATGGGGAATGACAGTGCCCGTCGTCAGTGACTGGGGAATGATAGTGTCCGTCGTCAGTGGATGGTCAATGAAAGTGCCTATTGTCAGTGAATGGGGAATGACAGTGTCCATTGTCATTGAATGGGGAATGACTGTGTCCATAGTCAGTGAATGTGGAAAGACTGTGTCCATTGTCAGTGAATGGGGAATAACAGTGTACATTGTCAGTGAAAGGGGAATGATAGTGTCTATTGCTGGTCAATGGGAAATGACATTGTCCATTGTCAGTGAATGTTTAAAGACGGGGTCAATTTCTGTAAATGGGGAATGACTGTCTCTGCTGTCTAGTGAATCGGGAATGACAGTGTCCATATTCTGTAACTGGGGAATGACAGTGTCTGCTCTCAGTGAATGGGAATGACAGTGCCGATTGTCATTGAATGGAGAAAGATAGTGTCCATTCTCACTGACTGGGGAATGAAATTGTCTGCTGTCAGTGAATGAGGAATGACTGTGTCCATTTTCAGTGAATGGGAAGTGACAGTGTCAGCTGTTAGTAAATGTGGACTGATGTGTCTGTTGTCAGTGAATAAGGGCTGATAGTGTCTGCTTTCAGTTAATGTGGAATGATAGTGTCCACTCTCACTGACTGCGGAATGACATTGTCTGCTTTCACTGAATGAGGAATGACAGTATCTGTTGTCAGTGAATGTGGAATGACTCTGTCCATTGTCAGTGAATGGAGAATGACAATGCCTTCTGTCAGTGAATGAGGAACGACAGTGTCTGATGTCAGTGATTTGTGAATGATTCATTGTCAGTGAATGATGAATGACAGTCTGCATTGTCAGGGAATGGGGAATGACATTGTCCATTGTCAGTGAATGGGCAATGACAGTGTTCATTGTCAGTGAATGGAGAATGACAGTGTCCGTGGTCTGTGAATGGTCGATGAAACTGCGTATTTTCAGTGAATGGGGAATATCAGTATCTGCTGTTAGTAAAAGTGGAATGATGTGTCTGTTGACAGTGAATGAGGGCTGACAGGGTCTGCTTTCAGTTAATGTGGAATAATAGTGTCCATTCTCACTGAATGTGGAATGACAGTGTCTGTTGTCAGTGAATGGGCAATGACAGTGTTCGTTGTCAGTGAATGGGGAATGACAGTGTCCATTGTCAGTGAATGAGGAATTACAGTGTCCATTGTCAGTGAATAAGGAATGACAGTGTCTGCTGACGGTGAATGGGGAATGACAGTGTCTGCAGTCATTGAATGGGCAGCGACAGTGTTCACTGTCAGTGAATGGGGAATGACAGTACCAGTCGTCAGTGATTTGGGAATGATAGTGTCCGTGGTCTGTGAATGGTCGATGAAACTGAGTATTTTCAGTGAATGGGGAATGACAGTGTTGATTGTCATTGATTGGGAATGACTGTGTCCAGTGTCAGTGATTGGGGAATGACAGTGTCCATTGTCAGTGAATGGGGAATAACAGTGTACATTGTCAGTGAAAGAGGAATGATAGTGTCTGTTGCTGGTCAATAGGGAATGACATTGTCCATTATCTGAGAATGTGTAAAGACAGGGTCAATTTCTGTAAATGGGGAATGATTGTCTCTGCTGTCAGTGAATCGGGAATGACAGTGTCCATATTCTGTAACTGGGGAATGACAGTGTCTACTCTCAGTGAATCGGTAATGACAGTGCCCATTGTCATTGAATGGGGAAAGATAGTGTCCAGTCTCACTGACTAGGGAATGAAATTGTCTGCTGTCAGTGAATGAGGAATGACAGTGTCCATTTTCAGTGAATGGGGAGTGACAGTGTCAGCTGCTGGTAAATGTGGAATGATGTGTCTGTTGTCAGTGAATAAGGGCTGAAGTGTCTGCTTTCAGTTAATGTGGAATAATGGTGTCCATTCTCACCGACTGGGGAATGACATTGTCTGCTTTCTCTTAATGAGGAATGACAGTATCTGTTGTGAGTGAATGTGGAATGACTCTGTGTCGTTGTCAGTGAATGGAGAATGACAATGCCTGCTGTCAGTGAATGAGGAATGACAGTGTCTGTTGTCAGTGAATTGTGAATGATTCATTGTCAGTGAATGATGAATGACAGTCTGCATTGTCAGGGAATGGGGAATGACATTGTCCATTGTCAGTGAATGGGGAATGATAGGGTCTGCTGTCGGGGAATGACAGGGTCTGCTATCAGTGAATGGGGAAAGACAGTGTCTGCTGTCAGTGAATGGGGAATAACAGTGTCCATTGTTAGTGAATGGTCAATGAAAGTGCCTATTGTTTGTGAATGAGGAATGATTGTGCCTGTTGTCAGTGAATGGTGAATGATTCATTGTCAGTGCATTAGGAATGACAGTGTCCGTTGTCAGTGAATGGTCAATGAAAGTGCCTATTGCCAGTGAATGGGGAATGACATTGTCCATTGTCAGTGAATGTGTAAAGACAGGGTCAATTTCTGTAAATGGAGAATGACTGTCTCTGCTGTCAGTGAATCGGGAATGACAGTGTCAATATTCTGTAACTGGGGAATGACAGTGTCCATTGTCAGTGAATACAGAATGACAGTGCCCATCATCAGTGATTGGGGAACGATAGTGTCCATCGTCAGTGAATGGTCAATGAAAGTGCCTATTGTCAGTGAATGGGGAATGACAGTGTTCATTGTCATTGAATGCGGAATGACAGTGTTCATTGTCAGTGAATGGGGAATGACAGTGTGCATTGTCAGTGAACGGAGAATGAGAACTTCTCCTGTCAGTGAATGTGGAATGACATTGTCCATTGTCAGTGAATGGGTAGAGACAGGGTCAATCTCTGTAAACGAGGAATAACTGTCTCTGCTGTCAGTGAATCGGGAATGACAGTGTCCATATTCTGTAAGTGGGGAATGACCGTTCACTTTGTCATTGAATGCGGAATAATAGTGTCTGCTCTCAGTGAATGGGCAATGACAGTGTCTGCTGTCAGTGAATGGGGAATAACAGTGTCCATTATCTGTGAATGGGGAATGACAGTGCCCGTCGTCAGTGACTGGGGAATGATAGTGTCCGTCGTCAGTGAATGGTCAATGAAAGTGCCTATTGTCAGTGAATGGGGAATGACAGTGTCCATTGTCATTGAATGGGGAATGACTGTGTCCATAGTCAGTGAATGTGGAATGACTGTGTCCATTGTCAGTGAATGGGGAATAACAGTGTACATTGTCAGTGAAAGGGGAATGATAGTGTCTATTGCTGGTCAATGGGAAATGACATTGTCAATTGTCAGTGAATCTTTAAAGACAGGGTCAATTTCTGTAAATGGGGAATGGCTGTCAGTGAATCGGGAATGACAGTGTCCATATTCTGTAACTGGGGAATGACAGTGTCTGCTCTCAGTGAATGGGAATGACAGTGCCGATTGTCATTGAATGGAGAAAGATAGTGTCCATTCTCACTGACTGGGGAATGAAATTGTCTGCTGTCAGTGAATGAGGATTGATAGTGTCTGTTGTCAGTGAATGGTGAATGATTCATTGTCAGTGAATGTGGAATGACAGTGTCCTTTGTCAGTAAATGGGGAATTATACTGTCTGTTATCAGCGAATCGGGAACGACTGTGTCTGCTGTTAGTGAATGGGGATTAATACTTTCCATTGTCAGTGAATGGGGACTGACGTTGTACATTGTCAGTGAATGGGGAACAACAGTGTCCGTTATCAGTGAATGGGGAATGACAGTGCCCGTCGTCAGTGATTGGGGAATGATAGTGTCCGTCGTCAGTGAATGGTCAATGAAAGTGCCTATTGTCAGTGAAAGGGGAATGACAGTGTCCATTGTCAGTGAATGGGGAATAACAGTGTACATTGTCAGTGAATGGGGAATGATAGTGTCTGTTGCTGGTCAATGGGGAATTACATTGTCCATTATCTGTGAATGTGTAAAGATGGGGTCAATTTCTGTAAATGGGGAATGACCGGGTCTGCTGTCAGTGAATGGGGAATGACAGTGTCGGTATTCTGTAACTGGGGAATGACAGTGTCTGCTCTCAGTGAATCGGGAATGACAGTGCCCATTGTCTTTGAATGGGGAAAGATAGTGTCCATTCTCACTGACTAGGGAATGAAATTGTCTGCTGTGAGTAAAAGTGGAATGATGTGTCTGTTGTCAGTAAATGAGGGCTGACAGTGTCTCCTTTCAGTTAATGTGGAATAATAGTGTCCATTCTCACTGACTGCGGAATGACATTGTCTGCTGTCAGTGAATGGGCAATGACAGTGTTCATTGTCAGTGAATGGAGAATGACAATGCCTGCTGTCTGTGAATGAGGAATGACAGTGTCTGTTGTCAGTGAATTGTGAATGATTCATTGTCAGTGAATGATGAATGACAGTCTGCATTGTCAGGGAATGGGGAATGACATTGTCCATTGTCAATGACAGGGTCTGCTGTCGGGGAATGACAGGGTCTGCTATCAGTGAATGGGGAAAGACAGTGTCTGCTGTCAGTGAATGGGGAATAACAGTGTCCATTGTTAGTGAATGGGGAATGATAGTGTCTATTGTCAGTGAATGGGGAATGACATTGTCCATTGTCAGTGAATGGGTAAAGACAGGGTCAATTTATGTAAATGACTGTCTCTGCTGTTAGTGGATCAGGAATGACAGTGTCCATATTCTGTAAGTGGGGAATGACAGTATCTGCTCTCAGTGAATCGAGAATGAGAGTGCCCATTGTCTTTGAATGGGGAAAGCGTGTGTCCATTCTCACTGACACGGGAATGACATTGTCTGCTGTGAGTGAATGAGGAATGATTGTGCCTGTTGTCAGTGAATGGTGAATGATTCATTGTCAGTGCATGAGGAATGACAGTGTCCGTTGTCAGTAAATGGAGAATGACACTGTGTTTTCAGTGAATGGGGAATGATAGTGTCTGCTGTTGGTGAATGTGGAATGATGTGTCTGTTGTCAATGAATGGGGAATGACAGTGTCCATTATTATTGAAAGGGGAATGAGAATGTCCATTCTCAATGAATGGGGAAAGAGAATGTCTGCTGTCAGTGAATGAGGAATGATAGTGTCTGTTGTCAGTAAATGGTGAATGATTCATTGTCAGTGATTGAGGAATTACAGTGTCCATTGTCAGTAAATAGGGAATGACTGTGTCTGCTGACAGTGAATGGGGAATGACAGTGTCCATTGTCATTGAATGGAGAATGACAGTGTCCATTGTCATTGAATGCGGAATGACAGTGTCCATTGTCAGTGAATGGGGAATGACAGTGTATGCTGTCAGTGAATGGGGAATGAGAACGTCTCCTGTTAGTGATTGGAGAATGACAGTGTCCATTGTCAGTGAATGGGTAGAGACAGGGTCAATTTTTGTAAAAGGGGAATAACTGTCTCTGCTGTCAGTGAATTGGGAATGACAGTGTCTGCTGTCAGTGAATGGGGAATGACAGTGTATGGTGTTAGTGAATGGGGAATGAGAACGTCTCCTGTTAGTGAATGGGGAATGACATTGTCCATTGTCAGTGAATGGGTAGAGACAGGGTCAATTTTTGTAAATGGGGAATAACTGTCTCTGCTGTCAGTGAATTGGGAATGACAGTGTCCATATTGTGTAAGTGGGGAATGACCGTTCCCGTTGTCATTGAATGGGGAATAATAGTGTCTGCTCTCAGTGAATGGGGAACGACAGTGTCTGCTCTCAGTGAATGGGTAATGACAGTGTCTGCTGTCAGTGAATGGGGAATAATAGTTTCCTTTGTCAGTGAATGGGGAAAGACGTTGTCCATTGTCAGTGAATGGGGAATGACAGAGTCCGTTGTCAGTGAATGGGGAATGACTGTGTCGATTGTCAGTGATTGGGGAATGACCGAGTCTGCTGTCAGTGAATGGGGAATAACAGTGTCCATTGTCAGTGAAAGGGGAATGACAGTGTCCATTGTCAGTGAAAGGGGAATGATAGTGTCTGTTGCTGGTGAATAGAGAATGACAATGTCCATTGTCAGTGAATGTGTAAAGACAGGGTCAATTTCTGTAAATGGGGAATGACTGTCTCTGCTGTCAGTGAATCGGAATGACAGTGTCCATATTCTGTAACTGGGGAATGACAGTGTCTGCTCTCAGTGAATCGGGAATGACAGTGTCCTTTGTCTTTGAATGGGGAAAGATAGTGTCCATTCTCACTGACTGGGGAATGAAATTGTCTGCTGTCAGTGAATGAGGAATGACAGTGTCCATTTTCAGTGAATGGGGAGTGACAGTGTCAGCTGTTAGTAAATGTGGACTGATGTGTCTGTTGTCAGTGAATAAGGGCTGAGAGTGTCTGCTTTCAGTTAATGTGGAATGATAGTGTCCATTCTCACTGACTGGGGAATGACATTGTCTGCTTTCTCTTAATGAGGAATGACAGTATCTGTTGTGAATGAATGTGGAATGACTCTGTCCATTGTCAGTGAATCTAGAATGACAATGCCTGCTGTCAGTGAATGAGGAACGACAGTGTCTGTTGTCAGTGAATTGTGAATGATTCATTGTCAGTGAATGATGAATGACAGTCTGCATTGTCAGGGAATGGGGAATGACATTGTCCATTGTCAGTGAATGGGGAATGACTGGGTCTGCTGTCAGTGAATAAGGAATGACAGTGTCTGCAGTCAGTGAATGGGGAATGACAGTGCCAGTCGTCAGTGATTTGGGAATGATTGTGTCCGTGTTCTGTGAATGGTCAATGAAACTGCGTATTTTCAGTGAATGGGGAATGACAGTGTTGATTGTCATTGATTGGGAATGACTGTGTCCATTGTCAGTGAATGAGGAATGACAGTGTGCATTGTCAGTAAGTGGGGAATGACTGTGTCCATTGTCAGTGAATGGGGAATGACAGGGTCTGCTGTCAGTGAATGGGGAAAGACAGTGTCTGCTGTCAGTGAACGAGGAATAACAGTGTCCATTGTCAATGAATGAGGAATGATAGTGTCTATTGTCAGTGAATGGGTAAAGACAGGGTCAATTTATGTAAATGGAGAATGACTGCCTCTGCTGTTGGTGAATCGGGAATGACAGTGTCCATATTCTGTAAGCGGGGAATGACTGTCTCTGCTGTTAGTGAATCGGGAATGACAGTGTCCATATTCTGTAAGTGGGGAATGACAGTACCTGCTCTCAGTTAACGGAAATGACAGTGTCCATTATCTTTGAATGGAGAAAGAGTGTGTCCATTCTCACTGACTGGGGAATGACATTGTCTGCTGTCAGTGAATGAGGAATGATTGTGCCTGTTGTCAGTGAATGGTGAATGATTCATTGTCAGTGCATGAGGAATGACAGTGTCCGTTGTCAGTAAATGGAGAATGACACTGTGTTGTCAGTGAATGGGGAATGACAGTGTCTGTTGTCAGTGATTGGTGAATGATTCATTGTCAGTGATTGACTAATTACAATGTCCATTGTCAGTAAATAGGGAATGACTGTGTTTGCTGACAGTGAATGGGGAATGGCAGTGTCCATTGATTTTGAATGGAGAATGACAGTGTCCATTGTCAGTGACTGGGGAATGACAATGTCTTCTGTCAGTGAATGGGGAATGACAGTGTCTGCTGTCAGTGAATGGGAAATGACATTGTATGGTGTCAGTGAATGGGTAGAGACAGGGTCAAGTTTTGTAAATGGGAAATAACTGTCTCTGCTGTCAGTGAATTGGGAACGACAGTGTCCATATTGCGTAAGTGGGGAATGACCGTTCCCGTTGTCATTGAATGGAGAATGATAGTGTCTGCTCTCAGTGAATGGGCAATGACAGTGTCTGCTGTCAGTGAATGAGGAATAATAGTTTCCGTTGTCAGTGAATGCTGAAAGATGTTGCCTACTGTCAGTGAATGGGGAATGACATTTTGCGCTGTCAGTGAAAGAGGAATGACAGTGTCTGCTGTCATTGAATGGGGAATGATAGTGTCCATAGTCAGTGAATGTGGAATGACAATATCCATTGTCAGTGAATGGGGAATGACAGTGTCCGTTGTCAGTGAATGGGGAATGACTGTGTTCATTGTCAGTGATTGGGGAATGACAGGGTCTGCTGTCAGTGAATGGGGAATGATAGTGTCCATAGTCAGTGAATGTGGAATGACAATATCCATTGTCAGTGAATGGGGAATGACAGTGTCCGTTGTCAGTGAATGGGGAATGACTGTGTTCATTGTCAGTGAATGGGGAATGACAGTGTCTGCTGTCAGTGAATGGGGAACAACAGTGTCCATTGTCAGTGAAAGGGGAATGATAGTGTCTGTTGGTGGTGAATGGGGAATGAAATTGTCCATTGTCAGTGAAAGTGTAAAGACAGGGTCAATTTCTGTAAATGGGGAATGGCTGTCTCTGCTGTCAGTGAATGGGGAATGGGTTTGTCCATTGTCAGAGAAATAGGAATTACAGCGTCTGCTGTCAGTGAATGGGGAACGGCAGTGTCCATTGTCTCTGAATGGAGAATGACCGTGTCCATTGTCATTGAATGGGGAATGATAGTGTCTGCTGTCCGAGAATGGGCAATGAAAGTACCTGTTGCCAGAGAAGGGGGAATGACAGTGTTCATTGAATGACAGTGTTCAATGACAGTGTCCATTGTCATTGAAAGGAGAATGACCATGTCCATTGTCTTTGAATGCGGAATGACAGTGTCCATTGTAAGTGAATGGGGAATGACAGTGTCTGCTCTCAGTGAACCAGGAATGAGATTGCCCATTGTCTTTCAATGGGGAAAGGTAGTGTCCATTCTCACTGTCTGGGGAATGACATTGTCTGCTATTAGTGAATGAGGAATGACAGTATCCGTTGTGAGTGAATGTGGAATGATTCTGTCAATTGTCAGTGAATGGAGAATGACAATGCCTGCTGTCAGTGAATGAGGAACGACAGTGTCTGTTGTCAGTGAATTGTCAATGATTCATTGTCAGTGCATGGTGAATAACAGTCTGCGTTATCAGTGAAAGGGGAATAACATTGTCTATTGTCATTGAATGAGGAATGATAGTGTACATTGTCAGTGACTGGGGAATGGCAGAGTCTGCTGTCAGTGAATGGGCAATGACAGTGCTCATTGTCAGTGAGTGGGGAATTACATTGCCTGTCGTCAGTGATTGAGGAATGATAGTGTCCGTTGTTAGTGAATGGTCAATGAAAGTGTCTATTGTCATTGAATGCGGAATGACAGTGTTCATTGTCAGTGAATGGGGAATGACAGTGTCCATTGTCAGTGAATGCGGAATGCCAGTGTTGATTGTCATTGAATGGGGAATGACTGTGTTCATTGTCAGTGAATGGGGAATGACAGTGTCCATTGTCAGTGAATGCGGAATGCCAGTGTTGATTGTCATTGAATGCGGAATGCCAGTGTTGATTGTCATTGAATGGGGAATGACTGTGTTCTTTGTCATTGAATGTGGAATGACAGTGTCCATTGTCAGTGAATGGATAAAGACAGGGTCAATTTCTGTAAATGGGAAATGACTGTCTCTGCTATCAGCGTATTGGGCATGACAGTGTTCATATTCTCTAAGTGGAGATTGACAGTGTCGGCTCTGAGTGAATGGGGAATTATAATGTGCATTGTCAGTGAATGGGGAATGACTGTGTACATTGTCAGTGAATGAGGCATGACAATGTCTGTTGTCAGTGAATGGGGAATGACAAGGTCTGCTGACAGTGAATGGGGAATGGGTTTGTCCATTGTCAGAGAAATAGGAATTACAGTGTCTGCTGTCAGTGAATGGGGATCAGCAGTGTCCATTGTCTCTGAATGGAGAATGACCGCGTCCGTTGTCATTGAATGGGGAATGATAGTGTCTGCTGTCCGAGAATGGGCAATGACAGTGTCTGCTGTCAGTGAATGGGAATGACAGTGCCCATTGTCTTTGAATGGGGAAAGATAGTGTCCATTCTCACTGACCTTGGAATGAAATTGTCTGCTGTCAGTGAATGGTCAATGAAAGTGCCTGTTGCCAGAGAAGGGGGAATGACAGTGTTCATTGTCAGTGAATGGGGAATGACAGTGTCCATTGTAAGTGAATACGGAATGACAGTGTCCATTGTCAGTGAATGGGGAATGACAGTGTCTGCTGTCAGTGAAGGGGAATTACAGTGTCCATTGCCAGTGAATGGGGAATGATAGTGTCTATGTCAGTAAATGGGGAATGACATTGTCCATTGTCTTTGAATGGGTAAAGAAAGGGTCAATTTCTGTAAATGGGGAATGACTGTATCTGCTGTCAGTGAATCGGGAACGACAGTGTCCATTTTCTGTAAATAAGGAATGATAGTGTCTGTTGTCAGTGAATGGGTAATGACAGTGTCCACTGTCAGTGAATGTGGAATGACATTGTCTAGTGTCTGTCAATGTGGAATAACAGTGTCTGCTGTCAGTGAAGGGGGAGTGACAGTGTCTGCTGTCAGTGAATGGGGAATGACAGTGTCCATTGTCAGTGAATGGGGAATAACAGTGTCCATTGTCAGTGAATGGGAAATAACAGTCTCCATTGTCAGTGAATGGGAAATGATACTGTCCATTGTTAGTGAATGGGGAATGATAGTGTCTGTTGTCAGTGAATGGGGAATGACAGTGTCTGCTGTCAGAGAATGGGGAATGATATTGTCCCTTGTCAGTGAATGTGTAATGACAATGTCCGCTGTCAGTGAATGTGGAATGACATTGTCCAGTGTCCGTGAATGGGGAATGACAGTGTCTACTGTCAGTGAATGAGGAATGACAGTGTCTACTGTCAGTGAATGAGGAATGACAGTATCCATTGTCAGTGAATGGGCAATGACAGTGTCCATTGTCAGTGAATGGGGATTGACATTGTCCATTGTCAGTGAATGGGGATTGACATTGTCCATTGTCAGTGAATGGGGAAATACAGGGTCAATTTTCTGTAAATGGGGAATAACTGTATCTGCTGTCAGTGAATTGGGAATGATACTGTCCATTGTCAGTGAATGGGGAATGACAATGATTGCTGTCAGTGAATGAGGAATGACAGTGTCTGTTGTCAGTGAATGGTGAGTGATTCATTGTCGGTGAATGAGGAATGGCAGTGTCCGTTGTCAGTGAATGGGGAATGAATGTGTCTGGTGTTCGTGAATGTGGAATGATGTGTCTGTTGTCAGTGAATGAGGGCCGACAGTGTTTGGTTTCAGTTAAAGTGGAATGATAGTATCCATTGCCAGTGAATGGGGAATTACAGTGCCCTTTATTATTGAATGGGGAATGACAATGTCCATTCTCCGTGAATGGGGAATGACAATGTCTGCTGTCAGTGAATCAGGAGTGATAGTGTCTGTTGTCAGTAAATGGTGAATGATTCATTGTCACTCAATGGGGAATGACAGTGTCCATTGCCGGTGAATGAGGAATTACAGTGTCCTTTGTCAGTGAATAGGGAATGACAGTGTCTGCTGACAGTGAATGGGAAATGACAGTGTCTGCTGTCAGTAAATGGGTAATGACAATGTCTAATATCAGTGAATGGGGAATGACAGTGTCCATTGTCAGTGAATGGGGAATGACAGTGGCCATTATTATTGAAAGGGGAATGACAATGTCCATTCTCAATGAATGGGGAAAGACAATGTCTGCTGTCAGTGAATGAGGAATGATAGTGTCTGTTGTCAGTGAATGGTGTATGATTCATCGTCAGTGAAGGGGGAATGACAGTGTCCATTGTCAGTAAATGAGGAATTACAGTGTCCATTTTCAGTAAATAGGGAATGACAGTGTCTGCTGACAGTGAATGGGGAATGACAGTGTCTGCTGTCAGAGAATGGTTAATGACAGTGTGTACTGTCAGTGAATGGGGAATGACAGTGTCCATTGTCAGTGAATACGGAATGACAGTGTCCATCATCAGTGATTGGGGAACGATAGTGTCCGTCGTCAGTGAATGGTCAATGAAAGTGCCTATTGTCAGTGAATGGGGAATGACAGTGTTCATTGTCAGTGAATGAGGAATGACAGTGCTGCTCGTCAGTGATTTGGGAATGATAGTGTCCGTGGTCAGTGAATGGTCAATGAAAGTGCGTATTTTCAGTGAATGGGGAATCACAGTGTTCATTACCATTGAATGGGGAATGACAGTGTCCATTGTCAGTGAATGGGGAATGACTGTGTCCATTGTCAATGAATGGGGAATAACAGTGTCCATTGTCAGTGAGTGGGGAATGACTGTGTCCATTGTCAGTGAATGGGGAATGACAGTGTCCATTGTCAGTGATTGGGGAATGACAGTGTCTCCTCTCAGTGAATGGGGAATGACAGTGTCCATTGTCAGTGATTTGGGAATGTTAGTGTCCATCGTCAGTGAATGGTCAATCACAGTGTTCATTGTCAGTGACTGCGGACTGACAGTGTCTGCTGTCAGTGAATGGTCAATGACAGTGTTCATTGTCAGTGAATGGGGATGACAGTGCCGGTCGTCTGTGATTAGGGAATGATAGTATCCGTCGTCAGTGAATGGTCAATGAAAGTGCGTATTTTCAGTGAATGGGGAGGACAGTGTGTGCTGTCAGTGAATGAGGAACAACAGCGTCCATTGTCAGTGAAGGGCGAATGATAGTGTCTGTTGCTGGTGAATAGAGAATGACATTGTCGATTGTCAGTGAATGTGTAAAGACAGGGTCAATTTCTGTAAATGGGGAATGATTGTCTCTGCTGTCAGTGAATCGGAATGACAGTGTCCATATTCTGTAACTGGGGAATGACAGTGTCTGCTCTCAGTGAATCGGGAATGACAGTGTCCTTTGTCTTTGAATGGGGAAAGATAGTATCCATTCTCACTGACTAGGGAAGGAAATTGTCTGCTGTCAATGAATGAGGAATGACTGTGTCCATTTTCAGTGAATGGGGAATTACAGTGTCTGCTGTTAGTAAAAGCGGAATGATGTGTCTGTTGTCAGTGAATGAGGGCTGATAGTGTCTGCTTTCAGTTAATGTGGAATAATAGTGTCCATTCTCATAGACTGCGGAATGACATTGTCTGCTGTCAGTGAATGGGCAATGACAGTGTTCATTGTCAGTGAATGGGGAATGACAGTGCCAGTCGTCAGTGATTTGGGAATGATGGTGTCCGTGGTCTGTGAATGGTCAATGAAACTGCGTATTTTCAGTGAATCGGGAATGACAGTCTGCATTGTCAGTGAATGGGCAATGACAGTGTTCATTGTCAGTGAATGGGGAATGACAGTGCCGCTCGTCAGTGATTTGGGAAATGATAGTGTCCGTGGTCAGTGAATGGTCAATGAAAGTGCGTATTTTCAGTGAATGGGGAATCACAGTGCTCATTACCATTGAATGGGGAATAACTGTGTCCATTGTCAGTGAATGGGGAATAACAGTGTCCATTGTCAGTGAGTGGGGAATGACTGTGTCCATTGTCAGTGAATGGGGAATGACAGTGTCCATTGTCAGTGATTGGGGAATGACATGTCTCCTCTCAGTGAATGGGGAATGACAGTGTCCATTGTCAGTGATTTGGGAATGTTAGTGTCCATCGTCAGTGAATGGTCAATGACAGTGTTCATTGTCATTGACTGGGGAATGACAGTGTCTGCTGTCAGTGAATGGTCAATGACAGTGTTCATTGTCAGTGAATGGGGATGATAGTACCGGTCGTCTGTGATTGGGGAATGATAGTATCCGTCGTCAGTGAATGGTCAATGAAAGTGCGTATTTTCAGTGAATGGGGAGGACAGTGTGTGCTGTCAGTGAATGGGGAATAACAGTGTCCATTGTCAGTGAAGGGGGAATGATTGTGTCTGTTGCTGGTGAATAGAGAATGACATTGTCGATTGTCAGTGAATGTGTAAAGACAGGGTCAATTTCTGTAAATGGGGAATGACTGTCTCTGTTGTCAGTGAATCGGAATGACAGTGTCCATATTCTGTAACTGGGGAATGACAGTGTCAGCTCTCAGTGAATCGGGAATGACAGTGTCCTTTGTCTTTGAATGGGGAAAGATAGTGTCCATTCTCACTGACTAGGGAATGAAATTGTCTGCTGTCAATGAATGAGGAATGACTGTGTCCATTTTCAGTGAATGGGGAATGACAGTGCCAGTCGTCAGTGATTTGGGAATGATGATGTCCGTGGTCTGTGAATGGTCAATGAAACTGCGTATTTTCAGTGAATGGGGAATGACAGTGTTGATTGTCATTGATTGGGAATGACTGTGTCCATTGTCAGTGATTGGGGAATGATATTTTCCACTGTCAGTGAATGGGGAATGACAGTGTCCATTGTCAGTGAATGTGGAATGACAGTGCCCGTTGTCAGAGAATGGGGAATGATATTGTCCGTCGTCAGTGAATGGTCAATGAAAGTGCCTATTGTCAGTGAAAGGGGAATGACAGTGTCTGCTCTCATTGAATGGGGAATGACAGTGTCCATTGTCAGTGAATGCGGAATAACAGTGTACATTGTCATTGAATGAGGAATTACAGTGTCCATTGTCAGTGAATGGGGAATGACAGTGTCCATTGTCACTGATTGGGGAATGACAGGGTCTGCTGTCAGTGAATGGGGAATGACAGTGTCTGCTGTCAGTGAATGGGGAATAACAGTGTCCATTGTCAGTGAAAGGGGAATGATAGTGTCTGTTGCTGGTGAATAGAGAATGACATTGTCGATTGTCAGTGAATGTGTAAAGACAGGGTCAATTTCTGTAAATGGGGAATGACTGTCTCTGCTGTCAGTGAATCGGAATGACAGTGTCCATATTCTGTAACTGGGGAATGACAGTGTCTGCTCTCAGTGAATCGGGAATGACAGTGTCCATTGTTTTTGAATGGGGAAAGATAGTGTCCATTCTCACTGACTGGGGAATGACAGTGTCTGCTGTGAGTAAAAGTGGAATGATGTGTCTGTTGTCAGTAAATGAGGGCTGACAGTGTCTCCTTTCAGTTAATGTGGAATAATAGTGTCCATTCTCACTGACTGCGGAATGTCATTGTCTGCTGTCAGTGATTTGGGAACGATAGTGTCCGTGGTCTGTGAATGGTCAATGAAAATGTGTATTTTCAGTGAATGGGGAATGACAGTGTTGATTGTCATTGATTGGGAATGACTGTGTCCATTGTCAGTGAAAGAGGAATGACAGTGTCCATTGTCAGTGAATGAGGAATGACAGTGTGCATTGTCTATGAGTGGGGAATGACTGTGACCATTGTCAGTGAATTTGTAAAGACAGGGTCAATTTATGTAAATGGAGAATGACTGTCTCTGCTGTTAGTAAATTGGGAATGACAGTGTCCATATTCTGTAAGTGGGGAATGACAGTACCTGCTCTCAGTTAACGGGAATGACAGTGTCCATTGTCTTTGAATGGAGAAAGAGTGTGTCCATTCTCACTGACTGGGGAATGACATTGTCTGCTGTCAGTGAATAAGGAATGATTGTGCCTGTTGTCAGTGTATGGTGAATGATTCATTGTCAGTGCATGAGGAATGATAGTGTCCGTTGTCAGTAAATGGAGAATGACACTGTGTTGTCAGTGAATGGGGAATGATAGTGTCTGCTGTCAGTGAATGTGAAATGATGTGTCTGTTGTCAGTTAATGGGGAATGATAGTGTCCATTATTATTGAAAGTGGAATGAGAATGTCCATTTTCAATGAATAGGGAAAGAGAATGTCTGCTTTCAGTGAATGAGGAGTGATAGTGTCTGTTTTGTCAGTGAATGGGGAATGACAGTGTCCATTGTCAGTGATTGAGGAATTACAGTGTCCATTGTCAGTAAATATGGAATGACTGTGTCTGCTGACAGTGAATGGGGAATGACAGTGTCTGCTGTCAGTGAATGGGGAATAACAGTGTCCATTGTCAGTGAAAGGGGAATGATAGTGTCTGTTGCTGGTGAATAGAGAATGACATTGTCGATTGTCAGTGAATGTGTAAAGACAGGGTCAATTTCTGTAAATGGGGAATGACTGTCTCTGCTGCCATATTCTGTAACTGGGGAATGACAGTGTCAGCTCTCAGTGAATCGGGAATGACAGTGTCCATTGTTTTTGAATGGGGAAAGATAGTGTCCATTCTCACTGACTGGGGAATGACATTGTCTGCTGTTAGTAAAAGAGGAATGATGTGTCTGTTGTCAGTGAATGAGGGCTGATAGTGTCTGCTTTCAGTTAATGTGGAATAATAGTGTCCATTCTCATAGACTGCGGAATGACATTGTCTGCTGTCAGTGAATGGGCAATGACAGTGTTCATTGTCAGTGAATGGGGAATGACAGTGCCAGTCGTCAGTGATTTGGGAATGATGGTGTCCGTGGTCTGTGAATGGTCAATGAAACTGCGTATTTTCAGTGAATCGGGAATGACAGTCTGCATTGTCAGTGAATGGGCAATGACAGTGTTCATTGTCAGTGAATGGGGAATGACAGTGCCGCTCGTCAGTGATTTGGGAAATGATAGTGTCCGTGGTCAGTGAATGGTCAATGAAAGTGCGTATTTTCAGTGAATGGGGAATCACAGTGCTCATTACCATTGAATGGGGAATAACTGTGTCCATTGTCAGTGAATGGGGAATAACAGTGTCCATTGTCAGTGAGTGGGGAATGACTGTGTCCATTGTCAGTGAATGGGGAATGACAGTGTCCATTGTCAGTGATTGGGGAATGACATGTCTCCTCTCAGTGAATGGGGAATGACAGTGTCCATTGTCAGTGATTTGGGAATGTTAGTGTCCATCGTCAGTGAATGGTCAATGACAGTGTTCATTGTCATTGACTGGGGAATGACAGTGTCTGCTGTCAGTGAATGGTCAATGACAGTGTTCATTGTCAGTGAATGGGGATGATAGTACCGGTCGTCTGTGATTGGGGAATGATAGTATCCGTCGTCAGTGAATGGTCAATGAAAGTGCGTATTTTCAGTGAATGGGGAGGACAGTGTGTGCTGTCAGTGAATGGGGAATAACAGTGTCCATTGTCAGTGAAGGGGGAATGATTGTGTCTGTTGCTGGTGAATAGAGAATGACATTGTCGATTGTCAGTGAATGTGTAAAGACAGGGTCAATTTCTGTAAATGGGGAATGACTGTCTCTGTTGTCAGTGAATCGGAATGACAGTGTCCATATTCTGTAACTGGGGAATGACAGTGTCAGCTCTCAGTGAATCGGGAATGACAGTGTCCTTTGTCTTTGAATGGGGAAAGATAGTGTCCATTCTCACTGACTAGGGAATGAAATTGTCTGCTGTCAATGAATGAGGAATGACTGTGTCCATTTTCAGTGAATGGGGAATGACAGTGCCAGTCGTCAGTGATTTGGGAATGATGATGTCCGTGGTCTGTGAATGGTCAATGAAACTGCGTATTTTCAGTGAATGGGGAATGACAGTGTTGATTGTCATTGATTGGGAATGACTGTGTCCATTGTCAGTGATTGGGGAATGATATTTTCCACTGTCAGTGAATGGGGAATGACAGTGTCCATTGTCAGTGAATGTGGAATGACAGTGCCCGTTGTCAGAGAATGGGGAATGATATTGTCCGTCGTCAGTGAATGGTCAATGAAAGTGCCTATTGTCAGTGAAAGGGGAATGACAGTGTCTGCTCTCATTGAATGGGGAATGACAGTGTCCATTGTCAGTGAATGCGGAATAACAGTGTACATTGTCATTGAATGAGGAATTACAGTGTCCATTGTCAGTGAATGGGGAATGACAGTGTCCATTGTCACTGATTGGGGAATGACAGGGTCTGCTGTCAGTGAATGGGGAATGACAGTGTCTGCTGTCAGTGAATGGGGAATAACAGTGTCCATTGTCAGTGAAAGGGGAATGATAGTGTCTGTTGCTGGTGAATAGAGAATGACATTGTCGATTGTCAGTGAATGTGTAAAGACAGGGTCAATTTCTGTAAATGGGGAATGACTGTCTCTGCTGTCAGTGAATCGGAATGACAGTGTCCATATTCTGTAACTGGGGAATGACAGTGTCTGCTCTCAGTGAATCGGGAATGACAGTGTCCATTGTTTTTGAATGGGGAAAGATAGTGTCCATTCTCACTGACTGGGGAATGACAGTGTCTGCTGTGAGTAAAAGTGGAATGATGTGTCTGTTGTCAGTAAATGAGGGCTGACAGTGTCTCCTTTCAGTTAATGTGGAATAATAGTGTCCATTCTCACTGACTGCGGAATGTCATTGTCTGCTGTCAGTGATTTGGGAACGATAGTGTCCGTGGTCTGTGAATGGTCAATGAAAATGTGTATTTTCAGTGAATGGGGAATGACAGTGTTGATTGTCATTGATTGGGAATGACTGTGTCCATTGTCAGTGAAAGAGGAATGACAGTGTCCATTGTCAGTGAATGAGGAATGACAGTGTGCATTGTCTATGAGTGGGGAATGACTGTGACCATTGTCAGTGAATTTGTAAAGACAGGGTCAATTTATGTAAATGGAGAATGACTGTCTCTGCTGTTAGTAAATTGGGAATGACAGTGTCCATATTCTGTAAGTGGGGAATGACAGTACCTGCTCTCAGTTAACGGGAATGACAGTGTCCATTGTCTTTGAATGGAGAAAGAGTGTGTCCATTCTCACTGACTGGGGAATGACATTGTCTGCTGTCAGTGAATAAGGAATGATTGTGCCTGTTGTCAGTGTATGGTGAATGATTCATTGTCAGTGCATGAGGAATGATAGTGTCCGTTGTCAGTAAATGGAGAATGACACTGTGTTGTCAGTGAATGGGGAATGATAGTGTCTGCTGTCAGTGAATGTGAAATGATGTGTCTGTTGTCAGTTAATGGGGAATGATAGTGTCCATTATTATTGAAAGTGGAATGAGAATGTCCATTTTCAATGAATAGGGAAAGAGAATGTCTGCTTTCAGTGAATGAGGAGTGATAGTGTCTGTTTTGTCAGTGAATGGGGAATGACAGTGTCCATTGTCAGTGATTGAGGAATTACAGTGTCCATTGTCAGTAAATATGGAATGACTGTGTCTGCTGACAGTGAATGGGGAATGACAGTGTCTGCTGTCAGTGAATGGGGAATAACAGTGTCCATTGTCAGTGAAAGGGGAATGATAGTGTCTGTTGCTGGTGAATAGAGAATGACATTGTCGATTGTCAGTGAATGTGTAAAGACAGGGTCAATTTCTGTAAATGGGGAATGACTGTCTCTGCTGCCATATTCTGTAACTGGGGAATGACAGTGTCAGCTCTCAGTGAATCGGGAATGACAGTGTCCATTGTTTTTGAATGGGGAAAGATAGTGTCCATTCTCACTGACTGGGGAATGACATTGTCTGCTGTTAGTAAAAGAGGAATGATGTGTCTGTTGTCAGTGAATGAGGGCTGATAGTGTCTGCTTTCAGTTAATGTGGAATAATAGTGTCCATTCTCATAGACTGCGGAATGACATTGTCTGCTGTCAGTGAATGGGCAATGACAGTGTTCATTGTCAGTGAATGGGGAATGACAGTGCCAGTCGTCAGTGATTTGGGAATGATGGTGTCCGTGGTCTGTGAATGGTCAATGAAACTGCGTATTTTCAGTGAATCGGGAATGACAGTCTGCATTGTCAGTGAATGGGCAATGACAGTGTTCATTGTCAGTGAATGGGGAATGACAGTGCCGCTCGTCAGTGATTTGGGAAATGATAGTGTCCGTGGTCAGTGAATGGTCAATGAAAGTGCGTATTTTCAGTGAATGGGGAATCACAGTGCTCATTACCATTGAATGGGGAATAACTGTGTCCATTGTCAGTGAATGGGGAATAACAGTGTCCATTGTCAGTGAGTGGGGAATGACTGTGTCCATTGTCAGTGAATGGGGAATGACAGTGTCCATTGTCAGTGATTGGGGAATGACATGTCTCCTCTCAGTGAATGGGGAATGACAGTGTCCATTGTCAGTGATTTGGGAATGTTAGTGTCCATCGTCAGTGAATGGTCAATGACAGTGTTCATTGTCATTGACTGGGGAATGACAGTGTCTGCTGTCAGTGAATGGTCAATGACAGTGTTCATTGTCAGTGAATGGGGATGATAGTACCGGTCGTCTGTGATTGGGGAATGATAGTATCCGTCGTCAGTGAATGGTCAATGAAAGTGCGTATTTTCAGTGAATGGGGAGGACAGTGTGTGCTGTCAGTGAATGGGGAATAACAGTGTCCATTGTCAGTGAAGGGGGAATGATTGTGTCTGTTGCTGGTGAATAGAGAATGACATTGTCGATTGTCAGTGAATGTGTAAAGACAGGGTCAATTTCTGTAAATGGGGAATGACTGTCTCTGTTGTCAGTGAATCGGAATGACAGTGTCCATATTCTGTAACTGGGGAATGACAGTGTCAGCTCTCAGTGAATCGGGAATGACAGTGTCCTTTGTCTTTGAATGGGGAAAGATAGTGTCCATTCTCACTGACTAGGGAATGAAATTGTCTGCTGTCAATGAATGAGGAATGACTGTGTCCATTTTCAGTGAATGGGGAATGACAGTGCCAGTCGTCAGTGATTTGGGAATGATGATGTCCGTGGTCTGTGAATGGTCAATGAAACTGCGTATTTTCAGTGAATGGGGAATGACAGTGTTGATTGTCATTGATTGGGAATGACTGTGTCCATTGTCAGTGATTGGGGAATGATATTTTCCACTGTCAGTGAATGGGGAATGACAGTGTCCATTGTCAGTGAATGTGGAATGACAGTGCCCGTTGTCAGAGAATGGGGAATGATATTGTCCGTCGTCAGTGAATGGTCAATGAAAGTGCCTATTGTCAGTGAAAGGGGAATGACAGTGTCTGCTCTCATTGAATGGGGAATGACAGTGTCCATTGTCAGTGAATGCGGAATAACAGTGTACATTGTCATTGAATGAGGAATTACAGTGTCCATTGTCAGTGAATGGGGAATGACAGTGTCCATTGTCACTGATTGGGGAATGACAGGGTCTGCTGTCAGTGAATGGGGAATGACAGTGTCTGCTGTCAGTGAATGGGGAATAACAGTGTCCATTGTCAGTGAAAGGGGAATGATAGTGTCTGTTGCTGGTGAATAGAGAATGACATTGTCGATTGTCAGTGAATGTGTAAAGACAGGGTCAATTTCTGTAAATGGGGAATGACTGTCTCTGCTGTCAGTGAATCGGAATGACAGTGTCCATATTCTGTAACTGGGGAATGACAGTGTCTGCTCTCAGTGAATCGGGAATGACAGTGTCCATTGTTTTTGAATGGGGAAAGATAGTGTCCATTCTCACTGACTGGGGAATGACAGTGTCTGCTGTGAGTAAAAGTGGAATGATGTGTCTGTTGTCAGTAAATGAGGGCTGACAGTGTCTCCTTTCAGTTAATGTGGAATAATAGTGTCCATTCTCACTGACTGCGGAATGTCATTGTCTGCTGTCAGTGATTTGGGAACGATAGTGTCCGTGGTCTGTGAATGGTCAATGAAAATGTGTATTTTCAGTGAATGGGGAATGACAGTGTTGATTGTCATTGATTGGGAATGACTGTGTCCATTGTCAGTGAAAGAGGAATGACAGTGTCCATTGTCAGTGAATGAGGAATGACAGTGTGCATTGTCTATGAGTGGGGAATGACTGTGACCATTGTCAGTGAATTTGTAAAGACAGGGTCAATTTATGTAAATGGAGAATGACTGTCTCTGCTGTTAGTAAATTGGGAATGACAGTGTCCATATTCTGTAAGTGGGGAATGACAGTACCTGCTCTCAGTTAACGGGAATGACAGTGTCCATTGTCTTTGAATGGAGAAAGAGTGTGTCCATTCTCACTGACTGGGGAATGACATTGTCTGCTGTCAGTGAATAAGGAATGATTGTGCCTGTTGTCAGTGTATGGTGAATGATTCATTGTCAGTGCATGAGGAATGATAGTGTCCGTTGTCAGTAAATGGAGAATGACACTGTGTTGTCAGTGAATGGGGAATGATAGTGTCTGCTGTCAGTGAATGTGAAATGATGTGTCTGTTGTCAGTTAATGGGGAATGATAGTGTCCATTATTATTGAAAGTGGAATGAGAATGTCCATTTTCAATGAATAGGGAAAGAGAATGTCTGCTTTCAGTGAATGAGGAGTGATAGTGTCTGTTTTGTCAGTGAATGGGGAATGACAGTGTCCATTGTCAGTGATTGAGGAATTACAGTGTCCATTGTCAGTAAATATGGAATGACTGTGTCTGCTGACAGTGAATGGGGAATGACAGTGTCTGCTGTCAGTGAATGGGGAATAACAGTGTCCATTGTCAGTGAAAGGGGAATGATAGTGTCTGTTGCTGGTGAATAGAGAATGACATTGTCGATTGTCAGTGAATGTGTAAAGACAGGGTCAATTTCTGTAAATGGGGAATGACTGTCTCTGCTGCCATATTCTGTAACTGGGGAATGACAGTGTCAGCTCTCAGTGAATCGGGAATGACAGTGTCCATTGTTTTTGAATGGGGAAAGATAGTGTCCATTCTCACTGACTGGGGAATGACATTGTCTGCTGTTAGTAAAAGAGGAATGATGTGTCTGTTGTCAGTGAATGAGGGCTGATGGTGTCTGCTTTCAGTTAATGTGGAATAATAGTGTCCATTCTCGCTGACTGCGGAATGACATTGTCTGCTGTCAGTGAATGGGCAATGACAGTGTTCATTGTCAGTGAATGGGGAATGACAGTGCCAGTCGTCAGTGATCTGGGAATGATAGTGTCCGTGGTCTGTGAATGGTAAATGAAACTGCTTATTTTCAGTGAATGGGGAATGACAGTGTTGATTGTCAGTGATTGGGGAATGACAGTGTCCATTGTCAGTGAATGGGGAATAACAGTGTACATTATCAGTGAAAGGGGAATGATAGTGTCTGTTGCTGGTCAATGGGGAATGACATTGTCCATTATCTGTGAATGTGTAAAGACAGGGTCAATTTCTGTAAATGGAGAATGACTGTCTCTGCTGTCAGTGAATCGGGAATGACAGTGTCCATATTCTGTAACTGGGGAATGACAATGTCTGCTCTCAGTGAATCGGTAATGACAGTGCCCATTGTCTTTGAATGGGGAAAGATAGTGTCCAGTCTCACTGACTGGGGAATGAAATTGTCTGCTGTCAGTGAATGAGGCATGAGAGTGTCCATTTTCAGTGAATGGGGAGTGACAGTGTCAGCTGTTAGTAAATGTGGACTGATGTGTCTGTTGTCAGTGAATAAGGGCTGATAGTGTCTGCTTTCAGTTAATGTGGAATGATAGTGTCCATTCTCACTGACTGGGGAATGACATTGTCTGCTTTCAGTGAATGAGGAATGACAGTATCTGTTGTGAGTGAATGTGGAATGACTCTGTCCATTGTCAGTGAATGGAGAATGTCAATGCCTGCTGTCAGTGAATGAGGAACGACAGTGTCTGTTGTCAGTGAATTGTGAATGATTCATTGTCAGTGAATGATGAATGACAGTCTGCATTGTCAGGGAATGGGGAATGACATTGTCCATTGTCAGTGAATGGGTAAATACAGGGTCAATTTCTGTAAATGGGGAATGACTGTCTCTGCTGTTAGTGAATCGGGAATGACAGTGTCCATATTCTGTAAGTGGGGAATGACAGTATCTGATCTCAGTGAATCGGGAATGACAGTGTCCATTGTCTTTGAATGGGGAAAGATAGTGTTCATTCTCACTGACTGGGGAGTGACATTGTCTGCTGTCAGTGAATGAGGAATGATAGTGTCTGTTGTCAGTGAATGGTGAATGATTTTATTGTCAGTGAATGAGGAATGACAGTGTCTGTTGTCAGTAAATGGGGAATGACTGTCTCTGTTGTCAGTGTATCCGGAATGACAGTGTCAATATTCTGTAAGTGGGAAATGACAGCGTCTGCTCTCAGTGAATGGAGGATGATAGTGTCCATTGTCAGTGAATGCGGAATGACGGTGCCTGTCGTCAGTGATTGGGGAATGATAGTGTCCGTCGTCAGTGAAAGGTCAATGAAAGTGCCTATTGTCAGTGAATGGGGAATGACAGTGTTCATTATCAGTGAATGGGGAATGACAGTGTCCATTGTCATTGAATGCGGAACGACAGTGTCCATTGTTAGTGAACGAGGAATGACAGTGTCCATTGTCAGGGAATGGGGAATGACAGTGTCTGCTGTCAGTGAATGGGGAATAACAGTGTCCGTTGTCAGTGAAGGGGGAATGATAGTGTCTGTTTTCAGTGAATGGGGAATGACATTGTCCATTGTCAGTGAATGGGTAAAAACAGGGTCAATTTCTTCAAATGGGGAATGACTGTCTCTGCTGTTAGTGAATCAGGAATGACAGAGTCCATATTCTGTAAGTGGGGAATGACAGTATCTGCTCTTTGTGAATGGGAGAATGACAGTGTCCATCGTGTTTGAATGGGGAAAGATAGTGTCCATTCTCACTAACTAGGGAATGACATTGTCTGCTGTCAGTGAATGAGTAATGATAGTGTCTGTTGTCAGTGAATGGGGAATGACAGTGTCCATTGTGGGTGAATGGGGAATGACAGTGTCCGTTGTCAGTGAATGGTGAATGATTATGGTCAGTGAATGGGGAATGACAGTGTCCATTGTCAGTGAATAAGGAATGGCAGTGTCTGCTGCCAGTGAATGGGGAATAACAGTGTCTGCTGTCAGTGAATGGGGAATGACAGTGTCTATTGTCAGTGAATGGGGAATGACAGTATCTATTGTCAGTGAATGGGGAATAACAGCGTCTACTCTCAGTGAATGGGGAATGACAGTGTCCATTGTCAGTGAATGCGGAACGACAGTGCCCGTCATCAGTGATTGGGGAATGATAGTGTCCGTTGTCAGTGAATGGTCAATGAAAGTGCCTATTGTCAGTGAATGGGGAATAGCAGTGTCTGTTATCAGTGAATGGGGATTGACAGTGCCCGTCGTCAGTGATTGGGGAATGATGGTGTACGTCGTCAGTGAATGGTCAATGAAAGTGCCTATTGTCAGTGATTGGGGAATGACAGTGTTCATTGTCAGTGAATGGTGAATGACAGTGTCCATTGTCATTGAATGGAGAATGACAGTGTCCATTGTCATTGAATGTGGAATGACAATGTCCATTGTCAGTGAATGGGGAATGACAGTGTCTGCTGTCAGTGAATTGGGATTGAGAATGTCTGCTGTCAGTCAATGGGGAATGACAATGTCTTCTGTCAGTGAACGAGGAATGATAATGTCTGTTGTCAGTGAATGGTAAATCATTCATTGTTAGTGAATGAGGAATGGCAGTGTCCGTTGTCAGTGAATGGGGAACGACACTGTCTGTTGTCAGTGAATGAGGAATGATAGTGTCTGTTGTCAGTGAATGGTGAATGATTCATTGTCCGCGAATGGAGAATAACTGTGTCTGTTGTCAGTGAATGCGGAATGACAGTGTCTACTCTCAGTGAATAGGGAATGATAGTGTCCTTTGTCAGTGAATGGGGAGTGACTGTGTCCATTGTCATTGAATGGGGAATGACAATGTCTGCTGTCAGTGAATGGGGAATGATAGTGTCTGCTTTCAGTGAATTGGGAATGACAGCATCTGCTGTCAATGAATGGGGAATGACAGTGTGTTTTGTCAGTGAATGGGGAATGAAGGTGTCTATTGTCACTGAATGGGGAATGACAGTATCCATTGTCAGTGAATGCGGAATGACAGTTCGCGTCGTCAGTGATTGGGGAATGATAGTGTCCGTCGTTTGTGAAAGGTCAATGAAAGTGCTTATTGTCAGTGAATGGGGAATGACAGTGTTCATTGTCAGTGAATGGGGAATGACAGTGTCCATTGTCATTGAATGGAGAATGACAGTGTCCATTGTCAGTGAGTGGGTAATGACAGTGTCCATTGTCAGTGAATGGGTAATGACAGTGTCCATTGTCATTGAAAGCGGAATGACAGTGTCCATTGTCAGTGAATGAGGAATGACAGTGTCCATTGTCCGTGAATGGGGAATGACAGTGTCTGCTGTCAGTGAATGGGGAATAACAGTGTCCTTTGTCAGTGAATGGGGAATGACATTGTCCATTGTCAGTGAATGGGTAAAGACAGGGTCAATTTCTTTAAATGGGGAATGACTGTCTCTGCTGTTAGTGAATCAGGAATGACAGTGTCCATATTCTGTAAGTGGGGAATAACAGTGTCTGTTGTCAGTGAATGGGGAATGATAGTGTCTGTTGTAGTGAATGGTGAATGATTCATTGTCAGTGAATGGGGAACAACAGTGTCTATTGTCCTTGAATGGGGAATGACAATGTCCATTGTCATTGGATGTGGAATGAAAGAGTCCATTGTCGGTGAATGAGGAATGACAGTGTCCGTTGTCAGTGAATGGGGAATGACTATGTCCATTATCAGTGAATGGGGAATGAAAGTGTCTGCTTTCAGTTAATGTGGAATGATAGTGTCCATTGTCTGTGAATGGGGAATGACAATGCCTGCTGTCAGTGAATGTGGAATGGCAGTGTCCAATATTATTGAATGGGGAATGACAATGTCCATTGTCAGAGTTTGGGGAATGACAATGTCTGCTGTCTGTGAATGGGGAATAACAGTGTCCATTGTCAGTGAATGCGGAATGACAGTGTCCATTGTGATTGAATGGAGAATGATTCAGTGTCAGTGAATGGGGAATGACAGTGTCCGTTGTCAGTGAATAGGGATTGACAGTGTCTGCTGACGGTGAATGGGGAATGACAGTGTCTGTTGTCAGTGAATGGGGAATGACAGTGTCTGTTGTCAGTGAATGGGGAATGAAAGTGTCTGCTTTCAGTTAATGTGGAATGATAGTGTCCATTGTCTGTGAATGGGGAATGACAATGCCTGCTGTCAGTGAATGTGGAATGGCAGTGTCCAATATTATTGAATGGGGAATGACAATGTCCATTGTCAGAGTTTGGGGAATGACAATGTCTGCTGTCTGTGAATGGGGAATAACAGTGTCCATTGTCAGTGAATGCGGAATGACAGTGTCCATTGTGATTGAATGGAGAATGATTCAGTGTCAGTGAATGGGGAATGACAGTGTCCGTTGTCAGTGAATAGGGATTGACAGTGTCTGCTGACAGTGAATGGGGAATGACAGTGTCTACTCTCAGTGAATGGGGAATGACAGTGTCCATTGTCAGTGAATGCGGAATGACAGTGGCCGTCGTCAGTGATTGGAGAATGATAGTGTCCATTGTCAGGGAATGGTCAATGAAAGTGCCTATTGTCAGTGAATGGGGAATGACAGTGTTCATTGTCGGTGAATGGGGAATGACAGTGTCCATTGTTAGTGAATGAGGAATAACAGTGTCCATTGTCAGTGATGAGGAATTACAGTATCCATTGTCAGTGAATAGGGAATGACAGTGTCTGCTAACAGTGAATGGGGAATGACAGTGTCTATTGTCTGTGAATGCCGAATGACAGTGTCCATTGTCAGTAAATGAGGAATGACTGTCTCTGTTGTCAGTGTATCCGGAATGACAGTGTCAATATTCTGTAAGTGGGGAATGACAGTGTCTGCTCTCAGTGAATGGAGGATGATAGTGTCCATTGTCAGTGAATGGGGAATGATAGTGTCTGTTGTAGTGAATGGTGAATGGTTCATTGTCAGTGAATGGGGAACAACAGTGTCTATTGTCCTTGAATGGGGAATGACATTGTCCATTGTCATTGAATGTGGAATGACAGTGTCCATTGTCAGTGAATGAGGAATGACAGTGTCCGTTGTCAGTGAATGGGGAATGACTATGTCCATTATCAGTGAATGGGGAATGTTAGTGTCTGCTTTCAGTTAATGGGGAATGACAGTGTCTATTGTCAGTGAATGGTCAATGAAAGTGCCTATTGTCAGTGATTGGGGAATGACAGTGTTCATTGTCAGTGAATGGTGAATGACAGTGTCCATTGTCATTGAATGGAGAATGACAGTGTCCATTGTCATTGAATGTGGAATGACAATGTCCATTGTCAGTGAATGGGGAATGACAGTGTCTGCTGTCAGTGAATTGGGATTGAGAATGTCTGCTGTCAGTCAATGGGGAATGACAATGTCTTCTGTCAGTGAACGAGGAATGATAATGTCTGTTGTCAGTGAATGGTAAATCATTCATTGTTAGTGAATGAGGAATGGCAGTGTCCGTTGTCAGTGAATGGGGAACGACACTGTCTGTTGTCAGTGAATGAGGAATGATAGTGTCTGTTGTCAGTGAATGGTGAATGATTCATTGTCCGCGAATGGAGAATAACTGTGTCTGTTGTCAGTGAATGCGGAATGACAGTGTCTACTCTCAGTGAATAGGGAATGATAGTGTCCTTTGTCAGTGAATGGGGAGTGACTGTGTCCATTGTCATTGAATGGGGAATGACAATGTCTGCTGTCAGTGAATGGGGAATGATAGTGTCTGCTTTCAGTGAATTGGGAATGACAGCATCTGCTGTCAATGAATGGGGAATGACAGTGTGTTTTGTCAGTGAATGGGGAATGAAGGTGTCTATTGTCACTGAATGGGGAATGACAGTATCCATTGTCAGTGAATGCGGAATGACAGTTCGCGTCGTCAGTGATTGGGGAATGATAGTGTCCGTCGTTTGTGAAAGGTCAATGAAAGTGCTTATTGTCAGTGAATGGGGAATGACAGTGTTCATTGTCAGTGAATGGGGAATGACAGTGTCCATTGTCATTGAATGGAGAATGACAGTGTCCATTGTCAGTGAGTGGGTAATGACAGTGTCCATTGTCAGTGAATGGGTAATGACAGTGTCCATTGTCATTGAAAGCGGAATGACAGTGTCCATTGTCAGTGAATGAGGAATGACAGTGTCCATTGTCCGTGAATGGGGAATGACAGTGTCTGCTGTCAGTGAATGGGGAATAACAGTGTCCTTTGTCAGTGAATGGGGAATGACATTGTCCATTGTCAGTGAATGGGTAAAGACAGGGTCAATTTCTTTAAATGGGGAATGACTGTCTCTGCTGTTAGTGAATCAGGAATGACAGTGTCCATATTCTGTAAGTGGGGAATAACAGTGTCTGTTGTCAGTGAATGGGGAATGATAGTGTCTGTTGTAGTGAATGGTGAATGATTCATTGTCAGTGAATGGGGAACAACAGTGTCTATTGTCCTTGAATGGGGAATGACAATGTCCATTGTCATTGGATGTGGAATGAAAGAGTCCATTGTCGGTGAATGAGGAATGACAGTGTCCGTTGTCAGTGAATGGGGAATGACTATGTCCATTATCAGTGAATGGGGAATGAAAGTGTCTGCTTTCAGTTAATGTGGAATGATAGTGTCCATTGTCTGTGAATGGGGAATGACAATGCCTGCTGTCAGTGAATGTGGAATGGCAGTGTCCAATATTATTGAATGGGGAATGACAATGTCCATTGTCAGAGTTTGGGGAATGACAATGTCTGCTGTCTGTGAATGGGGAATAACAGTGTCCATTGTCAGTGAATGCGGAATGACAGTGTCCATTGTGATTGAATGGAGAATGATTCAGTGTCAGTGAATGGGGAATGACAGTGTCCGTTGTCAGTGAATAGGGATTGACAGTGTCTGCTGACGGTGAATGGGGAATGACAGTGTCTGTTGTCAGTGAATGGGGAATGACAGTGTCTGTTGTCAGTGAATGGGGAATGAAAGTGTCTGCTTTCAGTTAATGTGGAATGATAGTGTCCATTGTCTGTGAATGGGGAATGACAATGCCTGCTGTCAGTGAATGTGGAATGGCAGTGTCCAATATTATTGAATGGGGAATGACAATGTCCATTGTCAGAGTTTGGGGAATGACAATGTCTGCTGTCTGTGAATGGGGAATAACAGTGTCCATTGTCAGTGAATGCGGAATGACAGTGTCCATTGTGATTGAATGGAGAATGATTCAGTGTCAGTGAATGGGGAATGACAGTGTCCGTTGTCAGTGAATAGGGATTGACAGTGTCTGCTGACAGTGAATGGGGAATGACAGTGTCTACTCTCAGTGAATGGGGAATGACAGTGTCCATTGTCAGTGAATGCGGAATGACAGTGGCCGTCGTCAGTGATTGGAGAATGATAGTGTCCATTGTCAGGGAATGGTCAATGAAAGTGCCTATTGTCAGTGAATGGGGAATGACAGTGTTCATTGTCGGTGAATGGGGAATGACAGTGTCCATTGTTAGTGAATGAGGAATAACAGTGTCCATTGTCAGTGATGAGGAATTACAGTATCCATTGTCAGTGAATAGGGAATGACAGTGTCTGCTAACAGTGAATGGGGAATGACAGTGTCTATTGTCTGTGAATGCCGAATGACAGTGTCCATTGTCAGTAAATGAGGAATGACTGTCTCTGTTGTCAGTGTATCCGGAATGACAGTGTCAATATTCTGTAAGTGGGGAATGACAGTGTCTGCTCTCAGTGAATGGAGGATGATAGTGTCCATTGTCAGTGAATGGGGAATGATAGTGTCTGTTGTAGTGAATGGTGAATGGTTCATTGTCAGTGAATGGGGAACAACAGTGTCTATTGTCCTTGAATGGGGAATGACATTGTCCATTGTCATTGAATGTGGAATGACAGTGTCCATTGTCAGTGAATGAGGAATGACAGTGTCCGTTGTCAGTGAATGGGGAATGACTATGTCCATTATCAGTGAATGGGGAATGTTAGTGTCTGCTTTCAGTTAATGGGGAATGACAGTGTCTATTGTCAGTGAATGGGGAATAACAGTGTCTACTCTCAGTGAATGGGGAATGACAGTGTCCATTGTCAGTGAATGCCCATCGTCTGCGATTGGGGAATGATAGTGTCCGTCGTCAGTGAATGGTCAATGAAAGTGCCTATTGTCAGTGAATGGGGAATGACAGTGTTCATTGTCAGTGAATGGGGAATGACAATGTCCATTGTCAGTGAATAGAGATTGACAATGTCTGCTCACAGTGAATAGGGAATGACAGTCTCTGCTGTCAGTGAATGGCAATGACAGTGACTATTGTCAGTGAATAGGGAATGACAGTGTCCATTGTCAGTGAATGGCGAATGACAGTGTCTTCTCTCAGTGAATGGGGAATGACAGTGTCCATTGTCAGTGAATGCGGAATGACAGGGGCCGTCGTCAGTGATTGGAGAATGATAGTGTCCATTGTCAGGGAATGGTCAATGAAAGTGCCTATTGTCAGTGAATGGGGAATGACAGTGTTCATTGTCGGTGAATGGGGAATGACAGTGTCCATTGTTAGTGAATGAGGAATAACAGTGTCCATTGTCAGTGATGAGGAATTACAGTATCCATTGTCAGTGAATAGGGAATGACAGTGTCTGCTAACAGTGAATGGGGAATGACAGTGTCTATTGTCTGTGAATGCCGAATGACAGTGTCCATTGTCAGTAAATGAGGAATGACTGTCTCTGTTGTCAGTGTATCCGGAATGACAGTGTCAATATTCTGTAAGTGGGGAATGACAGTGTCTGCTCTCAGTGAATGGAGGATGATAGTGTCCATTGTCAGTGAATGGGGAATGATAGTGTCTGTTGTAGTGAATGGTGAATGGTTCATTGTCAGTGAATGGGGAACAACAGTGTCTATTGTCCTTGAATGGGGAATGACATTGTCCATTGTCATTGAATGTGGAATGACAGTGTCCATTGTCAGTGAATGAGGAATGACAGTGTCCGTTGTCAGTGAATGGGGAATGACTATGTCCATTATCAGTGAATGGGGAATGTTAGTGTCTGCTTTCAGTTAATGGGGAATGACAGTGTCTATTGTCAGTGAATGGGGAATAACAGTGTCTACTCTCAGTGAATGGGGAATGACAGTGTCCATTGTCAGTGAATGCGGAATGACAGTGCATGTCATCAGTGATTGGGGAATGATAGTGTCCGTCGTCAGTGAAAGGTCAATGAAAGTGCCTATTGTCAGTGAATGGGTAATGACAGTGTCCATTGTCATTGAATGGAGAATAACAGTGTCCATTGTCAGTGAATGCGGAATGACAGTGTCCATTGTGATTGAATGGAGAATGATTCAGTGTCAGTGAATGGGGAATGACAGTGTCCGTTGTCAGTGAATAGGGATTGACAGTGTCTGCTGACAGTGAATGGGGAATGACAGTGTCTACTCTCAGTGAATGGGGAATGACAGTGTCCATTGTCAGTGAATGCGGAATGACAGTGGCCGTCGTCAGTGATTGGAGAATGATAGTGTCCATTGTCAGGGAATGGTCAATGAAAGTGCCTATTGTCAGTGAATGGGGAATGACAGTGTTCATTGTCGGTGAATGGGGAATGACAGTGTCCATTGTTAGTGAATGAGGAATAACAGTGTCCATTGTCAGTGATGAGGAATTACAGTATCCATTGTCAGTGAATAGGGAATGACAGTGTCTGCTAACAGTGAATGGGGAATGACAGTGTCTATTGTCTGTGAATGCCGAATGACAGTGTCCATTGTCAGTAAATGAGGAATGACTGTCTCTGTTGTCAGTGTATCCGGAATGACAGTGTCAATATTCTGTAAGTGGGGAATGACAGTGTCTGCTCTCAGTGAATGGAGGATGATAGTGTCCATTGTCAGTGAATGGGGAATGATAGTGTCTGTTGTAGTGAATGGTGAATGGTTCATTGTCAGTGAATGGGGAACAACAGTGTCTATTGTCCTTGAATGGGGAATGACATTGTCCATTGTCATTGAATGTGGAATGACAGTGTCCATTGTCAGTGAATGAGGAATGACAGTGTCCGTTGTCAGTGAATGGGGAATGACTATGTCCATTATCAGTGAATGGGGAATGTTAGTGTCTGCTTTCAGTTAATGGGGAATGACAGTGTCTATTGTCAGTGAATGGGGAATAACAGTGTCTACTCTCAGTGAATGGGGAATGACAGTGTCCATTGTCAGTGAATGCCCATCGTCTGCGATTGGGGAATGATAGTGTCCGTCGTCAGTGAATGGTCAATGAAAGTGCCTATTGTCAGTGAATGGGGAATGACAGTGTTCATTGTCAGTGAATGGGGAATGACAATGTCCATTGTCAGTGAATAGAGATTGACAATGTCTGCTCAAAGTGAATAGGGAATGACAGTCTCTGCTGTCAGTGAATGGCAATGACAGTGTCTATTGTCAGTGAATAGGGAATGACAGTGTCCATTGTCAGTGAATGGCGAATGACAGTGTCTTCTCTCAGTGAATGGGGAATGACAGTGTCCATTGTCAGTGAATGCGGAATGACAGTGCATGTCATCAGTGATTGGGGAATGATAGTGTCCGTCGTCAGTGAAAGGTCAATGAAAGTGCCTATTGTCAGTGAATGGGTAATGACAGTGTCCATTGTCATTGAATGGAGAATGACAGTGTCCATTGTCATTGAATGCGGAATGACAGTGTCCATTGTTAGTGAACGAGGAATGACAGTGTCCACTGTCAGTGAATGGGGAATGACAGTGTCTGCTGTCAGTGAATGGGGAATAACAGTGTCCGTTGTCAGTGAAGGGGGAATGATAGTGTCTGTTTTCAGTGAATGGGGAATGACATTGTCCATTGTCAGTGAATGGGTAAAAACAGGGTCAATTTCTTCAAATGGGGAATGACTGTCTCTGCTGTTAGTGAATCAGGAATGGCAGTGTCCATATTCTGTAAGTGGGGAATGACAGTATCTGCTCTTTGTGAATCGGGAATGACAGTGTCCATTGTCTTTGAATGGGGAAAGATAGTGTCCATTCTCACTGACTAGGGAATGACATTGTCTGCTGTCAGTGAATGGGTAATGATAGTGTCTGCTGCCAGTGATTGGGGAATGACAGTGTATGCTGTCAGTGAATGGGGAATGACAGTGTCTATTGTCAGTGAATGGGGAATGACAGTATCTATTGTCAGTGAATGGGGAATAACAGCGTCTACTCTCAGTGAATGGGGAATGACAGTGTCTGTTGTCAGTGAATGGGGAATGACAGTGTCTGCTTTCAGTTAATGTGGAATGATAGTGTCCATTGTCTGTGAATGGGGAATGACAATGCCTGCTGTCAGTGAATGTGGAATGGCAGTGTCCAATATTATTGAATGGGGAATGACAATGTCCATTGTCAGAGTTTGGGGAATGAAAATGTCTGCTGTCTGTGTATGGGGAATAACAGTGTCCATTGTCAGTGAATGTGGAATAACAGTGTCCATTGTCAGTGGATGCGGAATGACAGTGTCCATTGTGATTGAATGGAGAATGATTCAGTGTCAGTGAATGGGGAATGACAGTGTCCATTGTCAGTGAATAGGGATTGACAGTGTCTGCTGACAGTGAATGGGGAATGACAGTGTTTATGCTCAGTGAATGGGGAATGACAGTGTCCATTGTCAGTGAATGGGGAATGACAGTGTCCATTGTCAGTGATGCGGAATTACAGTATCCATTGTCAGTGAATAGGGAATGACAGTGTCTGCTAACAGTAAATGGGGAATGACAGTGTCCATTGTCTGTGAATGCGGAATGACAGTGTCCATTGTCAGTCAATGCGGAATGACAGTGCCCATTGTCAGTGAATGGAGGATGATAGTGTCCATTGTCAGTGAATGGGGAATGATAGTGTCTGTTGTAGTGAGTGGTGAATGGTTCATTGTCAGTGAATGGGGAACAACAGTGTCTATTGTCCTTGAATGGGGAATGACATTGTCCATTGTCATTGAATGTGGAATGACAGTGTCCATTATCAGTGAATGAGGAATGACAGTGTCCGTTGTCAGTGAATGGGGAATGACTATCTCCATTATCAGTGAAAGGGGAATGTCAGTGTCTGCTTTCAGTTAATGGGGAACGACAGTGTCTATTGTCAGTGAATAGGGAATAACAGTGTCTACTCTCAGTGAATGGGTAAAGACAGGTTCAATTTCTGTAAATGGGGAATAACTGTCTCTGCTGTCAGTGAATCGGGAATGACAGTGTCCGTATTCTGTAAGTGGGGAATAACAGTGTCTGCTGTCAGTGAATGGTAAATGATACTGTCCATTGTCAGTGAATGGGGAATTACAGTGTCCATTGTCAGTGAATAGGGAATGACAGTGTCTGCTGACGGTGAATGGGGAATGACAGTGTCTGTTGTCAGTGAATGGGGAATGAAAGTGTCTGCTTTCAGTTAATGTGGAATGATAGTGTCCATTGTCTGTGAATGGGGAATGACAATGCCTGCTGTCAGTGAATGTGGAATGGCAGTGTCCAATATTATTGAATGGGGAATGACAATGTCCATTGTCAGAGTTTGGGGAATGACAATGTCTGCTGTCTGTGAATGGGGAATAACAGTGTCCATTGTCAGTGAATGCGGAATGACAGTGTCCATTGTGATTGAATGGAGAATGATTCAGTGTCAGTGAATGGGGAATGACAGTGTCCGTTGTCAGTGAATAGGGATTGACAGTGTCTGCTGACAGTGAATGGGGAATGACAGTGTCTACTCTCAGTGAATGGGGAATGACAGTGTCCATTGTCAGTGAATGCGGAATGACAGTGGCCGTCGTCAGTGATTGGAGAATGATAGTGTCCATTGTCAGGGAATGGTCAATGAAAGTGCCTATTGTCAGTGAATGGGGAATGACAGTGTTCATTGTCGGTGAATGGGGAATGACAGTGTCCATTGTTAGTGAATGAGGAATAACAGTGTCCATTGTCAGTGATGAGGAATTACAGTATCCATTGTCAGTGAATAGGGAATGACAGTGTCTGCTAACAGTGAATGGGGAATGACAGTGTCTATTGTCTGTGAATGCCGAATGACAGTGTCCATTGTCAGTAAATGAGGAATGACTGTCTCTGTTGTCAGTGTATCCGGAATGACAGTGTCAATATTCTGTAAGTGGGGAATGACAGTGTCTGCTCTCAGTGAATGGAGGATGATAGTGTCCATTGTCAGTGAATGGGGAATGATAGTGTCTGTTGTAGTGAATGGTGAATGGTTCATTGTCAGTGAATGGGGAACAACAGTGTCTATTGTCCTTGAATGGGGAATGACATTGTCCATTGTCATTGAATGTGGAATGACAGTGTCCATTGTCAGTGAATGAGGAATGACAGTGTCCGTTGTCAGTGAATGGGGAATGACTATGTCCATTATCAGTGAATGGGGAATGTTAGTGTCTGCTTTCAGTTAATGGGGAATGACAGTGTCTATTGTCAGTGAATGGGGAATAACAGTGTCTACTCTCAGTGAATGGGGAATGACAGTGTCCATTGTCAGTGAATGCCCATCGTCTGCGATTGGGGAATGATAGTGTCCGTCGTCAGTGAATGGTCAATGAAAGTGCCTATTGTCAGTGAATGGGGAATGACAGTGTTCATTGTCAGTGAATGGGGAATGACAATGTCCATTGTCAGTGAATAGAGATTGACAATGTCTGCTCACAGTGAATAGGGAATGACAGTCTCTGCTGTCAGTGAATGGCAATGACAGTGTCTATTGTCAGTGAATAGGGAATGACAGTGTCCATTGTCAGTGAATGGCGAATGACAGTGTCTTCTCTCAGTGAATGGGGAATGACAGTGTCCATTGTCAGTGAATGCGGAATGACAGTGCATGTCATCAGTGATTGGGGAATGATAGTGTCCGTCGTCAGTGAAAGGTCAATGAAAGTGCCTATTGTCAGTGAATGGGTAATGACAGTGTCCATTGTCATTGAATGGAGAATGACAGTGTCCATTGTCATTGAATGCGGAATGACAGTGTCCATTGTTAGTGAACGAGGAATGACAGTGTCCACTGTCAGTGAATGGGGAATGACAGTGTCTGCTGTCAGTGAATGGGGAATAACAGTGTCCGTTGTCAGTGAATGGGGAATGATAGTGTCTGTTTTCAGTGAATGGGGAATGACATTGTCCATTGTCAGTGAATGGGTAAAAACAGGGTCAATTTCTTCAAATGGGGAATGACTGTCTCTGCTGTTAGTGAATCAGGAATGGCAGTGTCCATATTCTGTAAGTGGGGAATGACAGTATCTGCTCTTTGTGAATCGGGAATGACAGTGTCCATTGTCTTTGAATGGGGAAAGATAGTGTCCATTCTCACTGACTAGGGAATGACATTGTCTGCTGTCAGTGAATGAGTAATGATAGTGTCTGCTGCCAGTGATTGGGGAATGACAGTGTATGCTGTCAGTGAATGGGGAATGACAGTGTCTATTGTCAGTGAATGGGGAATGACAGTGTCTATTGTCAGTGAATGGGGAATGACAGTATCTATTGTCAGTGAATGGGGAATAACAGCGTCTACTCTCAGTGAATGGGGAATGACAGTGTCTGTTGTCAGTGAATGGGCAATGACAGTGTCCATTGTCATTGAATGGAGAATGACAGTGTCCATTGTCATTGAATGCGGAATGACAGTGTCCATTGTTAGTGAACGAGGAATGACAGTGTCCACTGTCAGTGAATGGGGAATGACAGTGTCTGCTGTCAGTGAATGGGGAATAACAGTGTCCGTTGTCAGTGAATGGGGAATGATAGTGTCTGTTTTCAGTGAATGGGGAATGACATTGTCCATTGTCAGTGAATGGGTAAAAACAGGGTCAATTTCTTCAAATGGGGAATGACTGTCTCTGCTGTTAGTGAATCAGGAATGGCAGTGTCCATATTCTGTAAGTGGGGAATGACAGTATCTGCTCTTTGTGAATCGGGAATGACAGTGTCCATTGTCTTTGAATGGGGAAAGATAGTGTCCATTCTCACTGACTAGGGAATGACATTGTCTGCTGTCAGTGAATGAGTAATGATAGTGTCTGCTGCCAGTGATTGGGGAATGACAGTGTATGCTGTCAGTGAATGGGGAATGACAGTGTCCATTGTCAGTGAATGGGGAATGACAGTGTCCATTGTCAGTGAATGAGGAATTACAGTGTCCATTTTCAGTGAATAAGGAATGACAGTGTCTGCTGACAGTGAATGGGGAATGACAGTGTCTGCTGTCATTGAATGGGGAATGACAGTGTCTATTGTCAGTGATGGGGAATGACAGTATCTATTGTCAGTGAATCGGGAATAACAGCGTCTACTCTCAGTGAATGGGGAATGACAGTGTGCATTGTCAGTGAATGTGGAACGACAGTGCCCGTCGTCAGTGATTGGGGAATGATAGTGTCCGTCGTCAGTGAATGGTCAATGAAAGTGCCTATAGTCAGTGAATGGGGAATGACAGTGCCCGTCGTCAGTGATTGGGGAATGATGTTGTCCGTCATTAGTGAATGGTCAATGAAAGTGCCTATAGTCAGTGAATGGGGAATGACAGTGCCCGTCGTCAGTGATTGGGGAATGATGTTGTCCGTCGTCAGTGAATGGTCAATGAAAGTGCCTATTGTTAGTGAATGGGGAATGACAGTGTTCATTGCCAGTGAATGGGGAATGACAGTGTCCATTGTCAGTGAATGGGGAATGACAGTATCTGCTGTCAGTGAATGGGGAATAACACTGTCCGTTGTCAGTGAATGGGGAATGACATTGTCCATTGTCAGTGAATGGATAAAGACAAGGTCAATTTCTTTAAATGGGGAATGACTGCCTCTGCTGTTAGTGAATCAGGAATGACAGTGTCCATATTCTGTAAGTGGGGAATGACAGTGTCTGCTCTTAGTGAATGGAAATGACAGTGTCCATTGTCTTTGAATGGGGAAAGATAGTGTCCATTCTCTCTGACCGGGGAATGACATTGTCTGCTGTCAGTGAATGAGGAATGATAGTGTCTGTTGTCAGTGAATGGTGAATGACTATTGTCAGTGAATGGGGAATGACAGTGTCCATTGTCAGTGAATGGGGAATGACAGTGTCCATTGTCAGTGAATGAGGAATTACAGTGTCCATTTTCAGTGAATAAGGAATGACAGTGTCTGCTGACAGTGAATGGGGAATGACAGTGTCTGTTGTCATTGAATGGGGAATGACAGTGTCTATTGTCAGTGATGGGGAATGACAGTATCTATTGTCAGTGAATCGGGAATAACAGCGTCTACTCTCAGTGAATGGGGAATGACAGTGTGCATTGTCAGTGAATGTGGAACGACAGTGCCCGTCGTCAGTGATTGGGGAATGATAGTGTCCGTCGTCAGTGAATGGTCAATGAAAGTGCCTATAGTCAGTGAATGGGGAATGACAGTGCCCGTCGTCAGTGATTGGGGAATGATGTTGTCCGTCATTAGTGAATGGTCAATGAAAGTGCCTATAGTCAGTGAATGGGGAATGACAGTGCCCGTCGTCAGTGATTGGGGAATGATGTTGTCCGTCGTCAGTGAATGGTCAATGAAAGTGCCTATTGTTAGTGAATGGGGAATGACAGTGTTCATTGCCAGTGAATGGGGAATGACAGTGTCCATTGTCAGTGAATGGGGAATGACAGTATCTGCTGTCAGTGAATGGGGAATAACACTGTCCGTTGTCAGTGAATGGGGAATGACATTGTCCATTGTCAGTGAATGGATAAAGACAAGGTCAATTTCTTTAAATGGGGAATGACTGCCTCTGCTGTTAGTGAATCAGGAATGACAGTGTCCATATTCTGTAAGTGGGGAATGACAGTGTCTGCTCTTAGTGAATGGAAATGACAGTGTCCATTGTCTTTGAATGGGGAAAGATAGTGTCCATTCTCTCTGACCGGGGAATGACATTGTCTGCTGTCAGTGAATGAGGAATGATAGTGTCTGTTGTCAGTGAATGGTGAATGACTATTGTCAGTGAATGGGGAATGACAGTGTCCATTGTCAGTGAATGGGGAATGACAGTGTCCATTGTCAGTGAATGAGGAATTACAGTGTCCATTTTCAGTGAATAAGGAATGACAGTGTCTGCTGACAGTGAATGGGGAATGACAGTGTCTGCTGTCATTGAATGGGGAATGACAGTGTCTATTGTCAGTGATGGGGAATGACAGTATCTATTGTCAGTGAATCGGGAATAACAGCGTCTACTCTCAGTGAATGGGGAATGACAGTGTGCATTGTCAGTGAATGTGGAACGACAGTGCCCGTCGTCAGTGATTGGGGAATGATAGTGTCCGTCGTCAGTGAATGGTCAATGAAAGTGCCTATAGTCAGTGAATGGGGAATGACAGTGCCCGTCGTCAGTGATTGGGGAATGATGTTGTCCGTCATTAGTGAATGGTCAATGAAAGTGCCTATTGTTAGTGAATGGGGAATGACAGTGTTCATTGCCAGTGAATGGGGAATGACAGTGTCCATTGTCAGTGAATGGGGAATGACAGTATCTGCTGTCAGTGAATGGGGAATAACACTGTCCGTTGTCAGTGAATGGGGAATGACATTGTCCATTGTCAGTGAATGGATAAAGACAAGGTCAATTTCTTTAAATGGGGAATGACTGCCTCTGCTGTTAGTGAATCAGGAATGACAGTGTCCATATTCTGTAAGTGGGGAATGACAGTGTCTGCTCTTAGTGAATGGAAATGACAGTGTCCATTGTCTTTGAATGGGGAAAGATAGTGTCCATTCTCTCTGACCGGGGAATGACATTGTCTGCTGTCAGTGAATGAGGAATGATAGTGTCTGTTGTCAGTGAATGGTGAATGACTATTGTCAGTGAATGGGGAATGACAGTGTCCATTGTCAGTGAATGGGGAATGACAGTGTCCATTGTCAGTGAATGAGGAATTACAGTGTCCATTTTCAGTGAATAAGGAATGACAGTGTCTGCTGACAGTGAATGGGGAATGACAGTGTCTGCTGTCATTGAATGGGGAATGACAGTGTCTATTGTCAGTGATGGGGAATGACAGTATCTATTGTCAGTGAATCGGGAATAACAGCGTCTACTCTCAGTGAATGGGGAATGACAGTGTGCATTGTCAGTGAATGTGGAACGACAGTGCCCGTCGTCAGTGATTGGGGAATGATAGTGTCCGTCGTCAGTGAATGGTCAATGAAAGTGCCTATAGTCAGTGAATGGGGAATGACAGTGCCCGTCGTCAGTGATTGGGGAATGATGATGTCCGTCGTCAGTGAATGGTCAATGAAAGTGCCTATTGTTAGTGAATGGGGAATGACAGTGTTCATTGTCAGTGAATGGTGAATGACAGTGTCCATTGTCATTGAATGGGTAATGACAGTGTCCATTGTCAGTGACTGGGTAATGACAGTGTCCATTGTCATTGAATGGAGAATGACAGTGTCCATTATCATTGAATGCGGAATGCAGTGTCCATTGTCAGTGAATGAGGAATGACAGTGTCCATTGTCAGTGAATGGGGAATGACCGTGTCTGCTGTCAGTGAATGGGGAATAACAGTGTCCGTTGTCAGTGAATGAGGAATGATAGTGTCTGTTGTCAGTGAATGGGGAATGACATTGTCCATTGTCAGTGAATGGGTAAAGACAGGGTCAATTTCTTTAAGTGGGGAATGACTGTCTCTGCTGTTAGTGAATCAGGAATGACAGTGTCCGTATTCTGTAAGTGGGGAATGACAGTATCTGCTCTTAGTGAATGGGAATGACAGTGTCCATTGTCTTTGAATGGGGAAAAATAGTGTCCATTCTCTCTGACCGGAGAATGACATTGTCTGCTGTCAGTGAATGAGGAATGATAGTGTCTGTTGTCAGTGAATGGTGAATGATTATTGTCAGTGAATGGGGAATGACAGTGTCCATTGTCAGTGAATGGGGAATGACAGTGTCCATTGTCAGTGATTGGGGAATGATAGTGTCTGATGTCAGTAAAAGGGGAATTATAGTGCCCGCCATCAGTGATTGGGGAATGATAGTGTCTGTCGTCAGTGAATAGTCAATGAAAGTGCCTATTGTCAGTGAATGGGGAATGACAATGTCCATATTCTGTAAGTGGGGAATGGCAGTGTCTGGTGTCAGTGAATGGGGATTGACAGTGTTTTCTGTTAGTGAATGGGAAATGATAGTATCGATTTTCCGCGAATGGAGAATGACTGTGTCTATTGTCAGTGAATGCGGAATGACAGTGTCTACTCTCAGTGAATAGGGAATGATAGTGTCCTTTGTCAGTGAATGGGGAGTGACTGTGTCCATTGTCATTGAATGGGGAATGACAATGTCTGCTGTCAGTGAATGGGGAATGATAGTGTCTGCTTTCAGTGAATTGGGAATAGCAGCGTCTGCTGTCAGTGAATGGGGAATGACATTGTCTTTTGTCAGTGAATGGGGAATGAGGGTGTCTATTGTCACTGAATGAGGACTAACAGTGTCCATTGTCAGTGAATGCAGAATGACAGTTCGCGTCGTCAGTGATTGGGGAATGATAGTGTCCGAAATCAGTGAAAGGTCAATGAAAGTGCCTATTGTCAGTGAATGGGGAATGACAGTGTTCGTTGTCAGTGAATGCGAAATGACAGTGTCCATTGTCAGTGAATGAGGAATGACAGTGTGCATTGTCAGTGAATGGGGAATGACAGTGTCTGCTGTCAGTGAATGGAGAATAACACTGTCCGTTGTCAGTGAATGGGGAATGACATTGTCCATTGTCAGTGAATGGGTAAAGACAGGATCAATTACTTTAAATGAGGAATGACTGTCTCTGCTGTTAGTGAATCAGGAATGACAGTGTCCATATTCTATAAGTGGGGAATGACAGTATCTGCTCTTAGTGAATGGGAATGACAGTGTTCATTGTCTTTGAATGGGGAAAGATAGTGCCCATTCTCACTGACTAGGGAATGACATTGTCTGCTGTCAGTGAAAGAGGAATGATAGTGTCTGTTGTCAGTGAATGGTGAATGATTATTGTCAGTGGATGGGGAATGACAGTGTCCATTGTCAGTGAATGAGGAATTACAGTGTCCATTGTCAGTGAATAAGGAATGACTGTGTCTGCTGACAGTGAATGGGGAATGACAGTGTCTGCTGTCAGTGAATGGGGAATGACAGTGTCTATTGTCAATGAATGGGGAATGACAGTATCTATTGTCAGTGAATGGGGGATAACAGCGTCTACTCTCAGTGAATGGGGAATGACAGTGTCCATTGTCAGTGAATGCGGAATGACAGTGCCCGTCGTTAGTGATTGGGGAACTTTAGTGTCCGTCGTCAGTGAATGCTCAATGACAGTGCCTATTGTCAGTGAATGGGAAATAACAGTGTCTGTTATCAGTGAATGGGGAATGACAGTGCTCGTCGTCAGTGATTGGGGAATGATGGTGTCCGTCGTCAGTGAATGGTCAATGAAAGTGCCCATTGTTAGTGAATGGGGAATGACAGTGTTCATTGTCAGTGAATGGGGAATGACAGTGTCCATTGTCATTGATGCGGAATGACAGTGTCCATTGTCAGTGAATGAGGAATGACAGTGTCTGCTGTCAGTGAAAGGGGAATGATAGTGTCTGTTGTCAGTGAATGATGAATGACATTGTCCATTGTCAGTGAATGGGTAAAGACAGGGTCAATTTCTGTAAATGGGGAATAACTGTCTCTGCTGTCAGTAAATCGGAATTACAGTGTCCATATTCTGTAAGTGGGGACTGACAGTGTCTGCTGTCAGTGAATAGGGAATGATAGTGTCCATTGTCAGTGAATGGGGAATGACAATGTCTTCTGTCAGTGAATGAGGTTGATAGTGTCTGCTGTCAGTGAATGGGGAATGATAGTGTCCATTGTCAGTGATTGGGGAATGACAGTGTCTGCTGTCAGTGAATGGGGAATGACAGGTTCTGCTGTCAGTGAATGGGGTTGATAGTGTCTGCTGTCAGTGAATGGAGAATGACAGTGTCCATTGTCATTGAATGCGGAATGACGGTGTCCATTGTCAGTGAATGGGGAATTACAGTATCTGCTGTCAGTGAATGGGGAATGACAGGGTCTGCTGTCAGTGAATGGGGAATAACGGTGTCCACTGTGAGTGAGTGGAGAATGACAGTGTCTGCTGTCAGTGAATGGGGAATGAGAATGTCTGCTGTCAGTCAATGGGGAATGATATTGTCCATTGTCAGTGAATGGGTAAAGACAGGGTCAATTTCTGTAAATGGGGAATAACTGTCTCTGCTGACACTGAATCGGGAATTACAGTGTCCATATTCCGTAAGTGGGGAATGACAGTGTCTGCTGTCAGTGAATGGGGAATGATAGTGTCCATTGTTAGTGAATGGGGAATGACAATGTCCGTTGTCAGTGATTGGGGACTGAAAGTGCCCATTGTCATTGAATGGGGAATTACAGTTTCTGCTGTCACTGAATGGGGAATGACAGGGTCTGCTGTCAGTGAATGGGGAATGATAGTGTCCATTGTCAGTGATTGGGGAATGACAGTGTCTGATGTCAGTTAATGGGGAATTACAGTGCCCGTCGTCAGTGATTGGGGAATGACATTGCCTATTGTCAGTGAATGGGGAATGACAATATCCGTATTCTGTAAGTGGGGAATGGCAGTGTCTGCTGTCAGTGAATGGGGATTGATGGTGTCTTCTGTTATGAATGGGAAATGATAGTATGGATTGTCCGCGAATGGAGAATGACTGTGTCTATTGTCAGTGAATGCGGAATGACAGTGTCTACTCTCAGTGAATAGGGAATGATAGTGTCCATTGTCATTGAATGGGGAATGACAATGTCTGCTGTCAGTGAATGGGAAATGATAGCGTCTGCTTTCAGTGAATTGGGAATGACAGCGTCTGCTGTCAGTGAATGGGGAATGACAGTGTCTTTTCTCAGTGAATGGGGAATGAAGGTGTCTATTGTCACTGAATGGGGAATGACAGTATCCATTGTCAGTGAATGGGGAATAACAGTGTCCGTTGTCAGTGAATGGGGAATGATAGTGTCTATTGTCAGTAAATGGGGAATGACATTGTCCATTGTCAGTGATTGGGTAAAGATAGGGTCAATTTCTTTAAATGGAGAATGACTGTCTCTGCTGTTAGTGAATCAGGGATGACAGTGTCCATATTCTGTAAGTGGGGAATGACTGTATCTGCTCTTAGTTAATAGGAATGACAGTGTCCATTGTCTTTGAATGGGAAAGATAGTGTCCATTCTCACTGACTAGGGAATGACATTGTCTGCTGTCAGTGATTGAGGAATGATAGTGTCTGTTGTCAGTGAATTGTGAATGATTATTGTCAGTGAATGGGAAATTACATTGTCCATTGTCAGTGAATAAGGAATGACAGTGTCTGCTGACAGTGAATGGGGAATGACAGTGTCTGCTGTCAGTGAATGGGGAATAACAACGTCTACTCTCAGTGAATGGGGAATGACAGTGTCCATTGTCAGTGAATGCGGAACGACAGTGCCCGTCGTCAGTGATTGGGGAATTTTAGTGTCCGTCGTCAGTGAATGGTCAATGAAAGTGCCTATTGTCAGTGAATGGGGAATAACAGTGTCCGGTATCAGTGAATGGGGAATGACAGTGCCCGTCGTCAGTGATTGGGTAATGATGGTGTCCGTCGTCAGTGAATGGTCAATGAAAGTGCCTATTGTTAGTGAATGCGGAATGACAGTGTCCATTGTCAGTGAATGGGGAATGACAGTGTCTGCTGTCAGTGAATGGGGAATGAGAATGTCTGCTGTCAGTCAATGGGGAATGACATTGTCCATTGTCAGTGAATGGGTAAAGACAGGGTCAATTTCTGTAAATGGGGAATAACTGTCTCTGCTGTCAATGAATCGGGAATTAAAGTGTCCATATTCTGTAAGTGGGGAATGACAGTGTCTGCTGTCAGTGAATGGGGAATGACAATGTCTTCTGTCAGTGAACGAGGAATGATAATGTCTGTTGTCAGTGAATGGTAAATCATTCATTGTTTGTGAATGGGGAATGACAGTGTCCGTTGTCAGTGAATGGGGAATGACACTGTCTGTTGTCAGTGAATGAGGAATGATAGTGTCTGTTGTCAGTGAATGGTGAATGATTAATTGTCAGTGAATGGGGAATGACAGTGCCCATTGTCATTGAATGGGGAATTACAGTGTCTGCTGTCAGTGAATTGGGAATGACAGGGTCAGCTGTCAGTGAATGGGGTTGATAGTGTCTGCTGTCAGTGAATGGGGAATGAAGGTGTCCATTGTCAGTGATTGGGGAATGACAGTGTCTGATGTCAGTGAATGGGGAATTACAGTGCCCGTCGTCAGTGATTGGGGAATGATAGTGTCTGTCGTCAGTGAATAGTCAATGAAAGTGCCTAATGTCAGTGAATGGGGAATGACAATGTCCATGTTCTGTAAGTGGGGAATGGCAGTGTCTGGTGTCAGTGAATGGGGATTGACGGTGTCTTCTGTTAGTGAATGGGAAATGATAGTATCGATTGTCCGCAAATGGAGAATGACTGTGTCTCTTGTCAGTGAATGCGGAATGACAGTGTCTACTCTCAGTGAATAGGGAATGATAGTGTCCTTTGTCAGTGAATGGGGAATGACTGTGTCCATTGTCATTGAATGGGGAATGACAATGTCTGCTGTCAGTGAATGGGGAATGATGGTGTCTGCTTTCAGTGAATTGGGAATGACAGCGTCTGCTGTCAGTGAATGGGGAATGACAGTGTCTTTTGTCAGTGAATGGGGAATGAAGGTGTCTATTGTCACTGAATGGGGAATGACAGTGTCCATTGTCAGTGAATGGGGAATGACTGTGTCCTTTGTCAGTGAATGGTGAATGACTATGTGTGCTGTCAGGGAATTGATAATAGCTGTGTCAGCTCTCAGTGAGCTATGAATATAATCCTTCCTTCTTGTGTAGTGAAGGTTTTATTGTGTTCTTACAGTAGTCCTCCCTGTCGTTTTACATGAATTGGCCCATCGTTTGGATATTGAATCTCATGTTTTGTGAGGAAACTGACCTTTGGATTTTGCAGGATGAAGTTTCCAAGCTTTAGCAGAAGTGCTAGGCACTCAGGGACCAGTTTCTCCACGGGTTCCTGCTCTGAAGTGTCCATAATGAGTGTGACAGGCATGTTTATTGGTCTTTGCAGCCACTGGCGATACAAGCGGTCAGGGATGTTGTGGGAGACTACAAGGATCTTGATGTCTGATTGAGCCAGCCTGCAGGTGGAAGAGTAGGAAGGCAACTCAGATGATCAACAATGATTGATATCTATTTTATGCTTGAGGGCCAAAGTCAACAATGCCCAAATTTAGCCCACAGATCAGGTCATGCATCCACATTCTCAGCTGCTATGATGGAGCTCAGGGCAGGGACAGGGCTAAATCCTTGTACCTATGTGTGAGAGAGAGTGGGGTGCATGTGTTTGACAGGGTTTGTTTGTGATAGAAGGCTGCATGTGCACGGTTGTAGTCCCATCCAAATTTGATCGATGAGAGAATTTGATGAGAATTGATGAGAGAATGTGAAAAAGTCTAACGAGCTGGTGGAGGACCTGAGGAGGGCTAAGGCACCAGTGACCCCTGTTTCCATCCAAGGGGTCAGTGTGGACATGGTGGAGGATTACAAGTACCTGGGGATATGAATTGATGATAAACTGGACTGGTCAAAGAACACCGAGGCTATCTACAAGAAGGGTCAGAGCCGTCTCTATTTCCTGAGGAGACTGAGGTCCTTTAACATCTGTCCGACGATGCTGAGGATGTTCTATGAGTCTGTGGTAGCCAGTGCTATCATGTTTGCTGTTGTGTGCTGGGGTAGCATGCTGAGGGTAGCAGACACCAACAGAATCAACAAACTCATTTGTAAGGCCAGTGATGTTGTGGGGATGGAACTGGACTCTTTCACGTTGGTGTCTGAAAAGAGGATGCTGTCTAAGTTGCATTCCATCTTGGTCAATGTCTCCCATCCACTACATAATGTAGTGGGTGGGCACAGGAGTACATTCAGCCAGAGACTCATTCCACCGAGATGCAGCACAGAGCATCATAGGAAGTCATTCCTGCCTGTGGCCATCAAACTTTACAACTCCTCCCTTGGAGGGTCAGACACCCTGAGCCAATAGGCTGGTCCTGGACTTATTTCCTGGCATAATTTACATATTATTATTTAATTATTTATAGTTTCATATTGCTATATCTATACTCTATTCTTGGTTGGTGCAACTGTAATGAAACCCAATTTCCCTCGGGATCAATAAAGTATGACTATGACTATGACTATGACTATCTCCTTCTGCACCATTTTTAAGACTATGAGACCATAAGATATAGGAGCAGATTTTGGCCATTTAGCCCATCGAGTCTAATCTGCCATTTCATCATGACTGATCGAATATTTCTCTCAGCGCCAGTCTCCTGTTTTCTCCTCGTAACCCTTCATGCCCTAATCAATCAAGAATCTATTAACCTCTGGCTTAAATATACATAAAGACTTGGCTTCCACAGTTGCCTGTGTCGAAGAATTCTACAGTTTTACCACTCTCTGGCTGAAGAAATTCTTTCTCATCTCCATTCTAAAAGGACACCCCTCTATTCTGAGATTGTGTCCTCTGGCCTTGGGCTCTCCTACCACAGGGAACATTCTCTCCACATCCACTCTATCAAAGTCTTTCTCCATTTGATAGGTTTCAATGAGGTCACCCCCTCATTTTTCTGAATTCTAGTGAATACAGGTTCAGAGCTATCAAATGCTCCTTGTATAACAATCGATTCAATCTTGGAATTATTTCCTTAGTCCTGACGAAGGGTCTCAGCCTGAAATGTCGACTGTACCTCTTCCTAGAGATGCTGCCTGGCCTGCTGCGTTCACCAGCAACTTTGATGTGTGTTGTTATCATTTCCGTGAGCCTGCTTTAATCCTTCTCCAGTTTCAGAACGTTCTTTCTAAGATAAGGGGCCCAAAAGTAGTGAAGAGCAAGAGGATAAGACGTGAGAGAATAGGACCAATCAAGTGTGACAGTGGAAAAGTGTATATGGAAACGGAGGAGATAGCAAAGGTACTTAATGAATACTTTGCTTCAGTATTCACTACAGAAAAGGACCTTGACAATTGTAGGGATGACTCACAGTGGACTGAAAAGCTTGAGCATGTAGATATTAAGGAAGAGGATGTGCTGGACTTTTGGAAAGCATCAAGTTGGATAAGTCACTGGGACTGGATGAAATGCACCCCAGGCTACTGTGGGAGGTGAGGGAGGAGATTGCTGAGCCTCTGGCAATGATTTTTGCATCACAATGGGCGCAGGTGAGGTTCCAGAGGATTGGAGGTTTGTGGATGTTGTTCCCTTATTCAAGACAGGGAGTAGAGATAGCCCAGGAAATTATAGTCCAGTGAGTCTTACTTCAGTGTGTCATGGTCCGGTCCGTGAAGTCCGTATTCCAGTTCACAGTCTGGTCCATCAACCCTTGCTCCAGGTTTTCCTGTCTACCCTGTTTCTGTTCTTGTTGAGCTCTAACTGAGGTAGCTGATGCTCGTTGGGGCTGGCTGCATAAATACCTTCAGAGAACAGGGCGTGGCTGCTGGATTGTACTTGTCCTTACTCCTTGTATCCCTTCCTCTGCCTTCTGTTTCCTCGCTTGAAGCCTTGCCTTGTCTTGCTGGTAACTCTCGCCTCGCCTGAAGTTCTCGTTTCACCTTGCATTGCCTGAAGCCTTGCCTGGTCTTGTTGGTAACTCTCGCCTCATCTTGCCATCAGTCTTGTCCTGGAGCCACCCTGTACCTAGCTCCATTCCTGTCCCTTGCCTCCGCCGGGTAAGTCAGGCTGTCTTGCCATTACCCTGCGGCTGGTTCTGCCCCTTCTTGTCCCTAGCCTTCGTTGGGTAAGTCAGGCCGTATTGCCGTTACCTACGGTTGGGTTTGTCCCTTCCTGTCCCTTGCCTCTGTCGGGTAAGCCAGGCCGTATTGCCATTATCTAAGGTTGGTTCTGTCCCTTCCTAACCCTTGCCTCCGTCGGGTAAGCCAGGCCGTATTGCCGTTACCTCCGGTTGGTTCTGTTCCTTCCTAACCCTTGCCTCCGTCAGGTAAGCCAGACCATCTTGCCATTACCTACGGTTGGTTCTATCCTTTCCTGTCCCTTGCCTCTGTCGGGTGGTGATCCGTGCCCTGCCCAGGAGTACCGCGCCCTGCCCAGGAGAAGACTCCAGCCTCCTGCCTCCTGCCAAGCCTCGCCTCAAGTCTCTAGCCTCAAGCCTGAAGACTCCAGCCTCCTGCCTCCTGCCAAGCCTCGCCTCAAGTCTCTAGCCTCTAGCCTGAAGACTCCAGCCTCCTGCCTCCTGTCAAGCCTCGCCTCTACTCTCTAGCCTCAAGCCTAAAGACTCCAGCCTCATCCTGCCTGCCAGCTAAGCCTCGTCCTTGCCTAGTTCTGGGGTCCGAACCAGAGGCAAGACCCAGGTACTCGGTCCTTGTCCAGTCTCTGGCTCGGAGTCCAAGCCTGGGCTCCTAGCTCTCTTGTCCAGTCCTGTTCCAGGTTCCCGGTTTTCGTGTCCATGTCATTGCCCTCACCCTGTATCCTAGTTCTGTCCCTAGTACTTCAGTGTCTGTGTCTTGCAATTGGGTCCATTCCCAGCCACTGCCTTATGACAGAGTGGTTGGTAAGTTGATGGAAAAGATCCTGAGAGGCAGAATTTATGAACATTTGGAGAGGCATAATATGAGTAGGAATAGTCAACATGGCTTTGTGAAAGGCAGGTCATGCCTTATGAGCCTGATTGAATTTTTTTGAGGATATGACTAAACACAGAGCTGTAGATGTAGTGTATATAGATTTCAGCATGGCATTTGATGAGGTACCCCATGCAAGGCTTATTGAGAAAGTAAGGAGGCATGGGATCCAAGAGGACCTTGCTTTGTGGATCCAGAACTGGCTTGCCCACAGAAGGCAAAGAGTAGTTGTAGACGGGTCATATTCTGCATGGAGGCCAGTGACCAGTGGTGTGCCTCAGGGATCTGTTCTGAGACCCCTACTCTTCGTGATATTTATAAATGACCTGGATGAGAAAGTGGAGGGATGGGTTAGTAAATTTGCTGATGACACAAAGGTTTAGGGTGTTGTGGATAGTGTGGAGGATCTGTCAGAGGTTACAGTGGGACATTCATAAGATGCAAAACTCAGCTGAGAAGTGGCAGATGGAGTTCAACCCAGATAAGTGTGAAGTGGTTCATTTTGGTAAGTCAAATATGATGACAGAATATAGTATTAATGGTAAGACTCTTGGCAGTGTGGAGGATCAGAGGGATCTTGGGGTCCGAGTCCATAGGACACTCAAAGTTGCTGCGCAGGTTGACTCTATGGTTAAGGCATAAGTTAAGAGGTAATGTTGCAGCTATGTAGGATCCTGGTCAGACCCCACTTGGAGTACTGTGCTCAGTTCTGTCACTTCACTACAGGAAGGGTGTGGAAACCATAGAAAGGGTGCAGAGGAGATTTACAAGGATGTTGCCTGGATCGGGGAGCATGCCTTATGAGAATAAGTTGAGTGAACTTGGCCTTTTCTCCATGGAGTGGAAGAGGAAGAGAGGTAACCTGATAGAGATGTATAAGAGGTGTGATTGATAAGTTCATGGCCTAAGGTAGAATGAGTCAATTTTAGAAAACCTAGCACATATATTTTCAACATAGTCCCCTCCTACATGTACACACTTAGTCCAGTGGTCGTGGACATACAGATCCCTTCTTTGTAGAAGTGGTCCACAGCAGGGGTGATTGATAAGTTTGTTGCCTAAGGTAGAAGGAGATGAGTTATGCAGATCTCATTACATGCATGTGCAGTTCAACTCTTTGAGTGAAAATTCAGAAAGTTTGAAGTTAATAACTCATCTCCTTCTACCTTAGGCCACAATCTTATCAATCACCCCTGCTGTGGACAACTTCTGGAGGTCCAAGACGTCGATTTCTGCAACAAAGGGATCTGTATGCTCCATGACTGCTGGACTAAGTGTGTCAATGTAGGAAAAATAAGTGTGCTAGGTTTTCTAAAATTGACTCCTTCTACCTTAGGCCATGAACTTATCAATCACCGCTCGTAAGATAATGAGAAGCATTGATCGTGTGGATAGTCAGAGGCTTTTTCTCAGGGCTGAAATGGCTAGCACGGGTAGGCACAGTTTTAAGGTGCTTGGAAGTAGGCACAGAGGAGATGTCAGAGGTAAGTTCTTTTTGCAGAGAGTGGTGAGTGCGTGTAATGGGCTGCCGGCGATGGTGGTGGAGACAGAAACGATAGGATCTTTTAAGAGACTCCTGGATAGGTACATGGAGCTTAGAAAAATAGAGGTCTACGGGTAACCCTAGGTAATTTCTAAGGTAAGGACATGTTCAGAACAGCTTTGTGAGCCGAAGGGTCTGTATTGTGCTGTAGGTTTTCTATGTTCTATGTTCTAAAACTGCTCACAATACTCCAAGTGCTTTATAAAATTTCAATGTTTTATATACTCTTATACTCTAGTCCTCTTGAAACGAATGCTAACATTGTATTTGCCTTCCTCACCACAGACTCTACCTGCAAATTAACCTTTAGGGAATCCTGCATAAAGACTCCAAAGTCCACTTGCACCTCAGATTTTTGTATTTTTTCTCCATTTAGAAAATAGTCAACTCTTTCATTTCTTCTACCAAAGTGCATGACCATACACTTCCAACTCTGCATTCCATCTGCCACTTCTTTGCCCATTCTTTTAACATAAATCCTTCTGCAGCCTCTCTACTTTCTCAAAAGTACTTGCCTCTCCACCTGTCTTCATATCGTTTGCAAACTTTACATCATCCAAATCACTGACATATAACATAAAAGAAGCGATCCCTGTGGAACACCACTAGTCAAAAGCAGCCAGTCAGAAAAGGCTCCCTTTATTCCCACTCTGCCTCCTGCCAATCAACCACTGCTTTATCTATGCTAGAATCTTTCCTGTAATACCATGGGCTTGTAGCTTGTTAAGCAGCCACATGTGTAGCACCTTGTCAAAGGCCTTCTGAAAATCCAAGTGCACATCAACCAATTCCCCTTTGTCTATCCTGTTTGTTATTTTTTCAAAGAATTTCAACAGATTTGTCAGGCAAGATTTTCCCTTGAGGAAACCATGTGGACTACAGCCTATTTTATAATGTGCCTCCAAGTACCCTGAAAACACATCCTTAACAATTGACTCCAACATTTTCCCAATGACTGAGATCAGACTAACTTGCCTGTAATTTCCTTTGCTCTGCCTCTCCCCCTTCTTGAAGAGTGGAGTGACATTTGCAATTTTCCAGTCTTCTGGAACCATTCCAGAATCCAGTGATTCTTGAAAGATCATTACTAATGCCTCCACAATCTCTTCAGTTACCTCTTTCAGAACCCTGGGGTGTAGACCATCTGTTCCAGGTGACTTATCTACCTTCAGATCTTTAATTTTCCAAAGATCCTAATCCCTCATAATGGTAACTTCAGACACTTCATGCCCCCTGACACCAGGAACATCTACCATAATGCTAGTGTCTCCCACCATAAAGACTGATGCAAAATACTTATTCAGTTCGTCCGCCATTTCCTTGTCCCCCGTTACTACCTCTCCTGCATTGTTATCCAGCAGTCTGATATCCACTCTCACCTCTCTTTTGCACTTTATATATCTGAAGAAACTTTTAGTATCCTCTTTAATATTATTGGCTAACTTATTTTTGTATTCCATTTCATAGGCACTCTAAAAATTTCCCCTCCTGGAATCCAGCACCAACCTGATTTTCCCAATCTACCTGCATATTGAAGTCCCCCATGACTATTGTAACATTGCCCTTTTGGCATCCATTTTCTATCTCCCATTGTAATTTGGACTACATCCTTACTACTATATGTGGATCTGTACATAATTCCTTTCAGGGTCTTTGTGCGCTCTCATTTCCTAAGCTCTATCCGGAATGACTCAATGCCTTCTGACCCTCTATCATCTCTTTCTAATAGTTTAATTTCATTTTTTACTAAACGAGCAACACCACCCCCCCCTGCCTACCTGCCAGTTCTTTTGATACAATTTGTATCATTGGATATTAAGTTCCCAGCTATATTCATCTTTCAGCCATGATTCAGTGATGCTACAACATCATAGATGCCAATCTGTAACTGTGCTACAAGTTCATCTACCTTATTCTGTATACTGCGCGCTTTCAAATATAACACCTTCAGTCCTGTATTCACCCTTTGCAATTTTGTCTGACTTTTACATTGCAACTTATCCTGTTGACAGCAAGTTTGCCCTATCATCAGCCTTTCCTTGCTAGGAGTCTCACTACACATTGCCTCTGTTTGTAAACCAACTATCGCATCTCTAGTGCTAACACTCTGGTTCCCATCCCCCGTCATATTAGTTTAAACCCACCCGAACAACTCTAGCTAACCTGCCTGCAAAGATATTGGACCCCTCGGGTTCAGGAGTAACCCGTCCCATTTGCATAGGCCATACCCTTCCCTGAAGAGATCCCGGTAGTCCATAAATCTGAATCCTTGTCCACTTCACCAGTTCCTTAGCCATGTATTCACCTGCCAAATCATCCTATTCTTTCCCTCACTGGCACATGGCATAGGCAGCAATCCAGAGATTACTACCCTGTAGGTCATTTTTTTTTTTAGTTTTCTACCTAGCTCCCTAAAATCTCGCTTCAGGACCTCCTCACCTTGTCTACCTATGTCGTTGGTGCCAATATGTGCCAAGACTTCTGGCTACTCACCCTCATCCTTGAGAATGGCATGGACCCAATCTGAGATGTCCCCGATCCTGGCACCAGGGAAGCAACATACTATCCCTGTGTCTCTATCATGCCCACAGAACCTAGTCTCTGTTCCTCTGACTAAAGAATCTCCTATCAACACTGCAGTCCTCTCCACCTCTCTGCTCTCTGAGCCATAGCACCAGGTCAGTGCCAGAGACCCAGTCACTGTGGCTCCCCCCTGGTAGGTCATCCCCTCAATAGTATCTAAAGTTGTACATTTTTTATTGTATGTTGGCGCGTGGCCAAGTGGTTAAGGCATTCGTCTAGTGATTTGAAGGTTGCTAGTTCGAGCCTTGGCTGAGGCAGCGTGTTGTGTCCTTGAGCAAGGCACTTAACCATATATTGCTCTGCGATGACACCAGTGCCATACAGCTTGGGTCCTAATGCTCTTCCCTTGGACAACACCAGTGGCATGGAGAGGGGAGACTTGCAGCATGGGCAACTGCTGGTCTTCCATACAACCTTGCCCAGGCCTGTGCCCAGTCTCATGAGACTAACGGATGCCTATATACATACTTTTCATTGAGGGGAGTGGCCACAAGTGTACTCGGCACTGGCTGTGCATTTCCCCTGCACTTTTAGCCGGAAAGTTAATTTTTTCTAAAGTCAATTTAGTGCTTGTGTACTTGGAGGACATTCCCAAAATGACTGTGATAACCCCATTTGGCCCCCTTGAGTTTCTGCACATGCCATTTAGACTGAAAAATTCAGCACAAACTTTCCAATGTTTGATGGACTCTGTAATAAAAGACTTAAATTTTCTTTTTGTTTCCCTTGTTGCCAGTGCATCCAAATCCAACCATACATCTAGTTTTTGCACACTTTTTGAGCATTTCAGCTAACATGAGCTGATTATTAACCCTGCTAAGTACCAGTTTGTGCTGTCCACCACTGACTTTCCCAGCCATTGTATTTCCACAGAAGGTGTGAAAGCCTTCCCATCAAAAGTAGCTGCTAATATGGATTTTCCACTGCTCTGCTTTACTAAAAAACTACAGGAATTTCTATCACCGCTTCATTCCTCTGAACTTATGCATCCCCTGTAAGTGGGTTTTAAGGCAATACCCCAGTTGATCCCTGTCAGCGGACATGACCGGGGCATTTGATGATACCAAACAAGCTCTTTCTAATGTGACCCTCCTGGGGCACGTACTCCCAATGCACCCATAGCCATTACTACTGACACTTCAGACTATGCTGTGGGTGCATGAACAGCTGGTTGGAGACGTGTGGCAGCCACTTGCCCTCTTGACCACAACCCCTTGTGCACGTGATGGCCAAAATATCAGACCCTTGGTCTGTACAGCAGCAACGCCCCCTGGCCTACGTATCAGGGTTCACAAATGATACACAATATATCAAGTGGAAAATAATGCCATGGCTGATTGCCTCTTATAGCCAGCTGTTGAAGCCATACACACACTGGGGTTGACTATGCCGCATGGCAGCTGAACAAGGTACTGACCCAGAGGTCCAGGCTTACCGAACAGCAGTCATGGGCCTGTGGTTGGCTGACATTAAGTTTAGGGAAGCTGGGTTTTCTCTCCTGTGCGATGCCTCAACTGGTCACCCTTGCCCCATAATGCCCGTGAACTGGAGGCCTCATGCGTCTGGGTGGGAAGGCCTCACAGAACCTGGTTGCACTAAAGTTTGTGTGGCACAACCTTAGAAAGGACATGCGTGATTGGAGTGCAGCCTGTGTAGATAGCCAGTGGCAAAAATTAACTGTCATGTTTGGGTGTCATTGGTATATTTTGAGGTCCCTGAGCGATGATTTGACCATGTCAATGTTGACCTTGTTGGTCCTCTTCCCCACCTCCTGTGGTTTCACACATCTCCTTACCATGGTGGACCGTACCACCAGGTGGTCAGAGGTCCTCCCTCTGGCATCAATGATGGCTGCAGACCTGGCTCAGGGGTTCACTCAGCACCTGGGTTGCTCAGTTTGGCACCCGATCTGATATTTCCTCTGACTGTGGTCCTCAACTCATATCAGACCTCTGCACTGCAATGGCCCAGAACTGTATGTAGGGTAACATGATGATCAATGTTAGGCTACATCACTCCATGGCATATCACCCGCAGTCCAATGACCTATGCAAGCAGTTTCAACGTAGGACACTCTGAGCGCTTCCCCAACAGATGAGCATTGGCATGATCCCATCAGTCCTGCTGGGGCGCAGAACAGCTCCAAAAGAGGACCTGCAGTGGCTTATGGGCAGTCATTATGAGTGCCAGATGATTTCCTGATGCCACGACTGCCTGGCCAGTATCTCAACAGCGTTCCCCCCTCCTCAGTAAATTCAACTCCTTTTCACCTATTCCTATTCCTCCTCCCATCATGGAGTTCAGCACGCTTGGGTTCCAGTTGACCTATGTTTGTTTTTGTCCGTAATGATGCACACCAACATCCCCTTAGACCCCCTTACGATGGCCCGTTCTGCGTCTTGGAAGGGAGAAAATAGACTTTTATCATTGATAAGGGGGGTAAACCTGAATGTATTTTGGTAGATCGCCTTAAACTGGCCCTCCAGGATTTGGAGGGTTCATCTACCATGCCCTGCTGTTACGGCATGACCACGAGCCTGTCAACACACCTGCTGGTCCTCCGCCCGTGGAACATGGGACCAGAGGCGGGCAGCCTGTCTGAGCTCCAGACAGGCTCACAGTGCCAGTTTTAGTGAGTTCTGGGGGGCCTGTGTAGGGTATCGTAATTGGGAGAAATGCATATAATTCACAACCACTAAAGTTGAGTTGGAGTTCAGTCGGATGTGATGACGTAATTACATGAAGTACTTTACTGTGTTTTGTGTTCAGTGTTTAGAGTATGATAATTAAATCATTACGGCTTTTCCTAAACATTAAAGGCCTCGTGTAATTTTATTTGTGAAAACGTACATTTCTACTGAACACAATAGCAGTCCTCTTGCCTGTGGGGTTGATGAAAAGGCAGAGATCTGTACAAAGTGAATTGAAAGCTGTGTGTTCACAGAGAGGTTGAAGTGGGGAGGTGAGAGGAAAGGTCGAGGCAGTTGAGGGAAATGAAGAGTTTGAGGGAAGGTAGGATGCCGGAAGGGAAGGTGACGTCAGTGGCAATGAAGTGTTGCAGACAGAAGGGTCATCACTGAGGAATGCTTGCTGAAGAAAAAGCACAGAGTCAGAGGAGATGGAGCCAGGGCCAGAACTCTCTGAGGTGTGGGCACAGGGACATGAAGGGGAGAGCTCTGCTGAGAACAGAAAGGGGGAGGACAGGAAGATGGTGAGTGAAAGCAGACACCCCATTTAGTGTTGGTGGCATGGGTCCTGACAGCACAGTGGATTGTTGGGAAACTTATGTAGCAGCTTAGGACAATGCATTTGAAACAATGAGACATTGCTCCCAGTACCAGAAGATGAATATTTATCAGCCATTCAATCAACTGAAGAAAGAGATAGGGAAAAGGAACACTCACCCTTCTTTCATCGCCGGGTTGGCAAGATCATGGATAACAGAATAAAGCATATCAATGGAAGACTAGAAGCAAGCAGAGCAAGTAGTTAACACATGGAGAAAGAAGTGGGTGGGCTGCCCAACACAAATCCCATTATTTAGAGCATCAACCACATCATCTCGTTCTTCTTGAGGTTCTTGGCGCGGCATACCAAGGCAAGTGGAAAGTAATCCAACTCACCCTAACAGATGTTTGTGGGACAACTTTGGGCAGTCAGGAGGTGCTGGTTATCTGCTGGCTATCCAAGCTCCGACCTACTGTGGTCTAGTGGACTTTCTTGTAAATGGTCAGCTCAGGATGTTGATGGTGGAAGACTCAGTGATCCCTCCTTCATGTACACCAGAGGTAATCCCTCCCAATGGTACACCAGAGGTAATCCCTCCCTCATGTACACCAGAGGCAATCCCTCCCACCTGTACACCAGAGGTAATCCCTCCCTCATGTACACCAGAGGTAATCCTTCCCACCTGTACACCAGAGGCAATCCCTCCCACGTGTACACCAGAGGTAATCCCTCCCACCTGTACACCAGAGGCAATCCCTCCCATGTGTACACCAGAGGCAACTCACCCATGTGTACACCAGAGGCAATCCCTCCCACCTGTATACCAGAGGCAATCCCTCCCACCTGTACACCAGAGGCAACTCATCCATCTGTACACCTGAGGTAATCCCTCCCAATGGTACACCAGAGGCAACCACCCACGTGTACACCAGAGGCAATCCTTCCCACGTGTACACCAGAGGCAATCCCTGCCACCTGTACACCAGAGGTAATCCCTCCCAATGGTACACCATAGGTAATCTCTCCCACCTGTACACCAGAGGCAATCCCTCCCATGTGTACACCAGAGGCAACTCACCCATGTGTACACCAGAGGTAATCCCTCCCACCTGTACACCGGAGGTAATCCCTCCCACCTGTACACCAGAGGCAATCCCTCCCTCATGTACACCAGAGGTAATCCCTCCCACCTGTACACCAGAGGCAATCCCTCCCTCCTGTACACCAGAGGTAATCCCTCCCACCTGTACACCAGAGGCAATCCCTCCCTCATGTACACCAGAAGTAATTCCTCCCTCATGTACACCAGAGGCAACTCACCCACGTGTACACCAGACGTAATCCCTCCCTCACGTACACCAGAGGCAACTCACCCATGTGTACACCAGAGGCAATTCCTCCCACCTGTACACCAGAAGTAATCCCTCCCATGTGTACACCAGAGGTAATCACTCCCTCATGTACACCAGAGGCAATCCCTCCCACCTGTACACCAGAGGCGACAGTGTTTCAACTTGTCTGACCTGTTCTCCGAGTTGGATATCAGTTGCCAGGTGTTTTTCAGGAGTATTTTTCCGAGTGCATTGGGCTAGTACTGACCGTGCCCTGTATCACTGTGGTCTACTCACCTCAAGTAGATGGATATATTGGTTTGAATACATCAGCAACAGTCCCATTACAGGCATCTCCTGGTACTGTGTGTGTAATCTTTGAAATAACGCCTCATAGTAATCTGCAGAGCAGAACAATCAGTATACAGGTTAGACATCAAACATACTCCATTGTCTAAAGGTTGAAAAGCTCCTATTCACTTGATCTCCCCGCTCTCCACTGATACTCAAAATGCTTTATGACGTTCCCTGCCTTTCCTAATAACTGACGTTGATAGGGCCAACACTTACTGAGTCCACGCAGAGCACAGAAACAGGTCTTTCAATCATTGTGTTTGTGCTGCCCAGCAGGTACCTGTCTATACTAATCCCATTTTGTACCACTCAGCCATAACTCTGTCTGCTAGCATTTTAAAGTGTTCTTTTAAAACTGAGAATCGCTGTCTCCACCACCAAACACCAATCCCACCCCCTGCCACCATGTTCTGAATATCAACAACCCTCTGGGGAAAAATTCTCTCTCAGATTCCCTCTAGATCTCTTTCCCAATATGTTAATATTATGTATGCTGGCCTTAGGCACCTTGCTCATGGGGAACCTTTTCTCTTCAACTATTAATCTATGTTTCACATAATCTCTACCAGTTCCTCACTCAGCCTCCTCCATTCAAAAGAAGCCAAACCTAGTCTATCTAATCTATCCTCACAAATGACAAGCGATACCCTGTACTTCTTCAATACAAACACATCCTCCCTATAGTGTGTAGATATTGTAGGAATGCATGTGTAACCCAGGTTGATTAACCCAAAGTTGTAATGTTAGGAAATGCTACCTGCGGAGGGATGAAAACAAGATTTACCAATTAAAAAAAAAGAATTTGAAAAAAAAGCGTTATGCGAGGGCTGGACACAGGATGGACCAGGAGAGAAACGCAGCATCGATTAGAAGCTGAAGACATGAACTGTGAAGAGTGGAATTAGTAGTGAGTATCTTTACCCTACTAACCTGAAACCCTCAGGGTGAAACCCCTGGAGGAGGGTCAATAGCGATAAAAGATTGTTTGAAGTGACAGCTACAACGAGACAATATTGGCAGAGACCAGTGTCCAAGATCCCTACAGTGTTGTCGGGAATTACTTCTGTAAAATCACACCAAGGCATCTGGTCAAGTTTTTGTGCGGTTGTGAATTGACTGAATCAGACTATTATTTAAATGGGGAAAGAATTCAAAGTTCTGAGATGCAACGGGACTTGGGAGTCCTCGTACAGGATACCCTTAAGGTTAACCTCCAGGTTGAGTCCGTGGTGAAGAAGGCGAATGCAATGTTGGCATTCATTTCTAGAGGAATAGAGTATAGGAGCAGGGATGTGATGTTGAGGCTCTATAGGGCGCTGGTGAGACATCACTTGGAGTACTGTGGGCAGTTTTGGTCTCCTTATTTAAGAATGGATGTGCTGACATTGGAGAGGATACTAGAATGATTCCGGGAATGAGAGGGTTAACATATGAGGAACGTTTGTCCGATCTTGGACTGTATTCCTTGGAGTTTAGAAGAATGAGGGGAGACCTCATAGAAACATTTCGAATGTTGAAAGGCATGGACAGAGTGGATGTGGCAAAGTCGTTTCCCATGGTGGGGGAGTCTAGTATGAGAGGGCATGACTTAAGGATTGAAGAGCGCCCATTCAGAACAGAAATGCGAAGAAATTTTTTTAGCCAGAGGGTGGTGAATCTGTGGAATTTGTTGCTACGGGCGGTAGTGGAGGCCAAGTCATTGGGTGTATTTAAGGCAGAGATTGATAGGTATCTGAGTAGCCAGGGCATCAAAGGTTATGGTGAGAAGGTGGGGGAGTGGGACTGAATGGGAGAATGGATCAGCTCATGATAAAATGGCGGAGCAGACTCGATGGGCCGAATGGCCTACTTCTGCTCCTTGGTGTTATGGACTTGCCATGGATGATAAACTATTTCATTCCAATGAACCAACAAACAAGATGGCGAGCCACCCAAGATGAAGAACCAGCGCAGCAATGGAATGTATAAGTTTATTTTCATTCGAAGAATCTTCTGATGGCCTATTAGCACCTACTGTAATCTGATTTTCTCAAAAGAGCACGACGACTAGTTACACACGATAAGACTGGTCCTACACAGGTGTTACATATGACGTAACAGGTATTTTGTATGGTGTGTCATTATACCTCCACCACAGCCCAGTTTTAGTATTCTGCACCCTGGACAAGGAAAGCAAATATTGCTGAATGTTTATTTTGTCTACCATCCATGGACGTCTACATCCCACATCCCAATAATCTGCTACACTTATTAGTCCAATCAAAGTGCATCACCCCGTGCTTAATAGAATTAAATTCCATCTGCCCAGTTCACCAGCTCATCAATTTTATTCTGTAGTCTGACTATCTTCCTGTCACCTACAAAGATCCTGTATTTTACATTCATTTACAACTCGTCATGCATGCAATAAACATCATTTGTTCTAACACAGATTCAGCCTTTCAGACAAGCATGACCAGTTTCATACACTCTCTGGAAAGAGGTCAGGTTCTCCCAGACAACAACCTGTTAAACACAGTGAATGTGCAGCTCATTTATGAAGAAACTAAATATTCCTTACAGGTGGCCCATCAGTCAGAGATTCTCTATGTTGTTATTATGGACGACTCTTCCATTGAGATTCACCTTCTAATCATAAAAACAACTTCCCACCATCGCTCTCCAACTCCTATCACCAAGTCAATTTTGAATCCAATTTACCAGTTGCCTTAAATCCAAAGTTTGAGGACTCCACGCTTTTCAAGATTCAAGATTGTTTAACATAATTTCCGGTATTTAAGTGTAAAAGAAAATGAAGTAATGTTACTCCAGATCCAATGCAGCACAAAAATATAACACGCACAAAATGCTGGAGGAACTCAGCAGGCCAGGCAGCATCTATGGAAAAGAGTACATTCGACATTTCGGGCTGAGACCCTTTGGCAGGACTGGAGAAAAAAGCTGAGGAGTAGATATTTTTAAAAAATTCAGCTGTTGGAGGCTCTGTACTCGGTGAATTGTGGTCTCTAACTCTCTCTCTCATTGGCGGGGAAGAGTTCGTAGCTGATTCTTGGGTTGAGGAACTCAGGCAAAAAAGTGAAGCAATAGACATAATCATCATGAATTGTTGTGTTATGTCTCCCCTCTGGCTGTGAAAGAGGATGCCTCTTTTTCCCTTTATTAGGGAGAGAGTGAGCCTGTGGTATGTCAAATTGTTAGGTGAACGATTAGTTTTTGTTGTACTGCTGATCATGGTCTTTATAGGGGGCTTTGCTATTGCTTGCTTGGTGGTGGAGGGTGCTGATGCTTTTTTTGTGGAATGGGTGGGGGTGGGAGAGGGTTGATGCTTTGCTGCTGCTTGTGCTTGGGAGGGGGGAGGGGAGGATTTGGAATTCTAACATTTTTACTGTCACTCATTCTTTCTTCTGCTTTTGTGGATGTCTGTGAAGAACAAGAATTTCAGGATGCATATTGCACGCATTTCTCTGATATTAAATGAAACTATTGAAACATTGATGGTGTGTACATAAAGTGATGTTAGGTATGGGATTGTCTGTTCATAAGATGACTGACAGGAAATGATAAAGTAGTGCTGTTAGGGGTGTGTGGTGGAGACATTGATCAGCTTTACTGCTTGGGGAAAGTAATTGTTTTTGAGCCTAGTGGTCCTGGCATGACTGCTGTGTGGTCTCCTCTGTGATGGGCAGGGTGGATGGGATCCTTTATGATACTGCTGGCATTTGTGCCATTTGTGACTTCAACTTCCCTAATATTGATTGGCATTACACAGATTACAAAGGGAAGTGAGGGAAAAGATTGCTGCATCTTTGGCAATGACCTTTGCCCCCTCACTAGTTACAGGAGTAATCATCAGATGATTGGAGGGTGTCAAATGTTATTCCTTTGTTTAAGAAGGGGAGTACGGATATCCTTGGGAATTATAGACCAGTGTATTATTTCAGAGGTGGGCAAATTATTGGAGAGGATCCTCAGACTGGTTTTATGAGTACAGTGGACTCCTGTTAACTGAGACACATTGGGACCAGTATACTTTGGCCCAGTTAAGCAGCTGCTGTAATTAGCCCTAGTTTCATGGAAATAGTGAAAAAGGTACAGAAGGACAAACTAATGTTTAACTGAGTAACAAATTATGTATTTACAGTAAATGAAACATGGAACAAGTTCTACTACAGTAATCTAAAACTGTTAATAGTTCCTGATATTGACAAAAGGATTCATACAGTGTATACCTGCCATGTTCTTTTGATTGACTGTAGATGAACAAATCAGTGTAGACACCTAGTGCAGATAATGGACTGCTTTCATTCAATGCTTTCAGTGATTGCATTTCCAAATCTTCGTTTTCATTGTAACATTCAAGATGATTGTCGATACCTTCAAATTCTTTATAGTGCCTGATTTGTTGAAGTTGTAAAATTGCTTCATTTGCAGCCCCAGCCATTTCTGACATCTCCAAGCATGAATGCTTGAAATTGCAGTGAGCGAAACAGTTCTGAATTGTCTTACTGATTATTTCCTGCAACTATCAGTGACAAAAATCACTGCAAACACAACCTGATGCTATTTAAAAACTGTTCACTCTAAGCAAGGTGTTGAGTCTAACGGCCATGCAAGTGCAGATGACTGAAGGTAGTTAGAAACTGTTCAGCAACAGTCTCCCATCACAATTAAGTGGCATAGTGTCCCAAATGAAGGAAAGAAATCCGGCTATTTTCTCAATTAGTTTTTGTTCTTTAGGAGTTGTTCCAAACAAGTGGCTGCCTCGATTAACTCAAACAACAGGAATTCTGCAGATGCTGGAAATTTGACTGCACCTCTTCCTACAGATGCTGCTTAGCCTGCTGCGTTCACCAGCAACTTTGATGTGTGTTGCCTCGATTAACTGATGGTCCAATGAACTGGAAACCAGTTTATTTGGAGAAGCATTATCTGATTAGGGCATGGCTCAGCATGGCTTAGTGAGGGGTAGATCACGCCTAACAAGAATGATTGAATCATATAACCATATAACCATATAACAACTTCAGCATGGAAACAGGCCATCTTGGCCCTTCTAGTCCGTGCCGAACTCCTACTATCACCTAGTCCCACCGACCTGCATTCGGTCCATAACCCTCCATTCCCTTCCTGTCCATATATCCATCCAAATTAACTTTAAATGACAACATCGAACCTGCCTCAACCACTTCTGCTGGAAGCTCTTTCCACACAGCCACCACTCTCTGAATAAAGAAGTTCCCCCTCATGTTACCCCCTAAACTTTTTCCATTTATCTCTCAACTCATGTCCTCTTGTTTGAACCTCCCCCATTCTCAATGGAAAAAGCCTATCCACGTCAACTCTATCAATCCCCCTCATAATTTTAAACACCTCTATCAAATCCCCTCTCAACCTTCTACGCTCCAAAGAATGAAGACTTAACTTGTTCAACCTTTCTCAGTAACTTAGGAGATGAATCCCAGGCAACATTTTAGTAAACCTCCTCTGTACTCTTTCAATTTTATTGACATCTTTCCTATAATTCGGTGGCCAGAACTGTACACAATACTCCAAATTTGGGCTTACCAATGCCTTATACAATTTCAACATTATATCCCAACTCCTATACTCAATGCTCTGATTAATAAAGGCCAGCATACCAAAAGCTTTCTTCACCACCCCATCCACATGAGATTCCACCTTCAGGGACCTATGCACCATTATTCCTAGATCCCTCTGTTCTACAGCATTCTTCAATACCCTACCATTTACCATGTATGTCCTATTTTGATTAGTCCCACCAAAATGTAGCATCTCACATTTTTCAACATTAAACTCCATCTGCCATCTTTCAGCCCACTCTTCTAACTGACCTAAATCTCTCTGCAAGCTTTGAAAACCTACTTCATTATCCACAACGCCACCTATCTTACTGCATACTTACTAATCCAATTTATCACTCCATCATCCAGATCATTAATATATATGACAAACAACATTGGACCCAGTAGAGATCCCTGAGGCACACCGCTACACACCATCCTCCAATCTGACAAACAGTTATCCACCACTACTCTCTGGTGTCTCCCATCCAGCCGCTGCTGAATCCATTTTACTACTTCGATATTAATGCCTAATGATTGAACCTTCCTAACTAACCTTCTGTGTGGAACCTCGTCAAAAGCCTTACTGAAGTCCATATAGACAACATCCACCGCTTTACCCTCGTCAACCTTCCTAGTAACCTCATGAAAAAATTCAATAAGATTTGTCAAACATGACCTTCCACGCACAAATCCATGTTGACTGTTCCTAATCAGACCCTGTCTTTCCAGATATTATATATACCATCTCTAAGAATACTTTTCATGAATTTACCCACCACTGACGTCAAACTCACAGGCCGATAATTGCTAGGTTTACGCTTCGAACCCTTTTTAAACAATGGAACCACATGAGCCAATCCTCCGGCACCAACCCCGTTTATAATGACATTTGAAATATTTCTGTCAGAGCCCCTGCTATTTCCACACTAACTTCCCTCAAGGTCTTAGGGAATATTTTGTCTGGACCCGGAGACTTATCGACTTTTATATTCCTTAAAAGTGCCAGTACTTCCTCTTCTTTAATTGTCATACTTTCCATAACTAACCTTCTTGTTTCCTTTACCTTATACAATTCAATATCCTTCTCCTTAGTGAATACTGAAGAAAAGAAATTGTTCAAAATCTCCCCCATCTCTTTTGGCTCCGCACATAGCCGTCCACTCTGATTCTCTAAGGGACCAGTTTTATCCCTCACTATCCTTTTGCCATTTATATAACTGTAGAAACCCTTTGGATTTATTTTCACCTTACTTGCTAAAGCTCCCTCATATCTTCTTTTAGCTTTTCTAACTTCTTTCTTAAGATTCTTTTTACATTCTTTATATTCCTCGAGCACCTCATTAACTCCAAGCTGCCTATATTTATTGTAAATCCCTCTCTTTTTCCAAACCAAGTTTCCTGTATCCCTTGAAAACCATGGCTCTCTCAAACTTTCAACCTTTCCTTTCAACCTAACAGGAAAATAAAGATCCTATATCCTCAAAATTTCACCTTTAAATGACCTCCATTTCTCTATTACATCCTTCCCATAAAACAAATTGTCCCAATCCACTCCTTCTAAGTCCTTTCACATCTCCTCAAAGTTAGCCTTTCTCCAATCAAAAACCTCAACCCTGGGTCCAGTCCTATCCTTCTCCATAATTAAATTGAAACTAATGGTATGGTGATCACTGGACCCGAAGTGCTTCCCAACACATACCTCCGTCGCCTGCCCTATCTCATTCCCTAACAGGAGATCCAACACTGCCCCTTCTCTAGTTGGTACCTCTATGTATTACTGCAAAAAACTATCTTGTACACATTTTACAAACTCCAAACCATCCAGCACTTTTACAGAATGGGCTTCCCAGTCTTTGTGTGGAAAATTAAAATCTCCCACAATCACAACCTTGTGCTTACAAATTTGCTCCTCTAGTTCTCGGTCCCCATTAGGTAGTCGATAATACACTCCCATAACCGTTGCTACACCTTTCCTATTCCTCTGTTCCACCCAAATAGCCTCCCTGGATGAGTCCTCTAACCTATCCTGCCAGAGGACCACTGTTATAATCCTTTGGGGATGTACCAAAGCACATTGATGAAGGCAGAGCAGTGGATGTGATGTATATGGATGTATATGGATTTTAGTAAGGTGTTTGATAAGGTTCCCCATGGTAAACTCATTTTGAAAGTCTGGAGGCATGGGATCTTGTCTGTGTTGATTCGTAATTGGCTTACCTATAGAAGGGAGAACATTGTTGTAGATAGAGGGTCTTCTGCTACCAAACCTCTTATATATGCTACTTGAAATTTTATCCAAACTTTCTGTGTGTCCGTGTACACCATGTCAATTGGATTGCCCTCATCAACTATTGCCTCATCAAATTATTCAATCACATTGGTTGAAACAATTTGCACTTAACAAATCTATGCTGTCCTTGCTTTAATTAATTCATTTTCCATAGGTGGTGATTAATCCTGTCCTGAATTTCCCACTGTTGAGGTTAAACTGACTGTAGTCGAACTTATCCTTTTGAAAAAGGGAGCAACACTCACTGCTCTCCAGCCATCTGTCACCACCCCTTATATTCAAAGAGCAGAATCGAAAGGTTATGGCCCATTCTCCCACAATTTCCTTCACACCTTCTCTCAAACCCTAGGATGATTCTACCAGATCCAGGTAACTTACTTACTTTTCTCATATCCTCCATGCATCAGTACTTAATTTATCAAGTTCCTTAACTCTCTCAGTTACTTTGGAAACCCCCTCCTTTTTGGGGAGGACAGTTCCAAACTTCACATTTAGTACCTGAACACTACTTTCAATATAGTTGTGAAAGTATGTTAAATATACCTGTGAGCCATATGAATGAATTGACTTTATTTCTTACGCCCTTCCTTAATCATTACTTGTCCTTAATCATCCCTACTCCTCTGTCATGCATTCGCCTTTTAGTGTTTATATGCCTATAGAATGCTTAGGGATTCCCATTTATTTTGGCAGTAAATCCTCTCTCAAACACTTTTGTTTACAACCTGGCTTTATCATAAGAAGACTCCTCTTGCTTTATCTTCTCTGTATCTCATTCTTCAGGGAGTTTTGTCTTTGTTTGTCTTTTATTTGCCCCTCATGTCATGTGCCCAAGCTGCCCTCAAACCTTGATCACTTGATTAAATTTTGTCCTGTCAAAAGTTTGCTTTGGTTGCCCCAGGCTAGATCTACTTTTGTCCACTGAGATCATCCTTCCTCCACTTAAATACTTTTACTTTGGATTGTTCCACCTTCCTTTCAATAGTTAACCTACACATTCTAATGTTATGATTACTATTTCCTGAATGTTACCCTACCAAGCATGAATCCTTAACACAATAAGGCAGTGTTAGCTGTGAGGAGGATGCTAAGAGGATGCAGGGTGACTTGGATAGGTTAGGTGAGTGGGCAAATTCATGGCAGATGCAATTTAATGTGGATAAATGTGAGGTTATCCACTTTGGTGGCAAAAACAAGAAAACAGATTATTATCTGAATGGTGGCCGATTAGGAAAAGGGGAGGTGCAACGAGACCTGGGTGTCATTGTACACCAGTCATTGAAAGTGGGCTTGCAGGTACAGCAGGCTGTGAAAAAGGCGAATGGTATGCTGGCATTCATAGCAAGAGGATTTGAGTACGGGAGCAGGAAGGTACTACTGCAGTTGTACAAGGCCTTGGTGAGACCACACCTGGAGTATTGTGTGCAGTTTTGGTCCCCTAATCTGAGGAAAGACATTCTTGCCATAGAAGGTTCACCAGATTGATTCCTGGGATGGCAGGACTTTCATATGATGAAAGACTGGATTCGCTAGGTTTAAACTCGTTGGAATTTAGAAGATTGAGGGGGGATCTTATTGAAACATATAAAATCCTAAAGAGATTGGACAGGCTAGATGCAGGAAGATTGTTCCCGATGTTGGGGAAGTCGAGAACGAGGGGTCACAGTTTGAGGATAAAAGGGAAGCCTTTTAGGACCGAGATTAGGAAAAACTTCTTCACACAGAGAGTGGTGAATCTGTGGAATTCTCTGCCACAGGAAACAGTTGAGGCCAGTTCATTGGCTATACTTAAGAGGGAGTTAGATATGGCCGTTGTGGCTAAAGGGATCGGGGGGTATGCAGAGAAGGCAGGTACAGGGTTCTGAGTTGGATGATCAGCCATGATCATACTGAAAGGCGGTGCAAGCTCGAAGGGCCGAATAGCCTACTCCTGCACCTATTTTCTATGTTTCTATATTTCTAATAACCATCTCAGTTTACAGTGGGATAATTAATGTTCCCCTGTAAATTATAAATAAAGCTCTCCAGTTTTCATGAGTTCCAAAGAAAAGAATTTCATTCTATCCATCCTTACCTGTAGTAAGAGGAGGGAGGAGAGGTCCTTAGTAAATACTTTGCTTCAGTATTCACTAGTGGGAGGGACCTTAACATTTGTGAGGACACCTTTTTTGACTTCTCCAGTGCGTTCAACACCATTCGCCCTGCTCTGCTGGGGGAGAAGCTGACAACGATGCAGGTGGATGCTTCCCTGGTGTCATGGATTCTTGATTACCTGACTGGCAGACCACAGTATGTGTGCCTGCAACACTGTGTGTCCAACAGAGTGATCAGCAGCACTGGGGCTCCACAGGGGACTGCCTTGTCTCCCTTTCTCTTCACCATTTACACCTCGGACTTCAACTACTGCACAGAGTCTTGTCATCTTCAGAAGTTTTCGGATGACTCTGCCATAGTTGGATGCATCAGCAAAGGAGATGAGGCTGAGTGCAGGTCCACGTAGGAAACTTTGTCACATGGTGTGAGCAGAATTATCTGCAGCTTAATGTGAAAAAGACTAAGGAGCTGGTGATAGACCTGAGGAGAGCTAAGGGGATACGAATTGACAATAAACTGGACTGGTCTAAGAACACTGAGGCTGTCTACAAGAAGGGTCAGAGCCGTCTCTATTTCCTGAGGAGACTGAGGTCCTTTAACATCTGCCGGACGATGCTGAGGATGTTCTATGAGTCTTTGGTGGCCAGTACTATCATGTTTGCTGTTGTGTGCTGGAGCAGCAGGCAGAGGGTAGCAGACACCAACAGAATCAACAAACTCATTCGTAAGGCCAGTGATGTTGTGGGGATGGAACTGGACTCTCTGACGGTGGTGTCTGAAAAGAGGATGCTGTCTAAGTTGCATGCCATCTTGGTCAATGTCTCTCATCCACTACAAAATGTACTGGTTGGACACAGGAGCACATTCAGCCAGAGACTCATTCCTCCGAGATACAGCACAGAGCGTCATAGGAAGTCATTCCTGCCTGTGGCCATCAAACTTTACAACTCCTCCCTTGGAGGGTCAGACACCCTGAGCCAATAGATTGGTCCTGGACTTATTTGATAATTTACTGGCATAATTTACATATTACTATTTAACTATTTATGGTTCTATTACTATTTATTATTTATGGTGCAACTGTAATGAAAACCAATTTCCCCTGGGATCAATAAAGTATGACTATGGCTATGACTATGATTATGACTAAAGCAGGTTGATCTACAAGGACATGGTGATGTTAAGGAAGTGGATGTGCTGGATTTTTTAATAAAATGAGGATAGGTAAGACTCCAGTGCCAGATGGGATATCCGCCAGGTTATTACAGGAAGCAAAGGAAGAGATTTCTACACCTTTACTGAAGATATTTTCATCTTCACTGGCTACAAGAGTAGTACCAGATGATGGGAGGGAGACAAATTTTGTTCTTTGAGAATGTGACAAAGTCATTGATGAAGGTAGAGCAGTAGATGTGGTTTTTCCAGATTTTAGTAAGGTCCCCATTCAGAAAGTCAGAAGGTGTGGAATCCAGTGAAAATTAGCTGTTTAGATTCTGTAGAAGGCAGAAGGTAGTTGTAGATGGAACATTTTCTGGATGGAGGTCAATGACCAGTAATGTTCCACAGGAAACTATTCTGAGACCAACGCTCTTTGCAATTTTTATAAATGACTTGGATGAGAAAGTGGAAACGTGGGTTAGTAAGTTTACAAATAACATGAATGTGGAATGTTATTTATGTTAGGATACAAAGTGACTTTAACAAAATGCAGAGCTGGGCTATGACGTGGTGTTCAACCCAGACACTCAAGAAGTGATTCACTATGGAAGATCAAATTTGAAGGCAGAATACAGGGTAACTGGCAATATTCTTAGCCGTGTGGGGAACAGAAGGATCTCAGTGTCCACATCTATAGATCCTTCAAAATTGCCTCGCAACTTTGTTAAGAAGGCGTAAGGTTCCTTCATTAGTCAGGGGATTGAGTTCAGGAGCTGTGTGGTAATGTTGCAGCTCTATAGAACTCTAGATAGACCACACTTGGAATATTGTGTACAAAATTGAAAGTGCAAAATACGTATATGTCACCATATACTACCTTGACATTCGTTTTCTTTCAAACATTTACAGGAAAATAAAGAAATACCATAGAATTTATGAAAACAGGACTGACAAACAACCAGTGTGCAAAAGAAGACAAACCAGGCAAATAATGAAGTAAATAAATAATACTAAGAACCTGCGTTGCAGAGTAATTGAAATATGAGTCTGTTAGTTACAGACTCAGTTCAGAGTCCTGGTGAATGAAGTTATCCATACTGGTTCAGGGGATGGTTGAGGGATAATTGCTGTTCTTGAATCTGGTGACATGGGACCTGAGTCTCCTGTACCTCAAGACTGATGGTAGTAGTGAGAAGAGAGTGTAATGCCCTGGTCTGGTTCAGATGGTTCATATTTTTTTCTGTGGTATGCTGTTCTGTTCTGTGTATGCTGCTTGTTTGGGTTACTGTTGAAGATAAGAGATAGGAGAGTTGTATCCCACCCAATTAGGATGGCTAGATTTAGGGTAGGTTTCCCTGGTGAGGGACACTAAGGTTAAGCTTGGGCTTTGTTGGGGGAGAAGAGATCCCAGAGAGAAGAGGTCGTTGGAGTCGACCCAGAGTGGGGCCGTGATTCGATGGAGCCTGGGGAGTTTGAAGGAGGATCGACAAAGGGGAAATCGTGAGCTCCAACTTGTTAGACTGTTAGACAATTAGACTGTTTCATTAAACTGGGCCCTTTTCTTTTATTTTTACATCTGTTTTTCCGTTATTAACCCTTTAGTCAAATTATAAAACTAAATCGTTTAATTGTATGTGGTGTACTGTCTGTTATTTCGTGGTACTTATTTGTAACAAATCATGCAGCATCCACACAAACAGGGAGATTTGGGGGGCTTGCACTTCAATCTCCCACGTCTGGGCTGGAGATTGTCTTCCCCAGACTTACGTTGTCAATGGAACCAGAGTGTTTCAAGAGCATAGCCTGGATGATGAGAATCCTGATGTTGGATGCTGTTTTTTTTTAATGTCGTACTCTTTGTAGATGTGTTCAATGGTGGGGAGGGCTTTGACTAGAATGGATTGGGCTGTATCCACCACTTATTGTGAACGTTTCTATTCCTGGGTTTCCATATCAGGCCGTGACATAAACTACCAGGGTACCTTCCATTGTACTATCTATGGAGGTTTGTCAAAGTTTTAAATGAGATGCCAAATCTACGCAAACTTCTAAGCGGAGGTGCCATTGTGCCTTCTTTGTGGTACCACTTACGTGCTGGTTCCAGCACAAGACCTCTGATATAGTAACACCAAGGAATTTGAAGTACCAATCCTCTCCACCTCTGATCCGCTAATAAGCACTGGTTCATGGACCTCCAGCTTTCCCCTCCTGGGGTCAATAATCAGCTCTTTGGTCTTACTGACATTGAGTGAGAAGGTGTTGTTGTGGCACCATGCAGCCAGATTCATTTTTGGAGCCCCATTATAGGAAGGGTGTGGAAGTTTTCGAGCGGGTGCAGAGGAGTTTTACCAAAATGCTGCTTGGATTAGAGAGCATGTCTTTTGAGGAGAGGCTGAGTGAGCTAGCACTTTCCTCTCAGGGGCGAAGGAGGATGAGAGTTGACAATAGAGATGTACAAGATAATAAGAGACATACTTAGATTGAGTGGTTAGTTAGAGACACTTTTTCCCACTACAAAATTGGCAAGTATAGGCGCGGGGGGCATAATTTTAAGGTGTTGGAGAAAAGTGTAGGGGAAATGTCAGAGGTAAGTTTTTTTACACAGAGTAGAGTGGATGCATGTGAACTCCTGCCAGGGGTAGTGAAAGGGGCAGAGACATTCAGGGCATTTAAGAAACTTTTGGATAACCACATGGATGACAGAAAAATGGAGAGCTGTGTAAGAGAGAAGATGAGATTTGGAGGATAGCTAATGTTGTTCTGTTGTTTAAGAAGGCTTTAAGCATAAGTCAAGAAATTATAGGCTGTTGACCCTGGCACTTGTAATGGGTAAGTTAGCGGCAGGTATTTTAAGGGATCGGATATATTAGGGATAGTCAAAGTGGCTTTCTGCATGGTAGGTCATGTCTAAACAATCTTATAGGGATTTTTGAAGAAGTTACCAAGAAAGTTTATGAAGGCAAGATAGTGGATGTTGTTTACATGGACTTCTGCAAGGTATTTGACATGGCCCCACATGGGAAGTTGGTCAAGAAGGTTCAGTCACTTAGCATTCAAAGTGAGGTAGTAAAATGGATTAGACATTGGCTTTGCAGGAGAAACCAGAGTAGTAGTACATGGTTGCCTCTTTCAATGGGGGCCTGTGACTAGTGGTGTGTCTCTGGGATTGTTTCTGGGTTTGTTGTTGTTTGTCATCTGTATCAATGACCTGGATGATAATGTAGTAAACTGGATCAGTAAATTTGCAGATGACACTATGATCGGGGTGTAGTGGACAGTGGAGGAGGCTATTGAAGCTTGCAGTGGTATCTGGACCAGCAGGACAAATGGACAGAAAAATAGCTGATGGAATCTAATGCAGACAACTATGAGGTGTTACACTTTAGGAGGACAGACCAGGTCTTACATGGTGAGCAGTAGGTCACTGAGGAGTGTGATAGAACAGAGGGATTTGGGAATACAGGTCCATAATTTCTTGAACGTGGCATCACAGGCAGATAGGGTCATAAAGAATGCTTTTGGCATGTTGACCTTCATAAATCAAAATAATGAGTACAGGAGTTGGGATGTTATGTTGAAATTGTATAGGACATTGGTGAGACCTACTTTTGGACGTTATGTGCAGTTTTGGTCACCTGCCTACAGGAAAGATCTCAATAAGATTGAAAGAGTGCAGAGAAAATGTGCAGGGATACTACCAGGACTTGAGGACCTGAATTATAAGGAAAGATTGAATAGATTAGGACTTTATTCTCTGGAGTGTAGGAGAATGAGGGGAGATTTGATAGAGGGATACAAAATTATGAGGGGTGGGGATAGGATAAATGCAAGCAAACTTTTTCCACTGAGGTTGGGTGGGTCTAGAACTAGAGGTCATGGGTTAAGGGTGAAAGGTACAACATTTAAGAGGAACATGAGGGAGAAACTCAGAGGGTGATGAGAGTGTGGAATGAACTTCCAGCAGGATCAACTTCGACAATTAAGAGAAATTTGGACGGGTACATTTGGATGAGAGGAGATCAGGTCGATGGAGCCAAGCAGATTAATATCATGGGCCATAGGACCAGTATCACATTACCGCCATGGTCCGATCCATGAAGTCTGTATTCCGGTTCACGGTCTGGTCCATTGACCCTTGCTCCAGGTTTTCCTGTCTACACTGTTTCTGTTCTTGTTGAGCTCTAATTGAGGCAACTGATGCTCATTGGGGCTGGCTGCATAAATACCTTCAGAGACCAGGATGTGGCTGCTGGATTGTTCTCGTCCTTCCTCCTTGTCTCCCTTCCCCTGCCTTCTGTTTCCTGGCCTGAAGCCCTGCCTTGTCTTGCCGGTAACTCTCACCTTGCCTGAAGTTCTGTCTTGCCTTGCATTGCCTGAAGCCTTGCCTTGTCTTGCTGTCTTGTCCTGGAGTCAACCCGTACCTAGCTCCCTTCCTGTCCCTTGCCTCCGCCAAGTAAGTCAGGCCGTCTTGCCATTACCCTGCGGTTGGTTCTGTCCTCTCCTGTCCCTAGCCTCTGTCGGGTAAGTCAGGCCCTATTGCTGTTACCTACGGTTGGTTCTGTCACTTCCTAACCCTTGCCTTCGTCGGGTAAGCCAGACCGTCTTGCCGTTACCTATGGTTGGTTCTGTCCCTTCCTGTCACTAGCCTCTGTCCGGTAAGCCAGGCCGTATTGCCGTTACCTACGGTTGATTCTGTCCCTTCCTAACCCTTGCCTCCGTCGAGTAAGCCAGGCTGTATTGCCATTACCGACGGTTGGTTCTGTCCTTTCCTAACCCTTACCTCTGTTGGGTAAGCCAGGCTGTCTTGCAGTTACCTGCAGTTGGTTCTGACCCTTCCTGTCCCTTGTCTCTGTCGGGTGGAGAACCGCGCCCTGCCCAGGAGAATCGCGCCCCGCCCAGGGGAACTGCGCCCTGCCCAGGAGGAGCCTCCAGCCCCCAGCCCCAAGCCTCGCCTCAAGTCTCCAGCCTCCTGCCTAGACTCACCTCCAGTCTCCAGCCTCCTGCCTAGCCTCAAGCCTGAAAACTCCAGCCTCCTGCCTCCTGCCAAGCCTCACCTCAAGTCTCTACCCTCAAGCTTGAAGACTCCAGCCTCCTGCCTCCTGCCAAGTGTCACCTTGAGTCTCTAGCCTCAAGCCTGAAGACTCCAGCCTCCCTCCTGCCAAGCCTCACCTCAAGTCTCTGGCCTCTAGCCTCAAGCCTTAAGTCTCCAGCCTCCTGTCAAGCCTTGCCTCAAGTCTCTGGCTTCAAGCCTCAAACCTCAAGTCTCCAGCCTCCTGCCTCCTGCCAAGCCTCGCCTCAAGTCTCTAGCCTCAAGCCTGAAGACTCCAGCCTCCTGCCAAGCCTCACCTCAGGTCTCTAGCCTCTAGCATCAAGCCTGAAGACTCCAGCCTCCTGCCTCCTGCCAAGCCTCACCTCAGGTCTCTGGCTTCAAGCCTCAAGCCTCAAGTCTCCAGCCTCCTGCCTCCTGCCAAGCCTCGCCTCAAGTCTCTAGCATCAAGCCTGAAGACTCCAGCCTCCTGCCAAGCCTTGCCTCAGGTCTCTAGCCTCTAGCCTCAAGCCTGAAGACTTCAGCCTCCTGCCTCCTGCCAAGCCTTGCCTCAGGTCTCTAGCCTCAAGCCTGAAGACTCCAGCCTCCAGCCTCCTGCCTCCTGCCAAGTCTCACCTCAGGTCTCTGGCCTCTAGCCTCAAGCCTCAAGTCTTCAGCCTCCTGTCTCCTGCCAAGCCTCGCCTCAAGTCTCTAGCCTCAAGCCTCAAGCCTCAAGTCTCCAGCCTCCTGTCTCCTGCCAAGCCTCGCCTCAAGTCTCTAGCCTCAAGCCTCAAGCCTCAAGTCTCCAGCCTCCTGTCTCCTGCCAAGCCTCGCCTCAAGCCTCTAGCCTCAAGCCTCAAGCCTCAAGTCTCCAGCCTCCTGTCTCCTGCCAAGCCTCGCCTCAAGCCTCAAGCCTGAAGACTTCAGCCTCCTGCCTCCTGCCAAACCTCACCTCAGGTCTCTAGCCTCTAGCCTCAAGCCTGAAGACTCCAGCCTCCTGCCTCCTGCCAAGACTCGCCTCGAGTCTCCAGCCTCTAGACTCAAGCCTTAAGACTCCAGCCTCATCCTGTCTGCCAGACAAGCCTCGTCCTTGCCTATTTCTGGGGTCCGAGCCAGAGGCAAGACCCAGGTTCTGGGTCCTTGTCCAGTCTCTGGCTCAGAGTCCAAGCCCGGGCTCCTAGCTCTCTTGCCTAGTCCTGTTCCGGGTTCCCGGTTTTCATGTCCATGTCCTTGCCCTCACCCTGTATCCTAGTCCTGTCCCTAGTTATTCAGTGTCTGTGTCTTGCACTTGGGTCCGTTCCCAACCACCTCTGTGTGACAGAACGATCCAGCCAACCATGGACCCAGCGACACAGACACTGCTGTTTTCCTCTTGCCACCCAGGGTTCCTTTCTGCTAAATACACTCCCACCCGCCCGGGTCGTCCATTGTCTGGATACCCTGTTTGGTCGCCAGGAGGCTCCCGTGGGGGGGGGGGGGTGGTACTGTCCTCGTCCCGTCTGTGAAGTCCGTATTCCGGTTCACGGTCTGGTCCATTGACCCTTGCTCCTGATTTTCCTGTCTACCCTGTTTCTGTTCTTCTTGAGCTCTAATTGAGACAGCTGATGCTCGTTGGGGCTGGCTGCATAAACACCTTCAGAGACCGGGGCGTGGCTGCTGGATTGTTCTTATCCTTACTCCTTGTATCCCTTCCCCTGCCTTCTGTTTCCTGGCCTGAAGCCCTGCCTTGTCTTGCTGGTAACTCTCGCCTCTCCTGAAGTTCTGTCTTGCCTTGCATTGCCTGAAGCCTTGCCTTGTCTTGCTGTCTTGTCCTGGAGCCACCCTGTACCTAGCTCCGTTCCTGTCCCTTGCCTCCACCGGGTAAGTCAGGCCGTCTTGCCATTACCCTGCGTTGGTTCTGTCACTTCCTGTTCCTTGCCTCCGTCAGGTAGCCAGGCCGTATTGCCGTTACCTACGGTTGGTTCTGTCCCTTCCTGTCCCTAGCCTCCGTCGGGTAAGCCAGGCTGTCTTGCCGTTACCTATGGATTGTTCTGTCCTTTCCTGTACCTTGCCTCCGTCGGGTGGAGAACCGCGCCCTGCCCAGGAGAAGCCTCCAGGCTCCAGCCCCAAGCCTCACCTCAAGTCTCCAGCCTCCTGCCTAGCATCACCTCCAGTCTCCAGCCTCCTGCCTATTCTCAAGCCTGAGGACTCCAGCCTCCTGCCTAGCCTCAAGCCTGAAAACGCCTACCTCCTGCCTAGCCTCAAGCCTGAAGACTCCAGCCTCCTGCCTCCTGCCAAGCCTTGGCTCAAGTCTCTAGCCTCAAGCCTGAAGACTCCAGCCTCCTGCCTCCTGCCAAGCCTCGCCTCAAGTCTCTGGCCTCAAGCCTGAAGACTCCAGCCTCCTGCCTCCTGCCAACTCACCTCAGGTCTCTAGCCTCTAGCTTCAAGCCTGAAGACTCCAGCCTCCTGCTTTCTGCCAAGCCTCATCTCAAGTCTCTGGCCTCTAGCCTCATGCCTCAAGTCTCCAGCCTCCTGCCTGCAAAGCCTCACCTCAAGTCTCTGGCCTCTAGACTCAAGCCTGATGACTCCAGTCTCCTGCCTCCTGCCAGGCCTCGCCTCAAGTCTCTGGTCTCCAGCCTCCTGCCTTCTGCCAAGCCTCGCCTCTAGCCTCAAGCCCCAAGCCTGAAGACTCCAGCCTTCTGCCTCTTGCCAAGCCTCACCTCAAGTCTCTAGCCTCTAGCCTCAAACATTAAGACTCCAGCCTCGTCCTGCCTGCCAGCCAAGCCTCGTCCTTGCCTAGTTCTGGGGTCCGAGCCAGAGGCAAGACCCAGGTTCTGGATCCTTGTCCAGTCTCTGGCTCAGAGTCCAAGCCCGGGCTCCTAGCTCTCTTGTCCAGTCCTGTTCCGGGTTCCCAGTTTTCATGTCCATGTCCTTGCCCTCACCCTGTATCTTCGTCCTGTCCCTAGTACTTCAGTGTCTGTGTCTTGCACTTGGGTCCGTTCCCAGGCACCTCCTTATGACAATTACAATGTTCTATGCAATTCTACAGATGCTGGAAATTCAAGCAACACACATCAAAGTTGCTGGTGAACGCAGCAGGCCAGGCAGCATCTCTAGGAAGAGGTACAGTCGACGTTTCAGGCCTAGACCCTTCGTCAGGACTAACTGAAGGAAGAGTTAGTAAGAGATTTGAAAGTGTGAGGGGGAGGGGGAGATCCAAAATGATAGGAGAAGACAGGAGGGGGAGGGATGGAGCCAAGAGCTGGGCAGGTGATTGGCAAAGAGGATATGAGAGGATCATGGGACAGGAGGTCCGGGGAGAAAGACAAGGTGGGGGGGGAACCCAGAGGATGGGCAAGGGGTATAGTCAGAGGGACAGAGGGAGAAAAAGGAGAGTGAGAAAAAGAATGTGTGTATAAAAATAAATAATGGATGGGGTACGAGGGGGAGGTGGAGCATTAGTGGAAGTTAGTGAAATTGATGTTCATGCCATCAGGTTGGAGACTACCCAGACGGAATATAAGGTGTTGTTCCTCCAACCTGAGTGTGGCTTCATCTTTACAGTAGAGGAGGCCGTGGATAGACATGTCAGAATGGGAATGTGCAGTAGAGGAGGCCGTGGATAGACACGTCAGAATGGGAACCTCCCTCCCCTTTCTCGATCTTTCTGTCTCTGTCTCTGGAGACAGCTTATCCACTGATGTCTAGTATAAGCCTACTGACTCTCACAGCTATCTGGACAATTCCTCTTCTCACCCTGTCTCTTGCAAAAATGCCATCCCCTTCTCACAATTCCTCCGTCTCCGCCGCATCTGCTCTCAGGATGAGGCTTTTCATTCCAGGATGAGGCAGATGTCCTCCTTTTTTAAGGAAAGGGGCTTACCTTCCTCCACCATCAACTCTGCTCTCAAACGCATCTCCCCCATTGCATGCACATCTGCTCTCAATCCATCCTCCCGCCACCCCACTAGGAATAGGGTTCCCCTGGTCCTCACCTACCACCCCACCAGCCTTCGGGTCCAACATATTATTCTCCGTAACTTCTGCCACCTCCAACGGGATCCCACCACTAAGCACATCTTTCCCTCTCCCACCCCCTCTGCTTTCCACAGGGATCGCTCCCTACGCGACTCCCTTGTCCATTCATCCCCCCCATCCCTCCCCACTGATCTCCCTTCTGGCACTTATCCCTGTAAGCGGAACAAGTGCTACACATGCCCTTACACTTCCTCTCTTACCACCATTCAGGGCCCCAGACAGTCCTTCCAGGTGAGGCGACACTTCACCTGTGAGTCGGCTGGGGTGATATACTGTGTCCGGTGCTCCTGATGTGGCCTTCTATACATTGGCGAGACCCGACGCAGACTGGGAGACCGCTTTGCTGAACGCCTACACTCTGTCCGCCAGAGAAAGCAGGATCTCCCAGTGGCCACACATTTTAATTCCTATTCTGACATGTCTATCCATGGCCTCCTCTACTGTAAAGATGAAGCCACACTCAGGTTGGAGGAACAACACCTTATATTCCGTCTGGACAGCCTCCAACCTGATGGCATGACATCGACTTCTCTAACTTCCGCTAATGCCCCACCTCCCCATCGTACCCCATCCGTTATTTATATTTATACACACATTCTTTCTCTCACTCTCTTTTTTCTCCCTCTGTCCCTCTGACTATACCCCTTGCCCATCCTCTGGGTTCCCCCCCCGACCTTGTCTTTCTTCCCTGACCTCCTGTCCCATGATCCTCTCATATCCCGTTTGCCAGTCACCTGCCCAGCTCTTGGCTCCATCCCTCCCCCTCCTGTCTTCTCCTATCATTTTGGATCTCCCCCTCCCCAAAACACTTTCAAATCTCTTACTATCCCTTCCTTTAGTTAGTCCTGACGAAGGGTCTCGGCCTGAAACGTCGACTGTACCTATTCCTAGAGATGCTGCCTGGCCTGCTGTGTTCACCAGCAACTTTTATGTGTGTTACAATGTTCTATGTTCCTTATAATTAAAGTATCACATTTCTGGTGAGATCCTTATCGACTCCCCTGCACCATCTCCATGCCTGATGACCAGACCGCACATGAACTCTGGCTCTGTCCTTGCAAGCAACTACTCTATGCTTCAGCTAGCAAATGAAAGCCTTCGAAATGCTCTCTACAAGATTTATAAAACCTTGTGCTTCGAAGGACAGACTTGGATGTTAAATGTCGTTTTTTGGGCAAATCTAGAACTAGGGTCACTACTTAAAATAAGAGTTTGCTCATTTGTGACAGAAATAAGAGAGGTTGCTCATTTCCTTCCCCTTCAGGATCATGTGTGCTTGTGAGTCTCTTTAAGTGACAGCAGAAACAGTGTCTTTACACTCTATATGTCTCAGGCAGAGATACGTACTTGATAAGCAATCTGGCTGAGAATGAGGAAATCTTTGGATTGGAGGCGAACATTCTGCCCAGGCTGGTCACCTGTGGCAGAGAAAGCAAGGGCGGGAAAGTTTACCAGAGCAGGGGAATGCAGATTTGTGGTTACAGATAGATCAGCCCTGTTCTAAGCAACTGGTAGAGCAGGCTGCGGGGGTGAGTGGCCTAACCTACAACTAATTTGTTGATATTTTGTTTATTACTCTGTACAGCTGTCTGGATATCTGTGTATCTACATCCCCTGAGTTCTTCTTTTCCTTTACACCACCAACATCCTCCTATTCCGTATCAATTGTCTTTTTTCATTATACTTCCCCAAAATCATCACTTCATACTTCTCTAAATTAACTTAGAGTTGCCACATTTCTGCCTAGGTAACCAGACCATAAATATTCTCCTCCAATCCAAAACGTTCCTCACTCTCAGCCAGATTGTCATTTTTGTGTGCCATCAGGTAACTTCTTTATTTTACTTCCTACATTTAATCTCTTTAGGTACCTAAATCCCAGAACCATTAACTGGACACAACCCACAGAAGAATACAGACAGAACCTATGATCTTTATCCACTAATCAATCCAGAAATATAGAACATAGAACAGTACAGCAGAACAGCAGGCCCTTTGGCCCTCAATGTTGTACCAAACCAGCCAACAATAGCCATATCCCTCCACCTTTCTCCCATCCATGTGCCTATCTAAACATCTCTCAAAAGCTTCGAATGTATTTGCCTCTAGCACCGTACCAGGCAATGTATTCCAGGCATCCACAACTCTGAGTAAAAAACTTACCTCTCAAATTTGTAAGACAGTTGGCTCACAAATTGAGAAAGCTTGGAGACAGTGTGAGAGGGAGGATAGGCAGGTGATAGAGAAGGGACGCGCTCAGACTGATGGTTTGAGATGGGTCTATTTTAATGCAATGAGTATCATGAACAAAGTAGATGAACTTAGAGCATGGATCAGTACTTGGAGCTATGTTGTTGTGGCCATTACAGAGACTTGGATGGCTGAAGGGCAGGAATGGTTACTTCGAATGCCAGGCCTTAGATGTTTCAGAAAGGACAGGGAGGGAGGCAAAAGAGATGGGGGCATGGCACTGTTGATCAGAGATAGTGTCACGCCTGCAGAAAAGGAGGAAGACATGGAGGGATTGTCTACTGAGTCTCTGTGGGCAGAAGTTAGGAACAGGAAGGGGTCAATAACTCTACTGGGTGTTTTTTATAGACCACCCAATAGTAACAGGGACATCGAGGAGCAGATAGGGAGACAGATTCTGCAAAGGTGTAATAATAACAGGGTTGTCGTGGTGGGAGATTTTAATTTCCCAAATATCGATTGGCATGTCCCCAGAGTGAGGGGTTTAGATGGGCTGGAGTTTGTTAGCTGTGTTATGTTGATAAGCCTACAAGAGGAGAGGCTGTACTTGATCTGGTATTGGGAAATGAACCTGGTCAGGTGTCAAATCTCTCAATGGGAGAGCATTTTGGAGATAGTGATCACAATTCTATCTCCTTTACCATAGCATTGGAGAGGGATAGGAACAGACAAGTTAGGAAAGCATTTTATTGGAGTAAGGGGAAATATTAGGCTATAAGGCAGGAACTTGGAAGCATAAATTGGGAACAGATGTTCTCAGGGGAAATGTGGCAAATGTTCAGGGGATATTTGCGTGGAGTTCTGCATAGGTACGTTCCAGTGAGACAGGGAAAGGATGGCAGGGTACAGGAACCGTGGTGTACAAAGGCTGTTGAAAATCTAGACAAGAAGAAAAGAAGAGCTTATGAAAGGTTCAAAAAACTAGGTAATGATAGAGATCTAGAAGATTATAAGGCAAACAGGAAGGAACTTAAGAAAGAAATTAGGAGAGCGAGAAGGGGCCATGAGAAGGAAAACAGGATTAAGGAAAACTCCAAGGCATTCTACAAATATGTGAAGAGCAAGAGGATAAGACATGAGAGAATAGGACCAATCAAGTGTCACAGTGGAAAAGTATGTATGGAACCAGAGGAGATAGCAGAGGTACTTAATGAGTACTTTGCTTCAGTATTCACTACGGAAAAGGATCTTGGCAATTGTGGGGATAAATTACAGCGGACTGAAAAGCTTGAGCATGTAGATACTAAGAAAGAGGATGTGCTGGAGCATCAAGTTGGATAAGTCACTGGGACCAAACGAAATGTAGTCCAGACTACTGTAAGAGGCGAGAGAGGAGATTTCTGAGCCTCTGGCGATGATCTTTGCATCATCAGTGGGGACAGGACAGGTTCCGGAGGATTGGAGGGTTGCGGATGTTGTTCCATTATTCAAGAAAGGGAGTAGAGATAGCCCAGGAAATTATAGACCAGTGAGTCTTACTTCAGTGGTTGGTAAGTTGATGGAAAAGATCCAGAGAGGCAGGACTTAAGAATATTTGGAGAAGCATAATATGATTAGGAATAGTCAGCATGGCTTTGTGAAAGGCAGGTTGTGCCTTATGAGCCTGATTGAATTTTTTGAGGATGTGACTAAACACATTGATGAAGGTAGAGCAGTAGATGTAGAGTATATGGATATTAACAAGGCATTTGAGAAGGTACCCCATGCAAGGCTTATTGAGAAAGTAAGGAGGCATGGGATCCAAGGAACATAGTTCTGTAGATCCAGAACTGGCTTGCCCACAGAAGGCAAAGAGTGGTTGTAGACGGGTCATATTCTGCATGGAGGTTTGTGACTAATAGTGTGCCTCAGGGATCTGTTCTGGAACTCTTTGTGATTTTTATAAATGATCTGGATGAGGAAGTGGAGGGATGAGTTAGTAAATTTGCTGATGACACAAAGGTTGGGGGTGTTATGGATAGTGTGGAGGGCTGTCAGAGGTTACAATGGGACATTGATAGGATGCAAAACTGGGCTGAGAAGTGGCAGATGGAGTTCAACCCAGATAAGTGTGAGGTGATTCATTTTGGTAGGTCAAAAATGATTGCAGAATATAGTATTAATGGTAAGATTCTTGGCAGTTTGGAGGATCAGAGGGGTCTTGCGGGGGTGTGGTCCCGACTCCATAGGACACTCAAAGCTGCTACACAGGTTGACTCTGTGTTTAAGTGCATTGGCCTTCATCAATTGAGAGGTAATGTTGGAGCTATATAGGACCCTGGTCAGATCCCACTTGACGTACTGTGCTCAGTTCTGGTCACCTCACTACAGGAAGGATGTAGAAACCATAGAAAGGCTGCAGAGGAGATTTAAAAGGATGTTGCCTGGATTGGGGAGCATGCCTTATGAGAATAGGTTGAGTGAACTTGGCCTTTTTTCCTTGGAGCGATGGAGAATGAGAGGTGACCTGATAGAGGTGTACAAGATGATGAGAGGCATTGATAGTGTGGATAGTTAGAGGCTTTTTCCCAGGGCTGAAATGGCTAGCACGAGAGGGCACAGTTTTTTGGAAGTAAGTACAGAGGAGGTGTCAGGGGTAAGTTTTTTATGCAGAGAGTGGTGAATGCGTGGAATGGGCTGCTGGTGGTTATGGTGGAGGTGGATACAATAGGGTCTTTTAAGAGACTCCTGGACAAGTACATGGAGCTCAGAAAAATAGAGGGCTATGGATAACACTAGGTAATTTCTAAGGTAAGGACATGTTTGGCACAGTGTTGTGGGCCAAAGGGCCTGTATTGTGCTGTAGGTTTTCTATGTTTCTAAGTCCCCCTTAAACCTACCCTCTCTCACCTTCAATGCATGCCCTCTGGTATTAGATATTTCTACCCTAGGGAAAGTATACTCCCTGTCGACTCTATTTATGCCTCTCATATTCTTATAAACCTCTATCCTATCTCCTCCATTGCTCCAAAGAAAACAACCAAAATTTGTCCAACCTCTCATGATGGCAAATGCCCTCGAAAGCAGGCAGCATCCTGGTAAACCTCCTCAACATCCTTTCTATAGAACTGTACGCAATACTCCAGGTGTGCCCTAACCAGAGTTTTATAAAGTTGCAATGTAACTTTCTGACTTTTGAACTCAATGCCTTGACAAATAAAAGCAAGCATCCCATAAGCCTTCTTAACCACCTATCAACCTGTGTAGCTACTTTCATGGAGCTATGAACTTGGACCCCAAGATCCCTCTACTCAGCAATACTGTTAAAGGTTTTTCCCTTAACATTGTACTGTCTCCTTGCATTTGCCCTACCAAGGTGCAACACCTCACATTTATCTGGGTTAAACTCCATCTGCCATTTCTGCAACTGATCTATACTGCACTGTTTTTTTTGCCAGTCTTCTACACCGTCCACAACTCCATCAATCTTGGTATCATCTGCAAACTTTCTAACCTACCTGTCTACATTTTCATCCAGGTTACTTTTATACATCACAAACAGCAGAGGTCCCAGCACAGATCCCTGTGGAACACTGCTAATTACTGAGCTCCAGCTCAAATAAGTCCCTTCAACCACTACCCTCTGTCTCCTATGTGCAAGCCAGTTTTGAATCCCAATAGGCAATTTGCTGCAAACCCCATGCATCTTAATTTAGATTAACTTCCCATGGGAGACTTTGTCAAATGCCTTACTAAAATACACGTAGACAACATCCACTGCTCTACCTTCATCAATCTCTCTCACTGCCTTGTCAAAAAACTCAATCAAATTGGTAAGGCACAAACTGCCACGCAGAAAGCCATGCCGTCTCTCCCTAATCAGACCATTGGTTTCCAAATGCACAGATATCCTATCCCTAAGAATTTTCCCATTTCCATTCAAGATATCCTGTCCCTAAGAATTTTCCCATTCCCATTCACAGATATCCTATCCCTAAGAATTTTCACATTCGCATTCACTGATACCCTATCCCCAAGAATTTTCCCATCCCATGTCAGTAATGGTTTCCAACCAGCTATGGAACAAAATGTACAATAACTTGCCAAACCTGCAATTTGTTTCCGGGTTGTCCTCTCTGCGTCAAAAGAACTGATGTAGACTAATCTGTGTAGAATAAATTTCTGTTTAAATAGAAAACTGCAAATTAAAATCACATCAATGTACAGCAGCACAAGAGGGAAAAGCAGATGTTTCACACGCAAAGAAACCCATGAATTCACTGTCAGATATTTGACCAGAATATTCAGCTGAAAACTTAAACTGTACATTTTTAAGACCACAAAACCGAAAGACCATAAGACAATAGAGCAGAATTAGGCCATTCAGCCCATCGAGTCTACTAATCACAGCTGATTTATTATCCCTCTTAAATTCCTTCTCCTGCTTTTCCCAAGCCTTTGATGCCCAAAAACATATTAATCTCCACTTTAAATACAAAACCATCTGAGGTAAAGAATTCCACAGATTTATTACCCAGTGGCTAAAGAAATATTTTCTTATCTCCCTTCTAAAGGGACGCCATTGTATTCTGAGACTGTGCCCACTAAACCTAGACTTCTGTACCATTCGAAACATTCTCTCCATGTCCACTCTATTCAATATTCAATAGGTTTTAATGAGATTCTCTCTCATTCTTCAAAACTCAGTGTGTATAGGCCCAGAGCCATCTCATACATTGACCTTTTCATTCCTGAGATCATTCTTGTGAGCATCCTCTGGACCTTCTCCAATGCCAGCACATCTCTTTTTTGATAATTTCATAATACTCCAGGTGCGATCTGACCAGTGCCTTATAAAGCCTCACCATTGCATCCTTGCCTTTGTACTCTAGTCCTCTCAAAGTGAATGCTAATGTTGCATTTGCCTTCCTCACCACAGACTCAACTTGCAAGTTAATCTATAGGGAATCCTGCACTAGGACTCCCAAGTCCCCTTGCACAACCAATTTCTGAATTTGCTCCCCCTTTAGAAAATAGTCTTCTACCAAAGTATATGTCCATACAATTTGCAGCACTGTATTCCATCTGCCCATTCTCCTAATCTGTCTAAGTCCTTCTGTAGACTCCCTGCTGCATCTACATTACCTGCCTTCCACCTATCTTTGTATCATCTGCAGACTTGGCCACAAAGCTCTCAATCCATCCTCCCGCCACCTCACTAGGAATAGGGTTCCCCTGGTCCTCACCTACCACCCCACCAGCCTCTGGGTCCAACATATTATTCTCCGTAACTTCTGCCACCTCCAACGGGATCCCACCACTAAGCACATCTTTCTCTCCCCCCTCCCCCGCTTTCCACAGGGATCGCTCCCTACGCGACTCCCTTGTCTATTCGTCCCCCCCATCCCTCCCCACTGATCTCCCCCCTGGCACTTATCCCTGTAAGCGGAACAAATGCTATACATGCCCTTACACTTCCTCCCTTACCACCATTCAGGGCCCCAGACAGTCCTTCCAGGTGAGGCGACACTTCACCTGTGAGTCGGCTGGGGTGATATACTGCGTCTGGTGCTCCCGATGTGGCCTTCTATACATTGGCGAGACCCGACGCAGACTGGGAGATCATTTTGCTGAACACCTACGCTCTGTCCGCCAGAGAAACCAGGATCTCCCAGTGGCCACACATTTTAATTCCACATCCCATTCCCATTCTGACATGTCTATCCACGGCCTCCTCTACTGTAAAGATGAAACCACACTCAAGTTGGATGAACAACACCTTATATTCCGTCTGGGTAGCCTCCAACCTGATGGCATGAACATTGACTTTTCTAACTTCCGCTAATGCCCCACCTCTCCCTTGTACTCCATCCATTATTTATTTTTACACACACATTCTTTCTCTCACTCTCCTTTTTCTCTCTCTGTCCCTCTGACTATACCCCTTGCCCATCCTCTAGGTTCCCCCCCCCCACCTTGTCTTTCTCCCCGGGCCTCCTGTCCCATGATCCTCTCATATCCCTTTTGCCAATCACTTGTCCAGCTCTTGGCTCCACCCCTCCCCCTCCTGTCTTCTCCTATCATTTTGGATTTCCCCCGCCCCCTCCCACTTTCAAATCTCTTACTAACTCTTCCTTCAGTTAGTCCTGACGAAGGGTCTCGGCCTGAAACGTCGACTGTACCTCTTCCTAGAGATGTTGCCTGGCCTGCTGTGTTCACCAGCAACTTTGATGTGTGTTGCTTGAACTTCCAGCATCTGCAGAATTCCTGTTGTTTATAATTTCCCGTCTTTGACTTCCCTTTTTTCTTAAAGAGTAGAGTGACATTTGCAGTTTTCCAGTCCTTTGGAACCATTCCAGAATGAAGTGATTTTTGAAAGATCACTACTAATGCCTCCATAATCTCTTCAGCCACTTCTTACAGAACTCTGTGTAGTCCATCTGGTCCACGTTGCCTCATCCTCCTCTTGGAATACTTCAGACCTTTCCCAAGCACCTTCCCTTTAGTAATAGCACCTACAATCATTTCTGTCCCCTGACACTCTTCAATTTCTGGCATACTGCCGGTGTCCTCCATAGTGAAGACTGGTGTTTACCACTTATTGAGTTCAACTGCTATTTCTTTATTGTTGCTTCTCCAGCATTATTTTCCAGTGTTCCAATATCCACTCTCACTCGTACTCTTTGTACTGCATATCTGAAAAATCTCTTGACATCCCCTTTTATATTATTTGCTAGATTACCTTCATCTTTTCTCCTTATCGATTCATCTTTTATCTCCCTATTGACTTTTTAGCTGCTTTCTGTTGGTTCCCAATTCTCTATCCTCCCACTAAGTTTTGCTATGTTCTATGTCCTCCCTTTACATTTATGTTGTCTTTGACTTCCCTCGTAAGTCACAGTTGCCTTATCCTCCCTTTAGAATATTCCTTCTTTGTGATGTATTTATCCTGCATCTTCCAAATTACTTTTAGAAACTCTAGCCATTGCTATTCTGTCATCATCCCTTCCAATCACCTTTGGCCAGCTCGTCTCTCATGCATCTACAGTTCTGTTTATTCTGCTGTAACACTGATACTTGGGGAAAGGTTATTTTAGATTAGGTTTTGTGTAGTAATCCAGATTTTATTAGGGAGCTTAAGGCAAAGGAACCCTTAGGAGACAGTGATCACAATATGATTAAATTCATACTGCAATTTGAGAGGGAGAAGTATAAGTCAGATGTATCAGTATTGCAATGGAATAAAGGGAATTACAGAGGCATGAGAGAGTAGCTTGCCCCGGTGGATTGGAGGAGGATATTGACGAGGATGATGCAGAGAAGAGGTGGCTGAAGTTTCTGGGAATAGTTCACAAAGCACAGGATAGATATGTCCCACAGAAGAGGAAGTTCTCAAATGGCAGGGGTAGACAAATGTGGCTGACAAGGGAAGTTAAAGACTGCATAAAAGCCAAGGAAAAGGCATATGATGTAGCAAAAGTGAGTGGGAAGTAAATGATTGGGAATTTTTTAAGATCCACCAAAAAGCAACTAAAAAAGCTATCAGAAGGTAAGGGATGAAATATGAGGGCAAACTAGCCAATAAAACAGGATACTAAAAGTTTTTTTAATTATATAAAGAGTAAAAAAGAGGTGAGAGTTGACATTGGACTACTTAAAAATGATGCCGGTGAGGTAGTAATGGGGGACAAAGAAATGGCAGATGAACTTAATGGTTACTTTGCATCAGTCTTCACTGTGGAAGACACTAACAGTGTGCCAGGGGTCCATATGTGTCAGGGAACAGGAGTGAATGCCATTGTTAGTACAAAGGAAAAAGTGCTCGGCAAATTAAAAGGTCTGAAGGTGGATAAGTCATCTGGAGCAGGGTTCTGAGAGAGATTGCTGAAGAGCTAATAGATGCATTGGTCATGATCTTTCAAGAATCACTTGATTCTGGCATGGTCCCAGAGGACTGGAAAATTGCAAATGTCACTCCACTCTTTATGAAAGAGGGAAGATTACTGATAAAATAAGTCAAAATCAGCATGATCTCTATTAAAAGAAATCTTGCCTGACAAATCTGTTTGAGTTCTTTGAGGAAGTAACAAGCAAGGTGGACAAAGGAGAGGTATTGGATGTCATTCACTTGGATTTTCAGAATCCATTTGATAAGGTGCCATATGAGGCTGATTAACAAGATAAAATCCCATGGCATTACAGGAAAGATACTGGCTTGGATAGATGAATGGCTGACAGGCAGGAGGCAGCCAGTGGGAAAAAAAGGGGCCTTTTCTGGTTGGCTGCCAGTGACTAGTGGTGTTCCTCAGGGATCAGTATAGGAACCTGCTACTTTTCACATTGTTTGTCAATGATTTGGTGATTTGAATAATGGAATTGATGGCTTTGTGGCAAAGTTTGCAGATGATACAAAGATAGGTGGAGTGGTAGGTAGTACTGAAGAAGCAATGTGATTGCAGAAGGACCTAGACAAATTGGAAGAATGAACAAAAGTGGCAGATGGAATACAATTTTGGGAAATGTATGATCATGCATTTTGGTAAAAGGAACAATAATGTAGACTATTATCCAAAAGGGGAGAAGGTTCAAACATCAGAGGAGCAATGGGACTTAGGAGTGCTGTGCAAGACTCCTAGAAGGTTAATTTACAGGTTGAGTCTGTGGTAAAGAAGGCAAATGCAATGTTGGCATTTATTTCAAGGGGAATAGAATATAAAAACAAGGAGATATTGCTGAGAGTTTATAAGTCACTAGTCAGGCCACACTTGGAGTATTGTCAACAGTTCTGGGCCTCAAATCTCAGAAAGGATGTGATGTCATTGGACAGAGTCCAGAGAAGGTTCACGGGGATGATTCCGGGGATGAAACGGTTAACATATGAGCAATGTTTGGCAGCTTTGGGCCTGTACTCACTGGAATTTAGAAGAATACAGAGAGATCTCTTTGAAACCTACCGAATATTGAAAGGACTAGATAGGGTGGATGTGGAAAGGATGTTTTCTATGGCGGGGGTCTCCAGAACTAGAGGGCAAAGCCTCAAAATTGAGGGGTGACTCTTTAGAACAGAGGTAAGGAGGAATTTTTTTTAGCCAGAAAGTAATTAATCTGTGGAATGCTTTGCCACAGACAGTTGTAGAGGCCAAGACTGTGGGTGTACTTAAAGTGAAAATTTATAGTTTCCTGACTGGTTAGGGCATCAAAGGATATTGCGAGAAGGCAGGTGATGGGTTTGAGTGGGACCCGGGATCAGCCATGATAGAATGGCAGAGCAGACTTGATAGGCAGAATGACCTAATTTTGCTCCTATGCCTTATGGTCTTATGATACATCTGATTTTAGCTCCTCCCTTTCAAACTGCAGGGTAAATTCTGTCATATCATGATCACTGTCTCTTTAAAGGTTCCTTTTCCTTAAGCGCTGTAATCAAATCTCTTTCGTTAAACAGCCTCCAATCCAGAATTGCCCTTTCCCTCGTAGGCTCAATTGCAAGATGCTCTAAAAAGCCATTGCATAGGCATTCTACAATTCCTTCTTTGGGATACAGCACAAACCTGATACTTCGAATCTAACTGCAATTGAAGTCCCCTATGTCTATTGTATCATTGTCCTTTTTACATGTTTTCTATCTCCTGTTGTAATTTGCACCCCACATATTGGCTGTTGTTCAGGGTCCTATATACAGTGGCACGCAAAAGTTTGGGCACTCCTGGTCAAAATTTCTGTTACTGTGAATAGCTAAGCGAGTAAAAGATGACCTGATTTCCAAAAGGCATAAAGTTAAAGATGACACATTTCTTTAATATTTTAAGCAAGAGTACTTTTTTATTTCCATCTTTTGCAGTTTCAAAATAACAAAAAAGGAAAAGGGCCCGAAGCAAAAGTTTGGGCACCCTGCATGGTCAGTACTTAGTAACACCTCCTTTGGCAAGTATCACAGCTTGTAAATGCTTTCTGTAGCCAGCTAAGAGTCTTTCTATTCTCGTTTGGGGAATTTTCGCCCATTCTTTGCTAAAGGCTTCTAGTTCTGTGAGATTCTTGGGCCGTCTTGCATGCACTGCTCTTTTGAGGTCTATCCACAGATTCTTGATGATGTTTAGGTTGGGGGACTGTGAGGGCCATGGCAAAACCTTCAGCTTGCGCCTCTTGAGGTAGTCTATTGTGGATTTTGAGGTGTGTTTAGGATCATTATCCTGTTGTAGAAGCCATCCTCTTTTTACTTTCAGCTTTTTTACAGACGGTGTGATGTTTGCTTCCAGAATTTGCTGGTATTTAATTGAATTCATTCTTCCCTCTACCGTATAACCATATAACAATTACAGCATGGAAGCAGGCCATCTCGGCCCTTCTAGTCCATGCCGAACGCTTACTCTCACCTAGTTCCACCGACCTGCACTCAGCCCATAACCCTCCATTCCTTTCCTGTCCATATAGCTGTCCAATTTAACTTTAAATGACAACATCGAACCTGCCTCAACCACTTCTGCTGGAAGCTCGTTCCACACAGCCACCACTCTCTGAGTTCCCCTCGTGTTACCCCTAAAATTTTGCCCCCTAACTCTCAACTCGTCCTCTTGTTTGAATCTCCCCCACTCTCAATGGAAAAAGCCTATCCACGTCAACTCTATCTATTCCCCTCATAATTTTAAACACCTCTATCAAGTCCCCCCTCAACCTTCTACACTCCAAAGAATAAAGACCCAACTTGTTCAACCTTTCTCTGTAACTTAGGTGCTGAAACCCAGGTAACATTCTAGTAAACCTTCTCTGTACTCTCTCTATTTTGTTGACATCTTTCCTATTGATGCACTATCAAAAACTCCAAAAGACTGGAAGTAGAGTAAATACTGAAAGGCTTTTATTAGCAGTACAATGTGACATCCACCACGCTGAGTATCTGCCCCTGGACTGAGAGGAGGAGCAGTGGCACAATCACCTTTATTCAGGGGTCTGTGGGAGGAGCCACAGGAGCAGTCAGCAGAGGGGTGTGTCCAGACAGGTAACTTAGTTACAACATATATATATGGTTTACCACACCTATAATTTGGTGACCAGAACTGTACACAATACTCCAAATTTGGCCTTACCAATGCCTTGTACAATTTTAACATTACATCCCAACTCCTATACTCAATGATCTGATTTATAAAGGCCAGCATACCAAAAGCTTTCTTCGTCACCCTATCCACATGAGATTCCACCTTCAGGGAACTATGCACCATTATTCCTAGATCACTCTGTTCTACTGCATTCTTCAATGCCTTATCATTTACCAATGTAAATGAAATTTGGATGGTTACATGTATGAGAGGGGTATGGAGGGCTATGGTCCGGGTGCAGGTTGATGGGACCAGGCAGATTAATAGTTCAGCCGGGACTAGATGGGCTGAACGGCCTGTTTCTGCGCTGTAGTGTTCCATGACTCTGATCTCTCCTGCACTCTCTACCTCTTTTACTTTATCCTCACTTTCCAGCTTGTTGAACTTACTATTCAGTTTAAAGACACACTTTAGATTATGAAGACACGCAGTCCTCTTTTATTGTCATTTAGTGATACATGCATTAAGAAATGATACAATATTTCCTCCAATGTGATATCACAAAACACAGGACAGACCAAGACTGAAAAAAACTAACAAAACCACATAATTATAACATATAGTTACAACAGTGCAACAATACCATAACTTGCTGAAGAAGTCCATGAGCACAGTTCAAAGTTCAAAGTCTCTCAAATGTCCCACATCTCACGCAGACGGAGAGAAGGAAGAAAAACTCTCCCTGCCATACCCGACCGCGATCCGACTCAGAGTCATCTGAAAACTGAGCTCTGATCAGCTCTCCGACACCAAGTACTGAGCGCCATCTCTATCTGAACGATTCGACCTCCTTCTTGGTTGCCAAAAGCAGGCAAGGCCAGGGATTTTGAGGCCTTCCCTCCGAAAGATTCCCGACCGCGCAGTAATGACAGCAACGAATGAGCGTTTCAGAAATTTTTCCAGATGTTCCTCTGTGCTTTCATGTCCGTCTCCATCAAACCAGAATTGTCCACGGCCCCTACTTAACAGATACGATATCATTTTTCATCGGAGGGCTGCACACGCGCGGCGCGCTGCTTTCTCTCCTCCCTTCTACCCATCCTACTGACTGTAATTTTGTACTTTCATCAGCTGATCCTTCTTCATAGCCCCTCTACACACTGAATCTACTTGTCTACCAACTGCTCCATCCTCTGCCCTATCACTTCGGTTCCTATCCCCTTGTCAAACTAGTTTAAACTCTCCCCAGAAGTTCTACCAAACTTTCCCACAAGGATGTTGGTCTCTCTCGGGTTCAAGTGTAACCCATCCTTTTTTAAAACATCATAACATCCCCAGAAGAGATCCCAATGGAACCTCCATTCACTACTGCACTCCCCTCTCCCCCGCACCCCCCACCTTCCCTTCTGAGCTACTTCGACAAACTTAGTGCCAGAACCCAGGTCACTGAACCTTTCCCAAGGAGGTCATACTCCCAACAGTATCCAAAGCAATAGACTTGTTATTGAGGGGAACAGCTACAGGAGTACCCTGCACTGTTGGCTTGTTCCCTTTCCCTCTCCTGACAGTCACCCAGCTGCAAATCATTCGAAGTTTGAAGTTCAAAGTAAAATTTATTATCAGAGCATATCGATATCACCACATACAACCCCAAAGTTCTTTTTCTGTGGCATACTTAGCAAATCTATAGAACAGTAACTGTAAACAGGATCAAATGACAACTGCAAATGCAGATGATAAATAAATAGTAATAATAATGAGCATGAAATAACAATAAAACAGAGTCCTTAAATGAGTGTAGCTATTTCCTTTTGTTCAAGAGCCTGATGGTTGAGGGGCTCTTATGGTCTTATGGGTAGTAACTGTTCTTGAACCTGGTGGTGTGAGTCCTGAGGCACCTGTACCTTCTACCTGATGGCAGCAGCGAGAAAAGAGCATGGCCTGGATAGTGAGGACCTTGGATGATGGATGTTGCTTTTCTATGGCAACATTTCATGCAGGTGTGCTCAATGGTCGGGAGGGTTTTACCCATGGTGTACTGGGCTGAATCCACTACCATTTGTAGGATTATCCAATCAAAGACATTGGTGTTCCTATATCAAGCTGTAATGCTGCCCATCAGCACACTTTCCACCACACATCTATAGAAGTTTGTCAAGGTTTTAATGACACACTGAATCTCCACAGACTCCTGAGGAAGTAAAGGTGCTGTCGTGCTTTCTTTGCAATTACATTTATATGATGTGTCCAGGATGGATCCTCTGAGATGGTGACACCCAGGAATTTAAATTTACTGACCCTCTCCACCTCTGATCCTCTGATGATTATTGGCTCATGGACCTCTGGTTTCCCTCTCCTGGTTGACAATCAATTCCTTGGTCTTATTGACATTGAGTGGGAGATTGTTATTATTACACCAAACAGCTAAATTTTCAATCTCCCTCCTGTATGCTGATTCATCACCAACTTTGATACAGCCCACACCAGTGGTGCCATCAGCAAACTTGTATATGGTGTTGGAGCTGTACTTAGCCACAGTCATGGGTGTAAAGTGAGTAGAGCAGGGGGCTAAGTACTCTTCCCTGCAATGCTCCTGTGCTGATGGAGATTGTGGAGATGTTTTTGCCAATCCAGACTGACTGGGATCTACAAGTGAGGAAATCCAAGATCCAATTGCATAAGGGGGTATTGAGGCCCAGGTCTTGGAGTGACTTTCTCCCCATAACTCCTATCTATCACCTCCTCATTCTCCGAGTAGCCCTGTTTTGTTTAGCTGTATTCATGGGTATCCATATGTGGTTGAATCACAATTAAACTCCAACTTGAACATATGAGCTGAAGGTCACTCACCTTCCTAACATGGTTTGTAAGGAGCTGTAGCTGGATGCACCTCATGCAGAGACTGGATGTCTCACAGAATTTCCACATCTCACATGAAGAACACAGCACTCATCCTGGATCCATTTGCACTATGCAATTTGCTAATTTGCTATATTTGCTAATATACAAAGAAAGATAGAAACTTACCAGAGCCTTCGCCCGTTGAGCCAATGCCTAACCAACAATGTCCGCTCCCACCATAGGTGTTTTGTTAAGATGTAACTTCCTTTTGTTGGCCTTTGCCAAGTGCCTAATGGGTCATTTTGATTGAAAAGTCCTGCAAGACACTGCTTGCAATGAGTGAAGCCCACTGATTATCATGAAAGGATTATCTCAAGTGCCTCTCTGCCCAACATTTTAGCCCGGTCTTTAAGCCAATTTTAGTGGTCCTCTGAAACTATGCACACACAAGTTTCATGCCAACGGACTGAGGTAATAAAAAGTGCTAACCCAACCCTAACCAGAAGTGACAATCTAACTAGGAGTGGCAATCGCACCCTAACCCAGAGTGACAATCACACCTTAACCAGGAGTGACAATCGCATCCTAACCAGGAGTGACAATCACACCCTAACCAGGCGTGACAATTGCATCCTAACCAGGAGTGACATGTCTCTCATCATCCTGGTCCACAAACAACAAATCCAAGAAGCTAGGAAAACTAGCAGGGACTTCGCATCCTGACCCTCATGAGTTTGAAGTTGCAGAGAGGGTGAGGGGAGGAGAGTCCAGGGGATGCCTGTGACAGCAGTCAGGGGCGTGGGTGGGAAGGGCTGAGGCAGGGGGTCCAGATAACACAGTCACAAATATACCAGCCAGCCCTTCTCATGGCACTTTCCTGCATCTAAGAGTCCTAGCACTCTTTCTAGATGAAGCACCTCTGTAGATTCCTTATCACTGCAGGCACAAAATACAGAATGGTGATTGTTCAATCACTTAGAGCGATCCTCTACTTCCAACTACTTCTCACTTTAAATCTCCATTCTATTCCCATTCTCAGTTCTGAGCTTGGCTTCCTTAAATCTCCTACATATATTTGGGGATCACCCTCTGTACATTGAACTCCACACTTACTTCAGCAGCTTCAGGTATTCAGTCATTCCCTGTTCCAATCAGTCTGGCCAGTTTTGATGTGAGGACAAGTACACGTATATTCAGTCAGATGTTCTCTCTCTGCAGATGCTACCTGACCTGATGAGAATTTCCAGCATTCCAGGTTAATTCAGATCTCCAGCAATCAGGTATCTTACTATTCCAGAGCTATTATTTCCCTCTGAAAGTCAAAATAAAAATTGCAGATGATGGAAATCTGAAATAAAAGCAGAAAATGCTGGAAACACTCGGTAAGTCTGGCATCTGCAGAGAGAGGAGGTATTAATGGTTCAGGTGTGGAACCCTGCATTGGGTAGCTGGTGATCTGTGCACATTTCAATCTCCCAAGTAAATGTATGTACTTTTGTTATAGAGACATGGCCCATCGTCCACGCTGTTGATCAACTTTCCACTTTCCAACAGATTCTATCCAAACTCACTTTATTCTCCCTACGTTCACAACAATTCCCCCAGATTGTCTAAATAAATTCCCAGAAGCAGCTCCAGACAGGGTCAGCCGTGTCCTTGTACCCATGGCCTTCATCAAAAGCCATCTTACCCATGGTGATGCAGGATTTTGAGGTGCTGGCTATTTCTGACCTGAGTGTTAAATAGGCCAGAGATGTCAAGGTGTCACACAACACCTTAAGACAGAATTTGGCTGTGTTGTACCAATGTTCCAAGCTATTGTTCTGTATTTTTTCTCTGCTTTGGAAAAATCAAAATGAAAAGAAATTTATGTCCCGAAAGATGGAAGCGCTGTTCTGGTTACCATGGCAACTTCTACATTTCTTGATCATGTTGACTGAACAAGGAGGAATGTGTGATGGACTGGGCAGATCTTTTCCACTAGAGTTGCCCAGGAACAGTTGCCTTGTTCCAGGCAGCAACTTTCTCTGATTGATAGAACCCGACAGAGGCAGCAGACATATTGCTAGGCATGTTTACCTTGTTGAGGAAGCACTGCATATCATGCAGAGTATGGTAGAGGGAGTTCCTCTCTGCAGATGCTACCTTATCGGTCTGCTCGAAGATGATGGATATCTGGCTGGTAGTGATGACTGCTGAAGCCATTGTCAAATGGATTTCAGCTGTCAATCTGGAGAAGTGCATCAGTCACCATGAAATGCTCCCCTGTGTAATGGTGGTGAACAGTGAGGGTGTGTAAGGGGGCACTGAGCTGACCTTCAGAGTTCTAGAACTGTCACATTCAAAACTGAACTGCAGCAGCTCATCATAATAAAAGGTTCTAATACGTATTCAGCTGACAGCTTTCAGTTCTTGTTCAGTTTAACCACAGAAGTCACCTCTGTAATTCTTTTCAGTCCTCTTGAAGTAATTTTTCTTTGCACTCAGTTCAATTTGGAGGTTCCTGCTACTGATTGATCACATAGTTTGCTCGGATTCCACCATTCTCCATGTCAATATATTCATTATATTAACAGAAATGCCTTTCTTTTCTCAAAACTAACTCATACAATGCTTGGGCAGAAAACTTGCCAATAAGGAACACTTGAAATCCCTTGCTGAAAAATGTCAATACCAAGTAAATTGTTCACATCTCACCCTTCTCCAACACCCCTCAATCCCTCCACTTTCAGCTTCCTGGAGTAGGAGTGACTTGCACAGGATAGATACTTTGCACCTGAACTGGAGGGGGACCAATATCCTGCCTGGGAGATTTTCCAGTGCTACTCAGGAGCATTTAAACCAATCAGGCAGGGATGCAGCCCTGACAGCAGAGTGCCTATTGGGAAATCAGGGAAAACACTGTAGACAGTGTCACGTACCCTGGGACGGGTTAAAGAACCAGCAGAAATGGAAAACACCTTGGAGTCCAGTATTGCTATTAATTAATATTATTTATTTGTAACTAAGCAATACAGTATTATAAAATCAGATACATAAAACAGGTTAGCAATTAATATATATGTGGAAATATATGAAAACCAAGCTTCTTCAAGTCTAGGGGTAAATAGATACGGTCTTACGATGATGCGTAAAGTTCAATTCAGTTCTTGGTATTGAGTTGAGTAGTGATGGAGAGAGAGAGAAAGGGAGAGATTTGAGTCTTCAGGTGAGCTGATGCCATCGATCTTCCCATTGTCCTCCGAAATCCTTTAGAAGTCACTGACTGTGACCACAACAAAGGGGACCATTCTTCTGTGGTGGAACTATCAACCCAGGCGAGGGTTGGACACAAATAACTCCCCACCGGTCACACCCTTTTCACACTGCGAGAGCCACTGATCGATCCGCCTGATTGATCCTCCAAAACCCACTTTTTCTGTGGGCACAACAAAGCTCATTCAGTGTCCAAAACCATGTGTCTGTCCGTTTATCATCTAATCTTCTATTTATCTCACCCTGCTGAATACCAACTGTCATTCAAACAGCTCCTCCCTTCTCTCTCTGTGAATCCACAGGTACTTCAACAACCTGAACACAGGCAATCGAGACAGCTGCCTCTTCTGCACTGTCATCACCTGTCCCAGTTTCAAATTCAAGGTCACCCCGAACCTCCTAGCTACTCTCTGGGTAACTCTCATCTGGAGTAAACTCAACCTCGTGGGTCAAAACAACTTTGTCTGCTTTCTTAGCAGACCCCCGCAGGGTGGCGGCATCCTCTTCATCTAGGTGTGCCCTTACATCATAGGGGACACAACTTTTAAATTCATCAAACAAAACAAGCTCTTCCGAGCTGTAAAAATCAGCAGGGTCTAACACTAAACCTCTCAGCTGCCACATCTCCCTCTCGAACTGTCTCTGTCTTTCTGCCTCTTCTCTCTGTTTGTCTCCCTCTCTAGCCTCATGAACCCTCTGCTTTTCTGCTTCTTCAGCCCCGAGCTGTTTTAATTTCAATTTCAATTGCAACTGAACCTCAGCCTCAGTAAGTACCTTACCTTCAACGAATAACTCTAACACCTCCTCATCAAGCTTTCCCTTAGCTATTTAATGCTGTGTTATTACCATCTGCATCTGAGCTTTCCTCATTTTAGTGGTCACCTTTAGTCTTAACTTCTGTGCAATTGCCAACAGCACATCCCTTTTAGCATCATCCAACACCTCAGGGGTTGGTTCTGCTACAAACTTACTAACCTCAAACTCCATTTCTGCTGACATTCCACACAAGGAAATCAAAAGGGATTTCCCCGATCAATTCAAACAAGCCCCCCAACCAATTTGTTCATATCACGGATCAGGCCCCAAGTTTGATAGAGACCTGGGACGGGTTAAAGAACTAGCAGAGTTGGAAAACACCTTGGAGTCCAGTATTGCTATGAACTAATATTATTTATTAGTAACTATGCAATACAGTAATATAAAATCAGATATATAAAACAGGTTAGCAATTTATGTGTATATATATATGTGTGTGTGTGTGTGTGTGTGTGTGGAAATATATGAAAACCAAGCTTCTTCAAGTCTAGGGGGTAAATAGATACAGTCTTGCGATGATGAGTAAAGTTCAGTTCAGTTCGTGGTATTGAGTTGAGTAGTGATGTAGAGAGAGAGGGAGGGAGAGATTTGAGTCTTCAGGTGAGCTGACGCCATCGATCTTCCCGTTGTCCTCTGAAATTGTTTAGAAGTCACTGACTGTGACCACAACAAAGGGGACCGTTCTTCTGTGGTGGAACTATCAACCCAGGTGAGGGTTGGACACAAATAACTCCACACCGGTCACGCCTGTTTCACACTGCAAGAGCTACTGATCGATCCGCCTGATCGATCCTCCAAAACTCACTTTTTCTGTGGGCACAACAAAGCTCATCCAGTGTCCAAAACCATGTGTCTGTCCGTTTATCATCTGACCTTCTATTTATCTCACCCTGCTGAATACCAGCTGTCACTCAAACAGCTCCTCCCTTCTCTGTCTGTAAGAATACAGAAGCTGAAACCAGTGTCCTTGTAAAAATGTAAACACGCTGCAGAAAACCCATAACATCATCCAAAGCTATCTTCCTCTCTCTCTCTCTCTCTCTTAAAAACAATATGTTGGTGTTAAATAACTCCCTCTTTTTAACAAGGTGTTTATGTTGGGCACCACTCTCTCTCTCTCTTTTCAAAAGCACAGTTCATAGTGGTAATTCAGGACCCCGTCACACCAGTGAGAGCAAGTTTGTTCACCAGGAGAGATAGGAGCACAGTAGAAGTGAGAAAAGGCCATTGGTTTAAACTGCATTTATTTCTGTGCAATAAGATGGGCTCAGGACAAGGGTATCGTAGCCTTAACAGAAACACGGCTGGAGTAAGGGCAGAGTTAGCATCTCATTTCAAATACTACGTATCTGACAGCTGCAGGGAATGAGGAGGAGGAGTTGATTTCTTGGTAAAAGAGGATATAACAACAGAGGTTGTAAAGAGTATTCCTGGGGCATCATTCCCCAACAAGAGTCTGTGGAAACTGAAGGATCAGATATGAAGAATGACTGCAGTTAGCTGTATACATAATACACTAGTAATGGAAGAATATTTTAACTTCCCTAATATAGACTGGGCCAACCAACCTGTGAAGAGTTGGGTAGAGTGGAACTTGTGAAATGTGTCCAAGAAATCTTCCATTATCAATATATATATGATGGATCAATTAGAGATTGATCCAACACTGGACCCCATCCAGAGAAATGAGGTGGGACAATGGCAAACACTTTAAATCCATGCAAACACGAGGAATTCTGCAGATGCTGGAATTTCAAGCAACACACATAAAAATTGCTGGTGGATGCAGCAGGCCAGGCAGCATCTATAGGAAGAGATACAGTCGACGTTTCAGTCCGAGACCCTTCGTCAGGATTAACTGAAAGAAGAGCTAGTAAGAGATTTGAAAGTGGAAGGGGGAGGGGAGATCCAAAATGATAGGAGAAGACAGGAGGGGGAGGGATGGAGCCAAGAGCTGGACAGTTGATTGGCAAAAGGGATATGAGAGGATCATGGGACAGGAGGCCCAGGGAGAAAGAAAAGGGGGGGGGAAACCCAGAGGATGGGCAAGGGGTATAGTGAGAGGGACAGAGGGAGAAAAAGAATGTGTGTATATAAATAAATAACGGATGGGGTACGGGGGGGGTGGTGGGGCATTAGCGGAAGTTTGAGAAGTCAATGTTCATGCCATCGGGTTGGAGGCTACCCAGACGGAATATAAGGTGTTGTTCCTCCAACCTGAGTGTGACTTCATATTTACGGTAGAGGAGGCTGTGGATGGACATATCAGAATGGGAATGGGACGTGGAATTAAAATGTGTGGCCACTCGGAGATCCTGCTTTCTCTGGCGGAAGGAGTGTAGGTGTTCAGTGAAAAGATGTCCCAGACTGTGTCGGGTCTCGCCAATATATAGAAGGCCACATCGGGAGCACCGGACGCAGTATATCACCCCAGTTGACTCACAGGTGAAGTGTTGCCTCACCTGGAAGGACTGTTTGGGGCCCTGAATGGTGGTAAGGGAGGAAGTATAGGGGCATGTGTAGCACTTGTTCCGCTTACACGGATAAGTGCCAGGAGGGAGATCAGTGGGGAGGGATGGAGGGGACGAATGGACAAGGGAGTCGCGTAGGGAGTGATCCCTGTGGAAAGCGGGGCGGGGGGGAGGGAAAGATGTGCTTAGTGGTGGGATCTCGTTGGAGGTGGCTTAAATCCATGGCCGTAATTCTACCAGTTTTAAAATAGTTACAGAGAAGGGTACAACTAGTTCAACATTTAGTCCTGAACCAGAACAGGGCAAACTTTCGAATTATTAATTGGGATATTGTAGAGATTGATTTATGGGATCACTTGCAGGAAAAGGAAGATCTACCAAGAAGGAGACTATTAAAAGTGTGATTGAAGGAGATTAGGGCCTCCATATACCTGTTAGAGTTAAGGACAAGGCTGTCTAGTTTTGGGAACCTAGTTCATGACAGATATTGAGATATTAGACTAAAGGACCATAAGATGTAGGAGTAGAATTATACCACAATATCTCCTCCACAATTTCGTTACTGCCAATCCATTTCCTCTCAATCCAATTCTCCTGCCTTCCCCTTGTAAACTTTAATGCCCTGACTCAGCAAGAACCTATCACCTCTGCCTTAAATACACCCAAAGACAGCCTCCACAGCTGCCTATGGCAACAAATGTCACAGATTCACAGCTTCTAGCTAAAGAAATTCCTCCTCATCTCCATTCTAAATGGACATCCCTCTATTCTGAAGCTCTGCCCTCTAGTCCTAGACTCCTCCACTATAGGAAACATCCTCTATACATCCACTCTATAGGAAACATCCTCTACACGTCCACTGTATAGGAAGCATCCTCTACACATCCACTCTATAGGCCTTTCAACTTTCAATAGATTTCAGAGATCCAACCCACCCCCTCCATGTTCTTCCAAATCCACCTGAGTGCAGGACCATAGCTGTCAAAGGCCGCTCACATGATAAGCCTTTCATCCTGGAATTATTTTCGTGAACCTCCTCTAAACTCTTTCCAATGTCAGTACATCCTTTTAGATAAGGGGCCCAAAACTGCTCACAGTATTTCAAGTGAGGCCTCACAAGTGCCTTATAAAGGTACAGCATTACATTCCTGCTCTTATATTCTAGTCTTCTTGAGATGAATGCTAAAATCACATTTGCCTTCCTCAAAACTAACCCAACATGCAAATTAACCTTTAGTCCTGCATGAGGACTCCAAGTACATTTGCACCTTAGATTTTTAATTTTTTTCTGTTTATAAAATAGCCCATGCTTTTGTTCCTTCTGTCAAAGTGTATGACCATACATGTCCCAACACTGTATTTCATTTGCCACTTCTTTGCCCATTCTCCTAATCTGTCTAAATCCTTCTGCAGCATTTCTGCTTCTCAACAATACCTGCCTCTCCACCTGTCTTCATATCATTCACAAACTTGGCCACAAAACCATCAATTCTGTCATCAAATCATTGACAAACACCATAAATGGAAATTGGTCCCAACACCGGCCTCTGTGAAAAACTACCAGTCACTGGCAGCCAATCAGAAAAGGATCCCTTTATTCCTACTCATTGCATCCTACCAATCAGCAATCTATTATCCATGCTAGTATCTTTCCTGTGCCTCATATATGGCACCTTGTCAAAGTCCTTCTGAAAATCTAAGTACCCAACTTCCACCAATTATCCTTTGTCTATGCTGCTTGTTATTTGCTTTAAGAATTCCAACAGACTTGTCAGGTAAGATTTTCTCTTAAGGAAGACACGCTGACTTTGGTCTTTATTGTCAAGTACCTTGAAACCACATCCTTAACAATTGAATCTAACATCTTCCCAACCACTGTGGTCAGGCTAACTGGCCTATCATTTCCTTTCTTCTGCCTCTCTTCCTTCTTGAAGAGTGGAGTGACATTTGCAATTTCCCATTTTTCCGGACCCATTCCAGAATCTAGTGATTCTTGAATAATCATTACTAGTGCCTCCACAAACTCATCAGCTACCTCTTTTTAAATCTTGAGGTGTACACCATCTGGTCCATTTGACTTATCTACCTTCAGACCTTTCAACTTTCTAAGCACCTTCTCCCTAGTAATAGGAACTGCACTCTCTTCTGACCCATGACATTCACTCTCAAACATTCAGCATGCTGCTAGTGTCTTCCGTAGTGAAGACTGACACAAAATACTTATTTACTCCATCTGCCTTTTCTGACCCTCATTTCTACCTCTCCAGCATCATTTTCCAGCAGTCTGATATTCACTCTCACTTCTGCTTAACTCTTTATATATCTGAAAAATCTTTTCATATCCTCTTTAATATTATTTGTTAGCATACCTACATATTTAATCTTTCCCCTTCATATGCCTTTTCTTTGTTGCCTTCTGTTGGTTTATAAATGCTTCCAAGCCTTTAACTACCCACTAATTTTTGCTCTATTAAATACCCTGACTTTTGATTTAATGTTGGCTTTGACTTCCTTTGTTAACCATGGTTGCATCATTTACCTTTAGAATATTTCTTCTTTGAGATGTAATGTCTTTCCTGTAGCTAGGTGACCAAAACTACACACAATATGCCAAATTAGACCTCAACAACGCCTTATGTAAGTTCAACATAGCATCCCATCTACTGTACTCAAAATTTTATTTATGGAGGTCAATGTGCCAAAAGTTTTCTTTTCAACTTTATCTGACTGTGACACTGCTTTTAGTGAATTATGGGCCTGTAATTCCAGATCCCTTTGTTCCTCAGTGCCGACCATTCACTGTGTAAAATGGACCTGACTGGTTCTACCTCGCTCAGTGCTGACCATTCACTGTGCAAAACTGACCCTGACTGGTCTTACTTCACTCCTCAGTGATGACCATTTACTGTGTAAAATGGACCCTGACTGATCCTATCTCACTCCTCAGTGATGACCATTCACTGTGTAAAATGGACCCTGATTGATCCTACCTCACTCCTCAGTGTCGACCATTCTCTGTGTAAAATGGACCCTGACTGATCCTACCTCACTCCTCAGTTACGACCATTCACTGTGTAACATCGACCCTGGCTGGTCCTATGGAAGTCCAACACCTCACATTTATTTGCATTAAACTTCATCAGCAATTTTTCAGCCCATTTTTCCATATGGTTCAGATCCCACTGCAAACTCTGATAGGGTTCGTTGATGTCAACTACAACCTCAATCCTGGTATCATTCACAATTTTGCTGATCCGGTTAACCACATTATCATCATGATCATTACTATGGATGACAAAGAACAACAGACCCAGCATCGATCCCTGCATCACATCACTAGTCACAGACCTCCACTCTCTGGCTTCTCCCACAAAGCCAAAGTCTAATCCAATTTACAACCTCATCTTGAATGCCAAGCAACTGAACCTTCTTGACCAACCTCCCATGCAGAACATTTTCAAATGCCTTGCTGAAGTCCATGTAGACAAAATCCATAGCCTTGCCCTAATCCACTTCTCTGGTAACTTCCTTGAAAAACTCTATATGATTGGTTAGACAGTCCTACCATGCAGACTATCCCTAATCAGTCCATGTCTAGCAAAAAATCTTTCCCACTACTGATGTCAGGCTTACCTGCCGATAATTTCCTGGCTTGTTTAGAGCCTTTCTGAAACAGCAGAACAACATTAGCTATCCTCCATTCCTCCTCCAATCCTCCGGTACCTCACCTGTCACTAAGGATAATTTAATTACAGTATCTCTGCTAGGACCCCTGCACCTTATGCACGCCCACCCCCCCCCCCCGCCCCCGGGTGCAAAAAACACCTTGTTAAGCCTGGGGATTTATCCACTCTACTTGCCTCAAGACAACAAACACCTCCTCCTCTGTAATCTTACAGGGTCCATGAAGTCAATGCTGCTTTGCCTCACTTCTATAGGCTTTGTCTGTCTCCCGAGTAAATACAGATGCAAAACATCCATTTAAAATCTCCCCCATCTCTTTTGGCTCCACACATGGATTATCACTCTGATCTTCCGGAGAACCAATTTTGTTCCTTGCAATCCTTTTGCTCTGTAGAAGCTCTTAGGATTCTCCTTCACCTTGTCTGCTAGGGCAACTTCATGTATTCTTTTAGCTCTCCTGATTACTTTATAATATACTGCCCACTTCGCAGGTTTGTCAAAGTTTCAGATGTCATGCCGAATCTTCCCGCTAGACCTCTCTAATTCAGGTGCAAACTTTCTCCTCTGTACAGGTCCCACCTTCCTTGGAAGAGATCCCAATGATCCAAAACTCTGACACCCTCCCTCCTATACCAACTTCTTAGCCCATATTAACACGCAGCTCTCCGGTGAAATGATATCGTATCTGTTAAATAGGGGCCGTGGACAATTCTGATTTGATGAAGACAGATGTGAGAAGCAGAGGAACATCTGGAGAAATTTCTGAAATACCTGTTTCGCTGCTGTTGTTATTGTGCGATCCAGAATCTTCAGAGGGTAGGCCCCAAAATCCCCGGCTTTCCCTGCTGCTGGCGACCGAGGCTGAGGTCGAAACGTTCGGATAGAGATGGTGCTCGGTACTCGGTGTCAGAGGGCTGATTGGAGCTTGAAGTTTTCGGATGACAGAGTTGGACTGTGGTCGGGCATGGCAGGGAGAGTGTTCTTCCTTCTCCCGTCTGCGTGAGATGTGGGACTTCCGTGAAACTTCGAACTTTTTTACTGTGTCATGGACTGTTCTCCATCAGGTTATGGTATTGTTGCACTGTTGTAACTATATGTTATAATTATGTGGTTTTGTTAGTTTTTTCAGTCTTGGTCTATCCTGTTTTTGTGATATCACACCGGAGGAATATTGTATCATTTCTTAATGCATGCATTACTAAATGACAATAAAAGAGGACTGCGTGTCCTCATAATCTAATCTAATATTAAACTGTATAATCTTTCTAGTTCTGGCCTCACCAGCATGTGATGCGGAAAACAATCCTGAGATCACAACTCTGGATGTCCTGCCCTTTAACTTAGCATTAAATTCCCTGAACTCACTTTGCAGAACCTCTTCATTCTTCCTACCTATATCATTGGTACCTACATGGACCAAGACCTCCAGCTGTTCACCCTCCAATTTAAGAAAACTGAGGACTCGATCCGAGATGTGCTGGAACCTTTCACCAAGGAGGCAACTTCCCATCTGGGAAAACTGATCTCGTCATTAGAAACTCCCTTCTGTCCCCCAAATTGATGAATATAGTCATATACAAGTATAACACAGAAACAGGCCCTTTGGCCCCTTTAGTCCATGCCAAAACCATTTAAACTCCCTACTCTCATTGACCTGCACTGGGACCATGGCCCTCCATACCTTTATCATGTACCCTGTCCAAACTTCGCTTAAACATTGAAATGGAGCTTGCATTCACCACTTGTGCTGGCAGCTCCAAATTAGGCCTTGCCAATGTCTTATACAGGACCCCTTGTCATCACAACTTGCCTCTTCTGCCTCCTTTCCTTCTGAGTCACGGAGTCAGACTTAGTGCCAGAGACCTGACCACTGAGACCTTCCAAATGCTAGCAGATCCTGTTCCTCAGAATTCACCACTACTGATGTCAGGCTGTCCAACTTGTAGTTCCCTGACTTGTCTTTGCTACCCTCCTTAAACAACAGAAGAATATTCGCCACCTTCCAGTCTTTGGGAAATTCAACAATTTCTTCTCTAGCCTCCCACAAGGTCCAAGAATGCACTCAGGGGATTAATCCAATTTAATGACTGTAAGGCTGCAAATGTTTCCTCTCTGGTAATATGAACGTCCTTTAAAATATTTCCACTGTTTCCTTTATCTCTTGGGCACCCATGACTTTCTCTTCAGCAAACACAAGGAGAGATATATATTAAAGCTCCTACCCATCTCCTGTGGCTCAAGAAATAGCAGCCCTGCTGATCCTGAAGGGGACCTATGCTGTCCCTAGCCACACTTTTCCTCTTTCTAATATTGTCGGGAAGGTAAGGTGAGCAAACTTGGGCTTTTCCATAAGTTTTCCTACCAGCTCCATCTCATACTCTTTCTTTGACCCTGTGATTAATCTTATTATAGTCATCAAGAGATTCACTCATCATTAACCCTCTAAACTTAATATATGTTTCATTTTCTTTCTTGATCATGTTCTTCATCAATCAAGGATGCCCGAACTTGCCAAGTGCACCTTCCAACCTAACAGGAATATGGACTCTTGATATCATATTCTTAAAACTCACACAATTGACTTCTGCAAAGTCCTGTCTGATTCCACCAAATAGCCCTGCTCTGGTTTAGGACTCTAACCTGTGAGCCTGTCCTATCCTTTTCTTTTATAGTCTTAAAACTGGAAGATCAGGTCATTGGAGCCGAAGCAGTCCTGATTACTCCCTCAGTTACTTACTCTACCTAGTTCCTTGCAAAGAGATCAGATATTACACCCTCCCATGTACAGCCCTCCATATATTGACTCAGGAAACTGTCCTGGACGTATTTTACAAATTCCACCTTGTCTATGTCCTTTATCCTCAGGGTAGCCTGGTCAATACAGGACTTTAACATTTCCCATTAATACAACTCTATTATTCTGACAACTATAAGCAACTTCTGTAAATATCTGCTCCTCACGTTCCCTCTGATTATTGGTAGGTCCAGAGTGATGGTTCCCTCTTATTGTTTCTAAGTTCTGCCCATATGATCTCACTGGATGATCCACCAAAGATGTCATCTCTAAGTACTGCTGTTCCGCCCTCCCTTATCAAAAATCAACAACCCCTCCTGGCTTACCTGTACATCTGACACATCTGTAACCATCTGTACCTGGAAGTCCTGCAGTCCTGCCCTTCTCTCAGCCTTGTTTCTGTTATGGCTATAACATCCCTGTCCTCAGAGCCAATTCTCACTCTGAGTTTGTTCAGCTTACCTGGTAAACCTTGTGCTTTGAAATAAATGCTGTTTAACAGGCTATTGCTTCCCATTCCATTCCTTTAGTGTAGCCCTGGCTACCCTGGTTCTAAACTTGCTCTCACTAGCTATATATTTTATCCAATGATTTGCTCCTGCTCAGAGCTCCCCCTCCCCAAACCGCAATCTAAGTTCATCCCTCTGCGTAGTGTTAGTATTGGTATTGGTGTTAGTATTGTCACGTGCACTGTACTGAGATAGAGTGAGAAGCTTGTCTTGTTCTGTTCATACAGGTCAGATTATTACACACTGCATTAGACTGTTGCACAAGATCAAACAATAACAATGCAGAATAAAGTGTAACAGCTACAAAGAAAATGCAGAGCAGGTAAACATTAAGGTGCAAAATCATAACGAGGTCAAGAATCTATTTTATCATGTGAGGGAATCATTTAATAGTCTTTTTGCAACGGGGTAGAGGCTCCCTTGAATCTGATGGTACAGTCTTTTGTATCTTCAGTCTGATGGGAGAGGAGAGAAGACAGAATGTCTTGGGTGAGTGGGGGCTTTGGTTATACAGACTGCTTTAACAAAGAATGTACAGCAGAATACAGGTTTTTTGGGCCACAATGATATGCTAACCTTTTAACCTACTCTAAAATAAATCTAATCCTGCCTTCCCACATACCCCTCCATTTTCCTTTCATGATATATCTATCTATACCAGTCTCTGAAATGTCCCTAATTTATCTGCCTCTGCCACATCCCAGCAGTGTGTTCTGTGTATTCTGTGTATCTGTCTCTGTCACCATCCCAGCAGTGTATTCTGTGCATCCACCCCTCTCTGTTTAAAAACCTATCTCTGACATCCCCCTATGCATTCCTCCAATTAGTTTAAAATTACACCCCCTTGTATTAGCCATTTCTATCTGAGAAAATATCTCTGACTGTCCAATCTGTCTATTCTTACTATCATCTTATAGACCTCCTATCATTCTGCTTCACTCCAGAGACAGAATCTCCACCTTGCTCAACCTATCCTCATAAAACAAGCCCTATAATCTTGCTAAATCTCCTCTGTATCCTCTCTAAAGTTTCCATATCTTTCCAAAAATGAGGCAACCAGCACTGAACACAATATCCAAGTGTGGTCAAACCAGGGTTTTATAGAGCTCCAACATTAACTCGTGGCTCTTGAACTCAATCCCTGACTGATGGCTGAAAGAAGGTCATAATTGGGAGATTAACATCAAAGGATAGGCTTTGTATTGAAAGGATAGGCAGGAAGGCATGGGTGGCGGTGTGGCTCTGTTGGTAAGAGCTGGAATCATGTCTTTAGAAAAACGTGACACAGTATCAAAGAATGTTGCATCTTTGTGGGTGGAGTTAAGAAACTGCAAGGGTAAACAAAAACATTATGGGAATCATATATAGGCCTTGAGATAGCAGGCAAGGTGTGGGGATGGGATTGTGAAGGGAATTGAAAAGGCCATGTAATAAGGGTAATATCATAATTGTAATGGGGGACTTCAATATGCAAGGAAATGGGAAAATCAGTTTGGTGTCAGATCACAAGAGAGGGAATTTGTTGAATGCCTACGAGATAGCTTTTTAGAGCAGCTTGTGCTCGAGTCTCCATGGAAAAGTCTATCTTAGATTGGGTGTTGTGTAATAACCCAGATCTTATATGTCGGCTTAAAGTAAAGGAACCCTTTAGGAGTCAGTGATCATAATATGATTGAATTCATATTGCAGTTTGAGAGGAAGAACTGCAGTCGCCTACCAGCCCCGACTAGGAGTTGAGGATGCCATCGTCTCCCTGCTGAACCGTGTCTACGCCCACCTGGACAAGCCAGCGAGCACTGTGAGGGTCATGTTTTTTGACTTCTCCAGTGAGTTCAACACCATCCGCCCTGCTCCGCTGGGGGAGAAGCTGACAGCGATGCAGGTGGATGCTTCCCTGGTATCATGGATTCTTGATTACCTGACTGGCAGACCACAGTACGCGTGCTTGCAACACTGTGTGTCTGACAGAGTGATCAGCAGCACTGGGGCTCCACAGGGGACTGTCTTGTCTCTCTTTCTCTTCACCATTTACACCTCGGACTTCAACTACTGCACAGAGTCTTGTCATCTTCAGAAGTTTTCTGATGACTCTGCCATAGTTGGATGCATCAGCAAGGGAGATGAGGTTGAGTACAGGGCTACGGTAGGAATCTTTGTCACATGGTGTGAGCAGAATTATCTGCAGCTTAATGTGAAAAAGACTAAGGAGCTGGTGATAGACCTGAGGAGAGCTAAGGTACCGGTGACCCCTGTTTCCATCCAGGAGGTCAGTGTGGACATGGTGGAGGATTACAAATACCTGGGGATATGAATTGACAATAAACTGGACTGGTCAAAGAACACTGAGGCTGTCTGCAAGAAGGGTCAGAGCTGTCTCTATTTCCTGAGGAGACTGAGGTCCTTTAACATCTGCCAGACGATGCTGAGGATGTTCTACGAGTCTGTGGTGGCCAGTGCTATCATGTTTGCTGTTGTGTGCTGGGGCAGCAGGCTGAGGGTAGCAGACACCAACAGAATCAACAAAATCATTTGTAAGGCCAGTGATGTTGTGGGGATGGAACTGGACTCTCTCACGGTGGTGTGTGAAAAGAGGATGCTGTCTAAGTTGCATGCCATCTTGGTCAATGTCTCCCATCCACTACATAATGTACTAGTTGGTCACAGGAGTACATTCAGCCAGAGACTCATTCCTCCGAGATGCAGCACTGAGTGTCATAGGAAGTCATTCCTGCCTGTGGCCATCAAACTTTACAACTCCTCCCTTGGAGGGTCAGACACCCTGACTGGTCCTGGATTTATTTCATAATTTACTGGCATAATTTACATATTACTATTTAACTATTTATGGTTCTATTACTATTTATTATTTATGGTGCAACTGTAATGAAAACCAATTTCCCCCGGGATCAATAAAGTATGACTATGACTAAGAAGCATAACTCACATGTATCAGTATCGCAATAGAATAAAGGGAATTACAGAGGCATGAGAGAGGAGCTTGCCCAGGTGGATTGGAGGAAGATACTGGCAGCAATGATGGCAGGACAGAGAAGTTTCTAGGAATAGTTCACAAGGTGCAGAATAGATATCTCCCACAGAGGAAGAAGTTCTCAAATGGCAGTGCTAGGCAACCATGGCTGACAAGGGAAGTTAAGGACTGCATAAAAGCCAAGGAAAGGACATTTAAGGTAGCAAAACTGAATGGGAAGTTGGATGTTTTAAAATCCAACAAAGGACAACTAAAAAGCTATAAGAAGGGAAAAGATGAAATATGATGGCAAACTACCCAATAATACAGAGCAAGATACCAAAAGTTTATTCAGTTATATAAAGAGTAAAAGGGAGGTGAGAGTTGATATTGGACCATTGGAAAATGAGGTAGAAATGGGGGACAGAGAAATGGCAATGAACTTAATGAGTACTTTGCTTCAGTCTTTACTGTGGAAGATACTAGCCATATGCCAGAGGTCCGTGAGTGTCAGGGAGCAGGAGTGAGTGCCATTGCTATTACAAAGGAAAAAGTGCCAGGCAAACTGAAAGGTCTTAAGGTGGGTAAGTCACCTGGACCAGATGGACTACATCCTAGAGTCCTGAGAGAGGTTGCTGAAGAGATAATGGATGCATTGGTCATGATCTTTCAAGAATCACTTGATTCTGGCATGGTCCCAGAGGACTGAATGATTACAAATGTCACTCCATTCTTTAAGAAGGGAGGAAGACAAAAGAAAGGAAATTATAGGCCAGTTAGCCTAACCTTAGTGGTTGGGAAAGTGTTGGAATCTATTATTAAGTCAAAGTCAGCATGGTTTCTGTCAAGGGAAATCTTGCCTGACAAATCTATTGGAATTCTTCGAGGCAATAACAAGCAGGGTGGACAAGGGAGAGACAGTGGATGTTATTTAGATTTTCAGAAGGCATTTGATAAGGTGCCTCACATGAGGCTGCTTAACAAGATAAAATCCTATGGTGTTACAGGAAAGATACTGGCATGGATAGAGGAATGGCTGACAGACAGGAGGTAGCAAGTGAGAATAAAGGGGGACTTTTCTGGTTAGCTGCCAGTGACTAGTGGTTTTCTCAGGGGTCAGTATTGGGACTACTACTTTTCACATTGTTTGTCAATAATTTAGATAGTGGAACTGATAGGTGGAGGGGTAGATAGTGCTGAGGAAGCAATGCGATTACAGCACGACTTAGACAAATTGGAAGAACAGGCAAAAAAAGTGGCAGATGGAATACAGTGTTGGGAAATGTATGATAATGCATTTTGGTAAAAGGGACAATAGTGCAGACAATTATCTAAAGGTGGAGAAATTTCAAACATCAAAGGTGCAAAGGTATTCAGGAGTCCTCGTGCAAGACTTCCAGAAGGTTAACTTACAGGTTGAGTCTGTGGTAAAGAAGGCAAATGCAATTTATTTCAAGTGGATTAGAATATAAAAGCAAGGAGATAACACTGAGGCTTTATAAGACACTAGTCAGGTTGCACTTGAAGTATTGCCAACAGTTTTGAACTCCTTATCTCAGAAAGGATGTGTTGTCCTTGGAGAGAATCCAGAGAAAGTTCATGAGGATGATTCTGGGAATTAAGGGGTTAAGATATGAGTAATGTTTGACAGCTTCGGGCCTGTACTCACTGGAATTTAGAAGAACACATGGGGATTGCAATGGAACCTTCTGAATGTTGAAAGGTCTAGATAGACAGGGTGGATGTGCAGAGGATGTTACCTCTGGTGGGGGTATCCAGAATTGGAGGACACAGCCTCAAAATTGAGGGGCGACCTTTTAGAACAGAGGGAAGGAGGAATTCTTTTAGCCAGAGAATGGCAAGTGCCACAGACTGCAATGGAGGCCAGGTCCGTGGGTATATTTAAAGTGGAAGTTGATTGTTTCTTCATCGGTTGGGGCATCAAAGGATATACTGAGAGGGCAGGTGTATGTCTATCCTTGCTGACTGTCTGTAATCAGACTATGCTTCTCCAAATACTCATAAATCCTATCTCGAAGAATCTTCTCCACTTAAGATTCACTGATGCATAATTCCCAGGATTATCTTTTACCTTTCTTGAACAAAGGAATAATATTTGCCATCCTCTAAACTTCTGATACTACTCCTTGGATACAGTGAGGACACAGATGATGGCCAAAGGTGCAACAATCTCTTCTCTCACTTCCTATAGGAACCTGGGGTACGCCCCTTCCACCCTGGGGGACTTATCTGTCCTAATGTTTTTCAAAAGTTCCAGCACATCCACTTGCTGGAAAAAGTCTGAGACAGCAATAAGTATTGTGTGCATAAACACAAAATACTCTGCAGATGCTGGGGTCAAAGCAACACTCACACCACGCAGGAGGAACTCAGCAGGTCGAGCAGCATCCTTGGAAAAGATCAGTCGATGTTTCGGGCTGGAACCCTTCGTCAGGACTGTAGAGGGAAGGGGCAGAGCAGTCTACAGTCCTGACGAAGGGTTCCGGCCTGAAACATCGACTGATCTTTTCCACGGATGCTGCCTGACCTGCTGAGTCCCTCCAGCATGTTGTCAGTATTGTGTGCATAGAGCGGATGCTGGTTTCCATGATGTACATGTACTGAGCTTTGTCTACAACTTTTTGCAGTTTCTTGTGTCACATAGAACATAGGGTAGTACAGTACAGTACAGGCCCTTAGGCCCACATTGTTGTGCCGACCCTCAAATCCTGCCTCCCATATAACCCCCCACCTTAAATTCCTCCATATACCTGTCTAGTAGTCTCTTAAACTTCACTATTGTATCTGCCTCCACCACTGACTCAGGCAGTGCATTCCACGCACCAATCACTCTCTGAGTAAAAAGCCTACCTCTAATATCTCCCTTGAACTTCCCACCCCTTGCCTTAAAGCCATGTCCCCTTGTACTGAGCAGTGGTGTCCTGGGGAAGAGGCGCTGGCTATCCACTCTATCTATTCCTCTTAATATCTTGTATACCTCTATCATGTCTCCTCTCAGTGGTACATTCATACAAATTGGTAAGAGTCAACGGGTCACTGAAAATTTCTCTGCAGGGATATTGCTCCCTCTTTGATTCAAGTGCAATTTGTCCCTCTTGTACAGATTGCCTCTACCTCTGAAGAGATCTCAATGGTGCAAGAACCTGAATCCCTGTAAGTGTATGGAATGAGCTGCCAGAGGAAGTAACTGAGGCAGATTCATTAGCAACATTTAAAAGACACTGATTAGTATATGGACCGGAAAGATTTGGATATACAGGACTAGCTTAGATGGGAATCTCGATTGACATGAAGGGCTCATTTTCATGGTGAATATTCATGCTGAATTCCAATTCCATTTGACAATGTGCAAACTTTATGCACAGAGCTGGGATTCTCAGGACTATCCTCAATACTTTTTCATTTTGAATGGTTATGGGCTAGTCAGGGGGGATGTTGTAACTCTTCAAGAAAGCTTTGAGCGCATACTTCAGACCTTTTCTTTGTCCAGCTGGTAATCACTTACCTGATGGAGACTGGAATATACTGTCTACTTTGGGAGTCTGGTATCAGGAATGTGAATGCCATGCCCTGTGCCACAGAGCTGGTTATCTGTAACTGGGCCCTCAGATTTTGCTTTGGGAAAGGAAACTGTCAAGGGTTATCTTTGCCTTCAGACATACTTCTGAGATCTGGAATACTTACAAAAGAGATGCTTCAAGGCATTTGTCTCTACAGTCTGACAAATTCAGTGGAAGATTTACTTGCACTAGCTGTGACTGGGTAGATTTGTTTGTGGTAGATGTACAATACAGCCTAGCTTAGCTGGGAAGAAGATTCATGTCGATTAAAAGAAGAACAATTTTCACGCAAGCTGTTAGTTAAATCTTTATTCTGTAGCTAATAAAAAGCAAGATATGCACACAACTTCTGGAAGAAACAGTATTAAACTCAGCATGGGATCAGATGTGTTGAGAGTTCAAGGAAGTGTTACTTTTTAAACATAAGTTTGTTTAATTGTCTCAAGCAAAATAAGCATAAAGGAAGATGGTAGCTGCCAGACAAATGACTAAATTAACATTGACTAAGTAGCTCATTCGCTGATTCTCTTCTAGTGAGGCAATATAATTTTCTTCAACATCAGTAAAGGCAGTATCCACACGCTTCGTGCTCATCCCACAGAACCATTTCAAAAGGTGCATTGCCCTTGATTCAGTTTTCTCATCTAGTAGAAAGAAAATCATTAATTCATCACTTGTAAATTACTATTGTGATTCCCCTCACTTCAGGCCTTCTCCACATCCCTCAGTGAGGTACAGAAAGAAAGCCCAGCCCAGACACACTGACAGAAGCTGCTTGTACCTTTAGTACCACCTTCCGCACCACAGCCCTTGGATGGAACAAGGTGAGCCACCACCACCTTCTCCTCACTGTGCATTAGACATTAACTTATGACAACACAGAAGGAGGCCCACTGTGCCCATGTCAACTCTTCGGAGAATAATCTCATCAGTCTCTACTTGCCTGGGTCTTGTTTCCCTCACACACACACACACACACACACACCCATTCACTCCCCTTTGGTTCTTTCTGAAACTTATCTCAGAGCTAACTATTTAGAGGCAGCTTACAGTGGCCAAGTAACTTACCCGCAGGAAACTTCACATATATGTCCACTCAGTCCTTCAACCCTGCAAAACATTCAATATCACCATGGCTGATCTACCCCAGGTCTTCTGCATCAGTTCCCCATAATCCTCAATTCCTTGATCTTTCAATAATTTTTCTACTTCATCCTTAAAATTTTCTTCTGATCTTCCAATGCTCATCACTCCAAACCACGGGGGAGAGGATCCCAGAGATTCTTCCTGACAAAGAAAGTCCCGTACAATTCAACCATAAGACCATAAGGTGCAGAAGCAGAATTAGGCCATTTGGCCCATCGTCTGCTCAGGTTTGATTTATTAACTCTGTCAGCTCAATTGCCCTGCTTTATTCTCATAACCTTTGACACCCTTACTAATCAAGAACCTATCAAATTCTGCTTCAAATATACCCGATGACTTGACCTCTACAACCATCTATGACAATGAATTCCACAGATTCAACACCCTTTGGCTAAGGAACTTCCATCTCATCTCTGTTCTAAAAGAATGTCCTTTTATTCTGAGGCTATGCTCTCTGGTCCTAGACTCTCCCACCATAGGAAACATCCTTCTCCGCATCCACTTTATCCATATTCACAAAGTTTCAATGAGATTCCTCTTCATCCCTCTAAAGACCAGAGTCATCAAAATGCTCCTCTTCATTTCTAGGATCATTCTCGTATATATCTTCTAGACCCCCTTCAAGGGCACACATCCCAAAACACTCACAATATGTACATCAAATATAGTCTTATCAAGCCTCAGCATTACATCCTTGCTTTCACTGTGTATTTTGTCCCCTTGTATGAATATCAAACATTGCATGTGCCTCTCGTATTATCAACTGAACCTGCAAGTTAACCTTCAGGAAATCCTGCTCTAGGTCTTCCAAATCCCTTTGCAATTCGAACTTCTAAATTGTCTCCCTAATTAGAAAATAGTGTACACCTGTATTCCTTCTAAAACAATTGCATGATGATAGGCATCATCTCTATAGTCCATCTGCTACTTCTTTGCCCATTCTCCCAATCTAAGTCCTTCTGCAGACTCCCTGCTTCCTCAACACTAGCTGCCCCCTACCTATTTTTGTATCATCTAAAAATCTGGACAAGAGGTGGCTTTTAGAGTAGCTTATGGTCAAGCCCAATACGGGAAAGGCAATTCAGGATTTGATGTTATCCAATAACCAGATTAGATTAGGGATCTTAAGATAAAAGACAACTTGGAAGGCAGTAATCTTAATATAACAGAATTCACTCTTCAGTTTAAGAGGGAGATGCTAAAATCAGATCTATTGGTATTAAAGTTGAATAAAGCTAACTACAGAGTCGTGAGGGAGGAACTGGCCAAAGTTCATAGGAAGGGAATCCAATGGGAGTAATGGGAATAATTCAGAAGATGCAGGATCATTTCATCCTAAAGAAGAAGAAGCATTCTAAATGGATAATGAGACAACCATGGCTAACAAGAGAAGTCAAAGACAGCATAAAAGCAAAAGAGAGGGCAAACAACACTACAAAAACTTACAGGAAGCTAGAGGATTGAGAAGCTTTTAAAATCAACAGACAGCATCTAAAAAGCAATAAGGAGAGAAATATGAAATATGAAGGTAAGCTAGATGATGATATCAAAAGTTTTTTTTTCAGATATATGAAGAATAGACATCAGACGCCATAGGAAATGGTGCTGAAGAAATAGTAATGGTGAACAAAGAAATAGCAGATGAAGTAAGTATTTTATGATAGTCTTCACTGAGGAAGATGCCAGGAACATACTAAAAATTTGAGAGAGTTGGCGGGGGAGGGGCGTAGAATTGAGAGTAGTTATTGTTACTAAGGAGAAGGTTCTTTGGAAGCTGAAAGCTCTGAAGATGGATAAACCATCTGGACCAGATATACTGCACTACAGGATTCTGAAAAAGACAGCTGAAGAGATAATGGAGGAATTAGTAGTGATCTTTGAAGATCACTAAAGTCAGGAATGGTTCCAGAGGACTGGAAAATCATTAATGTTATTCCACGCTTTATGAAGGTAGGGAGGCAAAAGGCAGGAAGTTATAGGCTTGTTAGCCTGACATCAGAGATTGATAAGATTTCAAAGTCCATTATTAAGGGTGAGGTTTCAGTGTAGTTTGAAGCACATGATAAAATGGCCAAAGTCAGCATGGTTTCCTTAAGAGGGTATCTTGCCTGACAACTCTGTTGGAATTGTTTGGGGAAATAACATGACAGAGGAGAATCAGTGGAAGGCCAAGAACAGATTCCTGGAGCACAATCTCCTTTCAGCCTGAAAAATAGCAATTTGTTCAGACACCTCCATCCTTGTGATAATAAACCTTCACTTCATGCTAACACATTTCCCCAATACAGAGTTTGAAAATTATCAGATGGCTCTTAAAATTTTAATTAAAACTTTAATCAAGGTAAATTTAGAATGTAGATTTGAATTAAAATTTACCATGCCTCACTGAGTTATAACCTCCCTTTATGTTTAAGGAGTCAGAACAATCTATAAGAGACAGAGCAGTCCTGACGAAGGATCTCAACCCCAAGCATCAACTGTGCTCTTTTCCATAGGTGCTTCCTGGCCTGCTGAGTTGCTCCAGCATTTTGTATGTGCTGCTTGGATTTCCAGCATCTGCAGATTTTCTCTTGTTGAGAGAGCAATCTATTTGATTGACAGGATGATATACCAGAGTTTCTTGTTCTGGCCTAACCCAACCCTTTAGTTTTCTGACCTCTGTACACATTCACCTTTCCTTATTGTGACCAACTATCACTATCATCTCAGAGGACAGACTAACATCTGAAATTCTCATTCCCTCTAGTTTCAACTTCATGTCAAATTTCCATCATAAATCACCAGGTTAGGAATCCTTTCCATAGGTGCCTCTGTGAGTATTGTAATGCACTATTCAAAGCTTTTCCATCATTCCCCAACCAAACATCAGTTAACCATATAACCAGATAACCATATAACAATTACAGCATGGAAACAGGCCATCTCGGCCCTTCTAGTCTGTGCTGAACTCTTACTCTCACCTAGTCCCACCGACCTGCACTCAGCCCATAACCCTCCACTCCTTTCCTGTCCATATATCCATCCAACTTAACTTTAAACGACAACATCGAACCCGCCTCAACCACTTCTGCTGGAAGCTCGTTCCACACAGCTACCACTCTCTGAGTAAAGAAGTTCCCTCTCATGTTACCCCTAAACTTTTGCCATTTAACTCTCAACTCATGTCCTCTTGTTTGAATCTCCCCCATTCTCAATGGAAAATGCCTATCCACGTCAACTCTATCAACCCCCCTCATAATTTTAAACACCTCTATCAAGTCCCTCCTCAACCTTCTACACTCCAAAGAATAAAGACCTAACTTGTTCAACCTTTCTCTGTAACTTAGGAGATGAAACCCAGGCAACATTTTAGTAAACCTCCTCTGTACTCTCTCAATTTTATTGATATCTTTCCTATAATTCGGTGACCAGAACTGTACACAATACTCCAAATTTGGCCTTACCAATGCCTTATACAATTTCAACATTATATTCCAACTCCTATACTCAATGCTCTGATTAATAAAGGTCAGCATACCAAAAGCTTTCTTCACCACCCTATCCACAAGAGATTCTACCTTCAGGGAACTATGCACCATTATTCCTAGATCCCTCTGTTCTACTGCATTCTTCAATGCCCTACCATTTACCAAGTATGTTTTATTTTGATTAGTCCTACCAAAATGTAGCACCTCACATTTTTCAGCATTAAACTCCATCTGCCTTCTTTCAGCCCACTCTTCTAACTGGCCTAAATCTCTCTGCAAGCTTTGAAAACCTACCTCATTATCCACAACTCCACCTATCTTACTGCATACTTACTAATCCAATTTACCACCCCATCATCCAGATCATTAATATATATGACAAACAACATTGGACCCAGTAGAGATCCCTGAGGCACACCGCTACACACCGTCCTCCAATCTGACAAACAGTTATCCACCACTACTCTCTGGCGTCTCCCATCTAGCCACTGCTGAATCCATTTTACTACTTCGATATTAATGCCTATCGATTGAACCTTCCTAACTAACCTTCTGTGTGGAACCTTGTCAAAGGCCTTACTGAAATCCACATAGACAACATCCACCGCTTTACCCTCGTCAACTTTTTTAGTAACCTCATCAAAAAATTCAATATTTGTCAAACATGACCTTCCACGCACAAATCCATGTTGACTGTTCCTAATCAGACCCTGCCTATCCATATAATTATATATACCATCTCTAAGAATACTTTCCATCAATTTACCCACCAGTGGCGTCAAACTCACAGGCCAGTAATTGCCAGGTTTACTCTTAGAACCCTTTTTAAACAATGGAACCACATGAGCAATACACCAATCCTCTGGCACCATCCCCGTTTCTGATGACATTTGAAATATTTCTGTCAGAGCCCCTGCTATTTCCACACTAACTTTCCTCAAGGTCCTAGGGAATATCTTGTCTGGACCCAGAGACTTATTCACTTTTATATTCCTTAAAAGCACCAGTACTTCCTCTTCTTGAATTGTCATACTTTCCATAACCACCCTTCTTGTTTCCTTTACCTTACACAATTCAATATCCTTCTCCTTAGTGAATACCGAAGAAAAGAAATTGTTCAAAATCTCCCCCATCTCTTTTGGCTCTGCACGTAGTCGTCCACTCTGATTCTCTAAGGGACTAGTTTTATTCCTCACTATGCTTTTGATATTACCATAACTATAGAAACCCTTTGGATTTATTTTCACCTTACTTGCCAAAGCAGCCTCGTATCTTCTTTTAGCTTTTCTAATTTCTTTCTTAAGATTCTTTCTACATTCTTTATATTCCTTGAGCACCTCATTAACTCCAGGCTGCCTATATTTATTGAAGATCCCTCTGTTTTTCCGAACCAGGTTTCCAATATCCCTTGAAAACCATGGCTCCCTCAAACTTTTAACCTTTCCTTTCAACCTAACAGGAACATAAGGGTCCTGTACCCTTAAAATTTCACCTTTAAATGACCTCCATTTCTCTATTACATCCTTCCCATAAAACAAATTGTCCCAATCCACTCCTTCTAAATCCTTTCGCATCTCCTCAAAGTTAGCCTTTCTCCAATCAAAAATCTCAACCCTAGGTCCAGTCCTATCCTTCTCCATAATTATATTGAAACTAATGGTATTGTGATCACTGGACCCAAAGTGCTCCCCAACACATACCTCTGTCACCTGCTCTATCTCATTATCTAACAGGAGATCCAACACTGCCCCTTCTCTAGTTTGTACCTCTATGTATTGCTGCAAAAAACTATCTTGCACACATTTGACAAACTCCAAACCATCCAGCCCTTTTACAGAATGGGCTTCCCAGTCTATGTGTGGAAAATTAAAATCTCCCATAATCACAACCTTGTGCTTACTACAAATATCTGCTATCTCCTTACAAATTTGCTCCTCCAGTTCTCGGTCCCCATTAAGTGGTCTATAATACACCCCTATAAGTGTCACTACACCTTTCCTATTCCTCAGTTCCACCCAAATAGCCTCCCTATATGAGTCCACTAATCTATCCTGACAGAGCACCGCTGTTATATTTTCTCTGACAAGCAATGCAACACCTCCCCCTCTTACCCCTCCTATTCTATCACACCTGAAGCAATGAAATCCTGGAATATTTAGTTGCCAATCACACCCCTCCTGCAACCACGTTTCATTAATAGCTACAACATCATATTTCCAGGTATCAATCTATGCTCTAAACTCATCCACCTTTCTTACAATGCTCCTAGCATTAAAATAGATGCATTTAAGAAACTCCCCACCTCCTACTCTCTGTTTATCCTTAATGGAGCAAACAACTTTGTTATCTTTTTCTTCCTTGTCCCCTACATCTTTGGTCTGAGTGCTCCTGATCTCTGTCCCCTGCCTATCCTCCCTCACACACCGCCTACCTGCCTTCTCCATTTGTGAACCAACCTCCCCTCTCCTAGTCTCCTTAATTTGATTCCCTCCCCTCAACCATTCTAGTTTAAAGTCACCTCAGTAGCCCTCGCAAATCTCCCCGCCAGGATATTGGTCCCCCTAGGATTCAAGTGTAACCCGTCCTTTTTGTATAGGTCACGCCTTCGCCAATAGAGGTTCCAATGACCCAAAAACTTGAATCCCTGCCCCCTGCTCCAATCCCTCAGCCACGCATTTATCCTCCACCTCATTGCATTCCTACTCTCACTGTCGTGTGGCACAGGCAGTAATCCCAAGATTACTACCTTTCCAGTCCTTTTTCTCAACTCCTTTCCTGACTCCCTATATTCCTCTTTCAGGACCTCTCCCCTTTTCCTACCTATGTCATTGGTACCTATATGTACCACGACCTCTGGTTCCTCTCCCTCCCACTTCAGGATATCTTGGACGCGATCAGAAACATCCCAGACCCTGGCACCAGGGAGGCAAACTACCATCCGGGTCTCCGGACTGCGTCCACAGAATCACCTAAAAGACCCCCTTACTATCGAGTCCCCTATTACTACTGCCCTCCTCTTCCTTTCCCTACCCTTCTGAGTTACAGGGCCGGACTCTGTGCCGAAGGCATGGCCACTGTTTCTTCCCCCAGGTAAGCTGTCCCCTGCAACAGTACTCAAACAAGAGTACTTATTGTCAAGGGGCACAGCCATAGGGGTATTCTCTATTACCTGATTCTTCCTATTCCCCCTCCTAACCGTGACCCACTTGTCTGCCTCCCGTGGCCCTGGTGTGACCACCTGCCTGTAACTCCTCTCTATCAACTCCTCACTCTCCCTGACCATACGAAGGTCATCGAGCTGTGGCTCCAGTTCCCTAACGCGGTCTCTTAGGAGCTGCATCTTTACCCACCTGGTGCAGATGTGGACGTCTGGGAGGCTGGGAGACTCCACGACCTCCCACATCCGGCACCGAGAACAACAAGCTGCCCTCACACTCCTACTTCCCCCTCCTCAAATAACAACAAAAAATGAATACCAAACCTTCTTCGCCTCGCCCGTTTCCGCCTAAGCCCGTTGAGCCAAAGCCCTTAAGCCTTCACTCTGCTCCCAGCTCACTCTACAGCCTGCAAACTACACTGCCCGCTGTATAAGGCTGTGTTCCTTTTAAATCTTCCGCGCTTCACTCCCTGACGTCACATTCCTGCGCAGTCCCGCCTCTCTGAACGCCGATGAATTAAAACCGAAAAATTCAAAAAAGGTTCCCTCCGCACTCCCGCTCTGATTCTCAGACTTCCTTCTCCGAATTAAACCCGAATCAGGATTTGTGTCCTTTTAAATCATTTTAAATAAATTTGTGTCCTTTTAAACAAGTTACTGTCATTCTTTCTGGAAACACTTTAACTAATTAATCTATTCCTCTTCCCTATTATGCAAGTGGCATTTTATTGTTCGAGTTGTTTATTGGCATTTTATTGGCCAAGTTGAAACAGGATACTTAGATTTTCAAAAGTCTTTGTTTGCCAAGGTGCCCTTGAAAGGCTAAAGTAAAGGAAAAATTTAAATTTGGATAAAATATTAAATAAAAAATGTTATTAGCTCTCAGCAGGTCAGGCAGCATATATTGAGAGAGAATCAGTTAACGTTTCAGGTCTGGAACCCTTCATCAGAACTAGAAAAGAGAGAAGAAGGGGGAGGAGTGGGTATAACAAAATTAAAATCTCTGATATGTTGAGACCAAGTGACTTAATGTGAACAGTTACAAGAACGTAGGGCTTCTTTTTCTGTGTTCTGATTTCCATAAAGACCCTTGTAGCTTGGGCTCATGTGAATATTCATTATAAACCTTTAATCTGGAGGAAGTGAATGGAGTCTGTTCATGTGAGAAAGAGATCAGCCAGGTGAATAGGTGCATTGGTGGAGAGGAGCTGGCTACACTCTGAGTGTGAACTCTCAGACACTCATGTAGGAAGAGGTGTAGAGATTGTACATCCATAGGGAAGAAGAACTGGTTGGGACAAGAGAAATAGAATCTGTCAAAGTAGTGGAAGGTACCTGATCTAAGTAGGAAAGGACTGGACTAGGGAAGAAAGAAGAAGTCAAGGTAGCAGGAAATAGGTTTGGTGAGGAGTGAACAGTATGAAACAACAGATCAGACGGGGCACTCCTGCTTGTAGATCTTGGGCAGGGTGTAGAAGTGGAACTACAAAGCTGGTAGCTGAGAAGGGAAGATCTTTGACAAAATGAGGGCTAAGACTGTGTGGGAGACAATGGCCTGGTATTTGATAGTGGGGAGCATGGTCCAGAGGAAGCGATAAGGGATGCCTGAAAGCTGATGTTTCATTCAAAAGATTAATGTTCAAAGTAAATTTATTATCGAAGTATATATATGTCACCATATACTACCCTGAGATTCATTTTCTTGCGGACATTCACAGAGCAAAGAAATACAATAGAGTTAATTAAAAGCTACACTCAAAGATTGACAAATTACTAATGTGCAAAAGAAGACAAACTGCAAATACAAAAACAGAAACAAATAATAAATAAACAGGAATGTAAATAAATAAATATTGAGAACATGAGTTGTAGAATCCTTGAAGTTGGGTCCACAGGTTGTGCAATCAGTTTGGTTCAGGAGCCTGATGTTTGAGGGGTAAATAACTTTTCCTGGACCTGTGGTGTGAGACCTAATTCATAAGCCCTGCAGAGCCACTGCGACAAGCTGTAGAGTGTTAGGCATCTAGATTTCTCCAGTACCTGTAGTTACTAATTGTCTTAATGAGAGTTGTGCTTCCTGTTTAATATTGTCAAGTTAATTGTGACTAGCACAGGAACTCCACATTCTATGATTATTTAATGCAGACCCCATTTTAGTACTGATTGCGAGGTTCTAGTATTTAGAATGACTTGTCTCATGGTTTCACTCGGTCACGCCACCTGGTATTTCAATGTGTAATCTCATTTCCATCTCTATATGGGAGTCTGCCATTCTTCTGCACCTGGGTTCAATCGTTGCAAAGCTCACTGTGACAGAAGGACCCCACCATCAATGGATCCAGCGCAGGTAGAACAGCAGCTTGGGCATCGGTTGGCTGGAGGTGAGGAAGCTTCCTTTACTCAGTTCATGTCCCGACTCTACGTTCCAAGTGTCCTGAGTCTACATTCCGGGTTTTCCCCATTTACATTCCAAGCTTCTCCAGTCTACATCAAAGATTTTTCCCAGGTTCTCTGAGTTGACAAGATTTGTTCGGTCTCCTATGGCATTCAATGTTTCTGAGCTATATGCATTCTTTTTGAGCTTTATGCATTGTTCCTGAGCTATATGCACAATGCTCCTGAGTTATACATTCAATGCTCCAGAGTTATACAGGTTTTGCCCGCCATCCGAAGGTAGAGCGTTCCTATGAAACGGTTTGTAAGCCGGAATGTCGTAAAGTGAAGAAGCAATTACCATTCATTTATATGGGAAAAATCTGTGAGCATTCACAGACCCAAAAAATAATCTACCAAATCATGCCAAATAACACATAAAACCTAAAATACCAGTAACATATAGTAAAAGCAGGAATGATATGATAAATACACAGCCTATATAAAGTAGAAATACTTCTCTATAATCATTGCCACACTGTTCTCCAAGCGAAAATCTCACGCAAGTGCTCTCGGCAGAAACATTCTCTCCAGTAACCTTTAAGCTATGAAGCTGCCAAATCATACCAAATAACACATAAAAATACACAGCCTATATAAAGTAGAAATAATGTATGTACGGTGTAGTATCACTTACCGGAATCGGGACGACAGCGCCAAGCACACTGATGATGTTGTGTTAGGCTGAATCGTCAGAGGTTGGGGTGGTGTAGTGGTCCCCAACATCCAGGCAGCGAACCGATACTGATCCACGAAGCATGCAGCGGTACAGCGGTAGCCGGGACACACCCAGCACATCTTTAAGAATAAAGCTGAAATAAATAAGCTAATTAATTAGGTGCCGCCCGGCACGTAAATGTCAGCCCAGATCAGAGGCAATGCCAATTGCGTTGCCTCTGATCTGGGCTGGCATTTACGTGCTGGGCGGCACCTAATTAATTAGCTTATTTATTTCAGCTTTATTCTTAAAGATGTGCTGGGTGCATCCCGGCTACCGCTGCGTTCTCCGCGGCAATGTATCGGTCCGTGGCCTGGAGGTTGGGGCGGTGGGACGCTGGGGTGCCATCTCATCGTCGTCTGTTTCCATCAGGGCAGGCAGGTCATCTTCTTCTATGTCTGCCTGCCTCGATGTCGAAGGTCGAGGTTCGTCGTCTGCTGTGGCTGATGTGGAAGGCTTGCTTGAGTGCTTAGCCTCGCGCATTTTTCTATCATACAGTTCTTTGTAAGCACTCAAACCATCTTGCAAATATGCCCTAAACCAACGTACCCTTTCAAAATTAAAGTCGTACTATTCTGCAATCATTGCAGCGAAAATCTCATGCAGTTGCTTCATGTTCAGTTCCTGGACGACTTCACTTTCAGTCTGTTCACTACTGCATTTGGTTTCAATTGTTATCCTTTCCTCTTCCAATTGCATCAGCTCTTCATCTATCAGTTCTTGGTCATGGGATGCCAAAACCTCTTCAACATCATCTTCGTCAACTTCCACAAGCCAAACTCAATTTGTCCTTATTTCGTTCACCATGATTGAAATGCTTAATTATGTCTAGTTTTACGCTAAGTGTAACACCCTTATGAGCCCTTTTAGGCGTTTCCGATACCTTAGAACTCATCTTGCTAATGGCTGCTCACAGGCATGTGCTTAAGCAATGCCAGCTAGAATGCAGTTCCAGGGGAGGAGCTTGGCTGCTCGTGGTGCGCGCTGCCTTTTATCGCGAGCTGCTTTTTTCGCACACTGCCTTTTATCGTTACAGTGAAAACACCTTCTGTTAGCGAAAACAGGTAACTAATGCAGGTCTTTTGTAACAGCGAGATTTCGTAAAGCGAACGTTTGAAAAGCGGGGGACACCTGTACATGTGATACTTTCAAGTTATATGTGCAATGTTCCCAAGTTATATGTTCTGCTTTGAATTTTCCAGTCCTGTCACGAGAGCATCAGGTGTCTTGGGTTTACCAGCCCTGTCCTGAATTTCCCAGAGTCCCCTAGGGCCTGAGGTGCTGGCCTTAGTGAGAGAGGGACTCTCATGAGCCCTGCAGGCCTCTGCAGCATGCCGTAGAGTGTTGGGCTTCTTGGTTTCTCGAGTACCTGTATTTACTAACTGTCGTCTTAACATGTTGGTACCACTGACATAGATAGGAAAAGGGAGGAGGTCCTGAAGAGAGACTTCCAGGAGTTAGGAAGGAAGCTGAGAAGCAGGACCTCCAGGGTAGTAATCTCAGGATTGCTACCTGTGCCACGTGCTAGCGAGGGCAAGAATAGTAGGATCAGGCAGATGAATGCGTGGCTGAGAGACTGGTGCAGGGGGCAGGGCTTCAGATTCTTGGATCATTGGGATCTCTTCTGGGGGAAGTTCAAAAAGGATGGGTTGCACCTGAACCTGAAGGGGACCAATATCCTGGCGGGAAGGTTTAATTGAGGTGTTAGGGAGGGTTTAAACTAATTTGGCAGGGGGATGGGAACCGGAATGATAGAGCGGAGGAAGGGGAAAACGGAAATAAATCTGAGATAGTGAGTAGTAAAGATGTCAGGAAGGCAAGGCAAGTGATGGGGCAAATTTGCAGCCATTGGGATGAGTTGCAGTGCAATCAAAGCAAAAAATACCAAACACTGCTCTTATGGTTTTATACTTAAATACACGCAGCATAAGGAATAAGGTGGATGGTTTTGTCGTACAGCTACAGATTGGTAGGTATGATATTGTGGCCATCACTGAGATGTGACTAAAGGATGCATGTCTATGGGAGCTTAACGTCCAAAGATACATGGTGTATCGGAAGGATAGACAGGTAGGCAGAGGGGACGGTGTGGCTTTATTGGTAAGAAATGATATTGAATCATTAGAAAGAGGTGACATAGGATTGGAAGGTGTAGAATTTTTATGGGTTGAGCTCAGAAATCGCAGGAGTAAAAGGACCCTGATGGCAGTTATATACAGGCCTCCCTAACAGCTGCAGTGATATGGACTACAAATTACAACAGGAAATAGAAAAGACTTGTCAGAAGGGCAGTGTTATGATAATAGTGGGGGATTTTAACATGCAAGTGGATTGGGAAAATCAGGTCGGCACTGGATCTCAAGAGAGAGAATTTGTAGAATGTCTGCGAGATGGCTTTTTAGAATAGCTTGTTGTTGAGCCCACTAGGGGATCGGCTGTACTAGATTGGGTATTGTGTAATGAACCGGAGGTGATTAGAGAGATTGAGGTGAAGGAACCCTTAGGAGACAGTGATCATAACATGATTGAGTTCACTGTGAAATTTGAGAAAGAGAAGCCAAAATCCGATGTGTCGGTTTTTCAGTGGAGTAAGGGAAATTACAGTGGCATGAGAGAGGAACTGGCCAAAGTTGACTGGAAAGGGACACTAGCGGGAAGGATGGCAGAGCAGCAGTGGCTGGAGCTTATGTGAGAAGTGAGGAAGGTGCAAGACAGGTATATTCCAAAAAAGAAGAAATTTCCAAATGGAAAAAAGATGCAACCATGGTTGACAAGAGAAGTCAAAGCCAAGGTTAAAGCAAAGGAGAGGGCATACAAGGAAGCAAAAATTAGTGGAAAGTCAGAGGATTGGGATGTTTTTAAAAGCTTACAAAAGGAAACTAAAAAGATCATTAAGAGAGAAAAGACAAACTATGAAAAGAAGCTAGCAAATAATATCAAAGAGGATACTAAAAGCTTTTTCAAGTATATAAAGAGTAAAAGACAGGTGAGAGTAGATATAGGAGGAATAGAAAATGATGCTGGAGAAATTGTAGTGGGAGATAAGGAGATGGTGGAGGAACTGAACGAATATTTTGCATCAGTCTTCACTGAGGAAGACGTCAGCAGTACACTGGACACTCAAGGGTGTCAGGGAAGAGAAGTGTGCGCAGTCATAGTTATGACAGAGGAAGTACTCAGGAAGCTGAGTAGTCTAAAGGTAGATAAATCTCCTGGACTAGATGGAATGCACCCGTGTGTTCTGAAGGAAGTAGCTGTGGAGGTTACGGGGGCATTAGCAGTGATCTTTCAAAAGTCAATAGATTCTGGCATGGTTCCGGAGGACTGGAAGATTGCAAATGTCACTCCGCTATTTAAGATGGGGGCCAGGAAGCAAAAAGGAAATTATAGACCTGTTAGCTTGACATTGGTGGTTTGGAAGTTGTTGGAGTCGATTGTCAAGGATGAGGTTACGGAGTACCTGGAGGCATATGACAAGATAGGCAGAACTCAGCATGGTTTCCTTAAAGGAAAATCCTGCCTGACAAACCTATTGCAATTTTTTGAGGAAATTACAAGTAGGCCAGACAAGGGAGATGTAGTGAATGTTGTATATTTGGATTTTCAGAGGCCTTTGACAAGGTGCCACACATGAGGCTGCTTAACAAGATAAGACCTGATGGAATTACCGGAAGGTTACATACGTGGATAGAGCATTGGCTGATTGGCAGGAAACAGAGAGTGGGAATAAAGGGATCCTATTCTGGTTGGCTGCCGGTTACCAGTGGTGTTCCACAGGGGTTCATGTTGGGGCCGCTTCTTTTTACGTTGTACATCAACGATTTGGATTATGGAATAGATAGCTTTGTGGTTAAGTTTGCTGATGATACAAAGATAAGTGGAGGGGCCAGTAGTGCTGAGGAAACAGAGAGTCTGCAGAGAGACTTGGATAGATTGGGAGAATGGGCAAAGAAGTGGCAAATGAAATACAATGTTGGAAAGTGTATGGTTATGCGCTTTGGCAGAAGAAATAAATGGGCAGACTATTATTTAAATGGGGAGGGAATTCAAAGTTCTAAGATGCAATGGGACTTGGGAGTCCTCGTACAGGATACCCTTAAGGTTAACCTCCAGGTTGAGTCGGTGGTGAAGAAGGCAAATGAAATGTTGGCATTCATTTCTAGAGGAATAGAGTATAGGAGCAGGGATATGATGTTGACGCTCTATAAAGCACTGGCAAGACCTCACTTGGAGTACTGTGGGCAGTTTTGGGCTCCTTATTTAAGAAAGGATGTGTTGACGATGGAGAGGGTTCAGAGACGATTCACTGGAATGATTCTGGGAATGAGAGAGTTAACATATGAGGAACGTTTGTCTGCTCTTGGACTGTATTCCTTGGAGTTTAGAAGAAACATTTTGAATGTTGAAAGGCATGGACAGAGTGGATGTGGCAAAATTGTTTCCCATGGTGGGGGAGTCTAGTACGAAAGGGCATGACTTAAGGATTGAAGGGCGCCCATTCAGAACAGAGATGTGAAGAAATTTTTTTAGCCAGAGGGTAGTGAATCTGTGGAATTTGTTGCCACCGGTGGCAGTGGAAGCCAAGTCATTGGGTGTAATTAAGGCAGAGATTGATAGGCATCTGAACAGCCAGGGCATCAAAGGTTGTGGTGAGAAGGCGGGGGAGTGGGACTAAATGGGAGAATGGATCAGCTCATGGTAAAATGGCGGTGCAGACTCGATGAGCCGAATGGCCGACTTCTGCTCCTTTGTCTTGTCTTGTCAACTTGAGTCATTAAGCCCTACAATCTCCTGGTTTCTCTTTAGAGCCTTTCTTAAGCAGTGGAACAACATTGGCTATCCTCCAATACTCTGGTACCTCTCCTGTTGCTAAAGATGTTTTAAGTATTTCTACTAAGGCCCCATCAATTTCTGCACTTGCCTTCCGTAAGGTCTGAGGGAATACCTTGTCAGCCCCTGGGGATTTATCCACCCTGATTTGCCACAGGGTAACAAACATCTCCTGCTCTGTAATCTTTACAAGGCCCATGAAGTTGATGCTGCTTTGCATCACTTCTATAGACTCTGTGTCCATCTCCTGAGTAAATACAGATGCAAAGAAAACATTTAAGGTCTCTCCCATCTGTTTTGGCTCTACCCATGGATTACCATTCTGATCTTCCAGAGCAACCAATTTTGTCGCTCGCAATCCTTTTGCTCTTGTTACATGCTCAAGGAGATCTGTTTCTTTTTTGAGAATGCTGTAATGATCTTTTGGAGGTCACCTGATGTGATTTTCCCGCCGTTGAGGTCACGTGATGACATGTGCCCTGTGACTATATAAGGGTCGACTCAGGTGAGGCAGTAGGGTTTTTAAGTTTGTAGATTTCCGGGTAGAACGTGTTGTGCCTCCATTTCTGTTGCGTGTTTGTTTTTGTGACGCAGTTTCATTATTAAAATGGAAGGTGCGTTCTCTTACAAGATATTGTATTTGAGCTGGAAATTTGTGGCTGGAAGTGCCAATTTACTCAATTCTGACAGTTTTGAAGGGAGAGTGAAGAATTCGTCGAAGTGAAGGATTGAGAGAAGTCGGCATCAGTTTGGCAGTTTAATAAAGGATCGACTTTATTGAGTCTTCGTTGAAGAGAAGCTGCATTGCGATAACTCTTGTAAAAGCGCAATGAGTTCATGCAAAGGCTCTCTCTCTCTAAAAGGAATTTAAGGTCAGTTGATTTAAACTGTTTATTTTCGGCATCGGGAATCCTGTGGACAGAACCGGCTGTAAAGGCGCGTCGGTGAAGAAATCGTTCTCCAGAGAAGTCTCTCCCAATTGAATGTGTGAAACTGTTAGACTTTTGAAGTTATCGCTTTAATAACTGTATCTGACTGTATCGCTTTAAGAACTGTTTTCGCATTTAATGCTTTAAGAACCAGAGCCGAGTGGAGTTGATGAATGGCTGCGTACCTGTTTAACCTCCGGTCAAAGTTTTCCTTTGTTTTTTCTCCTTATCGTTTATACGTGCTTAATAAATGTTTGGTTATTTTTATAAACCTGTCTCGATTAATATTCATTGTTGCATGTTACGTAACATAATTTTGTGGGGGCTCATTCGGGATATGTTCCAATTTTGAGTTTAAGTGCTGGTAATTGCCATTTTCATTTGGTAAAAGGGAATACCCGTTTTTTTTTTGGTTTGATTGGTGCGTGTGTGTTGTATTCGGCAACAATGGATATTGACGAGTTTTTGAAGATGCCTGACTCGGGATTTTTAGAGAATGCGAGAAAACCTGTGGTATTGGAGATTGCTAAGAAGTTGGATATTAAAGGAATTATGAGAAATTATACCAAGGCTTTCATACAAAGAAAAATTGCTGAACATTATATTAATTTGAAATGTTTTGAGGAGGAGGTGTTAGATAAGTTTCCAATGAGTAATCTGGAAATGCAGTTGCATCTTGAACAGTTAAAGTTTGAAAGATTTAAAGTGGAAATGAGAGAAAGAGAAGCTGAAAACCAGAGGAAATTTGAGCTAGAGATGGAGAGAATAAGGTCTGGGAATCAGTCTGCTGGTTCTACAAAAGAATTTATTGCTAATCGTGAGGTTGTTTTGGCTCCTCCATTTAATGAAGCTGATGTGGATGCATATTATCAGCTTTTCGAAATAGTTGCTCTGAGTTTAAAGTGGCCGAAGGACCAATGGCCAGTGATGTTACAAAGTGTAATTAAAGGCAAGGCACAACAAGTTTATACAGCTTTAAATGCTGAGCAAGCACTGAATTATGATATTGTTAAAGAAAATATATTAAAAGCATACGAGATGGTTCCAGAAGCGTATAGAGAAAGATTTAGAAGTTTAAAGGAATCGGTGGAAAAACTTATGTGGAATTTGCCTATGAGAAATCTGTGTGTTTTGAGAGATGGGTTTTCTCTAAAAATGTGAATGGGGAGTATAATAAATTGAAAGAGCTGATTTTGCAGGAGGAATTTAAAAGAACCGTTCCTGTTGAAGTGAGAACATACTTAAATGAACGGGACACTGCTACATTGCAGGAGAGTGCTAAGTTGGCTGATGAGTATGTTTTAATTCACAAGAATAAATTTTCTCCAGGTAAAATTTTTAAAAGGAAAACTAACACAGAGAGTCAAGGTAAATCAGACATTAAATTTGAAGTTGATGAGAAAAGTAAGGATGAAGGGAGACATGTGAAGGAAAGACATTTTGGTAGTATTTGTAATTATTGTAAGAAACCTGGACACGTAGTGGCTAATTGCTTCTGATTGAAACGGAAAGAGAAAGAAGTGGCCCCAGATGCTTGTGTGCAGCATATTGGAAAACCTGTAAAACCACAGGGTTTAGAAAATATTACTGAAGATGTATCAGAGTCTGACCAAATTAAGAAGGGATATGAGGCTTTTATAACAGAAGGATTTGTATCCTTGAAAGAAGGATCCAATGTAGTACCGATAAGGATACTTAGAGATACTGGAGCTTCACAATCACTAATATTAGACAGTGTGCTAAGGTTTAATGATGAGTCTGACACTGGTGAAGTAAATTATATAAGAGGAGTAGGGAGTGCCCTTAGGCCAGTACATTTACATAGAGTAAATTTAAGGTCAGGATTAGTTACAGGGGTTGTTAAAGTAAGACTACAATCCAGTTTACCTGTGAATGATGTTTCTTTTTCGTTAGGGAATGATTTAGCAGGTGGACAAGTTTTTTCTGAAGTGCATTTGACAATAACTTCAAATTCTGAGGAACCACAGATGGATTCTAACACAGATTCTTCCTGTGTTGTAACAAGAGCTATGGCTAAAAAGACTGATGTGAAGGATGTGGTTGTTACCCATGACAGTTCAAATCAAGATTCGAATTTTGAGGATGTATCAGAAACTTTCTTACCTACCTTATTTGATCAGGGTTTTGATGGTAAGTCTGATCAGGAAGATTTGTCTTTATCTTGGAAGGAAATGATAGCAGAGCAGGGCAGGGATCCTGCGATAGTTAAATTAAAAGAACAAGCTCTTCCAGATAGTGAGATTGAAAAAGTACCAGCTGGATATTATTTTGAAAAGGGGGTATTAATGAGAAAGTGGAGATCGCCTACAATTCCCGCTAGTGAGGAATGGGAAGTTAATCATCATGTTGTTGTTCCTAAAACTTACCGAAATGAGATTTTGACTATGGCTCATAGTATTCCTTTGGGTGGTCATTTAGGGGTAAAGAAAACTATGAACAAAGTTTCTAAACATTTTTATTGGCCTAGCTTAAGACAAGATGTGGCAACATTTTGTAGAACGTGTCATACATGTCAAATTGTTGGTAATCCTAATCAGGTTACTCCAGTGGCCCCACTGCAACCAATTCCTGTATTTGGTGAGCCGTTTTCAAAAACCATTGTAGACTGTGTAGGTCCCTTGCCAAAAACTAAAACTGGACATCAATATTTATTAACTATTATGTGCACAGCATCTAGGTTTCCAGAGGCAGTACCTCTTAGGAATATAACAGCCAAAACTGTGACAAAAGCTCTTATAAAATTCTTCACTTATTTTGGGTTGCCTAAGGAAATACAATCAGATCAAGGAAGTAATTTTATGTCTGGGTTGTTTCAGCAGATAGTTTATAAACTGGGAGCAAAGCAGATTATTTCCTCAGCCTATCATCCAGAATCACAAGGAGCCTTGGAGAGATTTCATTCTACACTAAAAACTATGATTAAGACATATTGTGTAGAAAATGAAAAGGATTGGGATGAAGGTATACATTTACTACTTTTTGCAGTCAGGGAGGCAGTACAGGAATCATTAGGTTTTAGTCCTTTTGAACTTGTGTTTGGACATAGAGTTCGAGGACCTTTGGCTTTGTTGAAGGAACAGTGGATTAATAAAGACGTACACACTAGTTTGTTAGATTATGTTTTGAAATTTAAAGACAGATCGTACAAAGCTTGTAGTATGGCCAAGGAAAATTTAAAGTTAGCTCAAGAGAAGATGAAGACTTGGTATGATAAGGAAGCTAGGGTGAGACCATTTAAGCCTGGAGATAAGGTGTTGGTTCTTTTCCCAGTGCAAACAAACCCATTACAAGCCAAATTCCATGGTCCTTATGAGATTAAATCTAAAGTAAATGAGGTGGATTATGTGGTAAAAACCCCAGATAGGAGAAAGACAACACAGTTGTGTCATATAAATATGATAAAACCGTATTATATGAGAGAGGTTGCTACTGTGTGTTAAGGAGAAGGGTTAAGGAAATTAAACTCCAATTTAATAATCCAGTTTAATGTTACAGGAGTACAGTATTTTGATCACTCATGTCAAGGGTAAAGACAATGTGATTGCTGACTGTTTGTCTAGATGTTAAATGTACAATGGAAATGTTTTTTTTGGAGTGATATTTTATCATTTGTAACATTCCTACTGTACATTAGTTTGTAAAGGGCTGAAAGATCAGATTGTATATATTATGTATTTTGTAAATTTTATATCTTTGTATTTTTTTTGTATAAATTGTTAAATTTTTGTTCTTCAAGAGACCAAATTTTTTTTTTGGAGGGAGGTGTTACATGCTGAAGGAGATCTGTTTTTTTTGAGAAAGCTGTAATGGTCTTTTGGAGGTCACCTGATGTGATTTCCCCCCCCCCCGTTGTGAGGTCATGTGATGACATGTGCCCCCGTGACTATATAAGGGTCGACTCAGATGAGGCAGTAGGGTTTTTAAGTTTGTAGATTTCCGGGTAGAACGTGTTGTGCCTCCGTTTCTGTTGCGTGTTTGTTTTTGTGACGCAGTTTCATTTTTAAAATGGAAGGTGTGTTCTCTTACAAGATACTGTATTTGAGCTGGAAATTTGTGGCTGGAAGTGCCAATTTACTCAATTCTGACAGTTTTGAAGGGAGAGTGAAGAACTCGTCGAAGTGAAGGATCGAGAGAAGTTAGCATCGGTTTGGCAGTTTAATAAAGGATCGACCTTATTGAGTCTTCGTTGAAGAGAAGCTGCATTGAGATAACTCTTGTAAAAGCGCAATGAGTTCATGCAAAGGCTCTCTCTCTCTAAAAGGAATTTAAGGTCAGTCGATTTAAACTGTTTATTTTCGGCATCGGGAATCCTGTGGACAGAACCGGCTGTAAAGGCGCGTCGGTGAAGAAATCGTTCTCCAGAGAAGTCTCTCCCAATTGAATGTGTGAAACTGTTGGACTTTTGAAGTTATCGCTTTAAGAACTGTATCTGACTGTATCGCTTTAAGAACTGTTTTTGCATTTAACACTTTAAGAACCAGAGCCGAGTGGAGTTAATGAACGGCTGCGTACCTGTTTAACCTCCGGTCAAAGTTTTCCTTTGTTTTTTCTCCTTATCGTTTATACGTGTTTAATAAATGTTTGGTTGTTTTTATAAAACCTGTCTCCATTAATATTCATTGTTGCCAGTTACGTAACACTCTTAACATATTGTAGGATGCCTTAGGATTTTCCTTCACCTCGTCTGCTAGAGGAACTTCATGCCTTCTTTCACTCTTCCTGACTTCTTTAAGTGTTCTCTTGCATTTCTTGTATTTATAAGCACCTCATTTGTTCCTACTTGCCTATACATGCTATGCACCCCCTTTTTTCTCTTAACTAGGGCCTAAATATCTCTTGAAAACCAAGGTTCCCTACATCTTTCATTCTGACAGGCACATACAAGCTCTGTACTCTTAAAATTTCATTTTTTTGAAGACCTCCCACTTTCCAAGTACACCTTTGCCAGAAAACAGCCTGTACCAATTGTTACGTACCCCGTAACTGGGTTACCAAACCAGCAGAAATGGATCACTCAGTTGGAGTCTGGATTACTAGAACTAAGAAAGTTTTATTAAAGAAACAAGCAACACGGTAATCGAAAGGATAATAAATGCAACAGTTCAGCAATGATAACCACACATGTGCACAGAATTAAGATAACAGCATCAATCAAGCTCTATCGTTGTCTAGGGGTAAATGACCAAATTTCAAAGTGACACAAAAGTTCAGTCCAATTTAGTTCAGTTCTCAGTAATCGTTGCCATGGCGATGGACAACGTGGGGGGAGGGAGAGAGAGAACGGGAACGACTGATCATTCTGACACGGCTTCCACTCACAGACAGGCGGTATGGCTCACAAGCAGCTCTCGGGCAGGTCCTTGGTGATGTCACCTGAGGTCACCGACTGTGACCCCTCCTCCAGATGCGGTCGATCCTCTGCAGTGAACCCGGCACCCAAGCAAGGGCGGACACACACTGGGTTCCTGCTGATCGTACCTTTCCACCCTGTGCGTTGTCCGGTACTTCCCATCGACTCGTGAGAGGCGCACCGCTTCCAGGGTCTCGTTACCTCGGGTGTCGTGTGTCTCCTGCCTTAGCGAATCTGTCCCTTTTTATCCCCCTGCTGGGGTATCGCCTGTCCATCACTTCAAACAGTTCAGGGTTCAAAGGGGGAGCCGCTCCAGACAGCACTCTCTACCGTCCCTTCATTACACATCTCCAGATCACCTGTCCATCACTTCAAACAGTTCAGGGTTCAAAGGGAGCGCCGATCTTGGCAATACCCAGACTGATGGCTCCTTCATTAACACCTCCACATGCTGCTTCATGTTCCTTATCTCTCCTTCCCCCTGAGGACAGGTGGCAGACCAACTGCTGATGCCACTGATGCTAACCCAGGCCAGCAAACATCTTAATTTTATGTGTATTCTCGTCACACAATCCACACTTACTAGATCATTTTTGATATCACCAAAATTGACCTTTCTCCAATTTAGAACCTCAACCCGCAGACCAGATCTATCTCTTTGCATATTCACTTTGAAACTAAGTAGCCACTGGATGCAAAGAGTCCCCTACACAAATTTCTGTCACCTGCCCTGTCTCAGTCCCTAGTAGCAGATCTAGTATCGTTAGTTCTGTCATTGGGACTTCTACGTGCTGATGAAGGGAACTTTCTGAACACATTTGACAAGCTCTATCCCACTTCGTCCTTTTACAGTATGGACATCCCAGTCAATATGTGGAAAGTTAAAATCACCTACAACAACCATATTCGTCTTATGTTCTCTTTTACTTTTGGCAGGTTAGATAAAGGATAATTTAATAGTTTTTTCTGAGTTACCACATGCAAGGAAGCGGTAGATATTCTTACTACTGTTTGTGTGAAACTATTTCTGCAAGTTTCTTATTCATTCTTTCATTTGTAATCCTGAAGTCTTGCCTCTTCTTATAATAGATGAAATATTCTTGTCCTATTTACTCTCAGAAAATCTTGCTAAGTTTGTTGTGGTTCAATGTTCAGAGGACATGTATTAACCAAGTACATACTGTATATGTCACTGCATACAACTCTGAGATCCATTTTCTTGTGGGCATACTCAATAAATCTGATAACCATAATAGCGCCAGGAAGACAGACAACCTATGTGCAAAAGACAACTAACTGTGCAAATACAAAAGAAAAAAAAATACTGCTAAAGAAATAAGCAATAAATATGAGATGAAGTGAAAGTGAGTCCATAGGTTGTCAGAACAGATGTCGGGCAAGCGAAGTTGAGAAAAGTTCAACATCCTGATGGTGGAGGGGTAATAACTGTTCCTGAACCTGCTGGTATGAATCCTGAGGTTCCTGTACCTTCTTCCTGATGGTAGCAGCGAGAAGAGAGCATGACCAAGGTTGTGGGGATCCCTGATGATGGATGCTGTTTTCCTACTACGACGTGCCATGGAGATGTGTTCAATTATGGGGAGGGTTATACCTGTGATGGTCAGCTGTATCCATTACCTTTTGTAGGATTTTCCATTCAAGGACATCAGCGTTTTCATACCAGGCTGTGATGCAGCCAGTCAATATATTCTCTACCACACATCTATAGAAGTTAGTCAAAGTTATAGATGTCATACCGAATCTTTACAAACTCTCAAGGAAGTAGAGGTGCTGCTGTGTTTTCTTTGTAATAATACTTATGTGCTGGGCCCGTGACACATCCTCTGAAATGATAACACCGAGGAATTTAAAGTTGCTGTCCCTCTCCACCTCTGAGACCCTGATAAGGACTGGCTCATGGACCTTTGGTTTCCTCCTCCTGAAGTCAATAAGCATCTCCTTGGTCTTCCTGACATTGAGTAAGAGATTATTGTTTTGACACCACTCAGCCAAATTTTTAGTCTCCCTCCTGCATGCTGATTCATCACCATCTTTGATTCAGGCTATGACAATGGTGTCATCAGCAAACTTACATATGGCATTGGAGCTGAGCTTTGCCATACAGCCATAAGTGGAAAGCGAGAGTAAAACAGGGAGCCAAGCACAGAGCCTTGTGGTGTACTTGTGCTGATGGAGATTGTGGAGGAGATGCTGTTGCCAATCCAAACTGACTGGGGTCTGCAAGGGAAGAAATTGAGGATCCAATTGCATAAGGAGGCATTGACCCAAGGTCTTGGAGCTTATTGATTAGTTCTGAAAGGATGATAGTTTTAAATGCCGAGCTGTAGCTGATAAAGAGCACCCTGATGTATGCATCTTTGCTGTCCAAACATTCCAAGGTTGAGTGAAGAGCCAACGAACTGGTATTTGTTGTGGGCCTGTTGTACTGGTAGGCAAATTGGTGGAGGTCCAAGTCACTTCTCAGGCAGAAGTTGAAATGATTCATCACCCCCTCTTAAAACATTTCATCACTGAGCATGTAAGTGTTACTGGATGATAGTCATTGAGGCAGGTTACCGTGTTCTTCTTAGGCACCGCCATAATTGAAGCCTGCTTAAAGTAGGTGGGTACCTCAGACTGCCAAAGCAAGAGGTTAGCGATATTGGCTTCACCCTCCTTCACCTCTCACATCAGCCTCAGAGACTGAAACATAACATCAATGGGGCTGAGGGAGTTTGTGACTGTTCTTCCATGCTTTGACAGTCAAAGCAAGCATAGAAGACATTGAGCTCATTTGGAAGTGAAGCCCCTTTGTCACCTACGTCGCTTGATTTCACTTTGTAAGAGGTGACAGTATTCAAGCCCTGCCCCACAGCTGTCGAACATCCTTCATTGATTCAAGTTTCGTCAGGAATTGCCACTTCGCCCATGAGATGGCTTTCCGGAGATCATACCTTCTTGGTCGCCAGACTTGAATGCCTTTGATCTGGCCCTCGGCAGATTGTTAATCTCATGGTTCATCCAGAGCTTCTGGTTGAGGAAGATTCTGAATAATTTTGTGGGGACACACTCATCTACAACTGTTTTTATAAAGTCTGTGATAACCATGGTGTATTCATTTAGATCCATAGATGAGTTCTTGAACATGACCCAGTCCAGTGACTCGAAGCAATCCAAATCTGCTCCTCGGCCTCCCACAACCACCTTTCACTGCCCTTATCTCTGGAGGCTTGCTCTTTAGGCTCTGGCTGTATGCAGGTTGGAGAAGGACAGCCAAGAGATCAGACTTGCTGAAATGCGTCTGGACATGGAACGGTAGGCATTCCTTATCTTAGTAAACAGTGGTCTAGTGTGTTGGGACCTCTCGTACTACAGGTTATACGCTGATGGTAATTGGGCAGGGATTTCTTCAAACAAGCCTAATTGAAATCCCTGACTAAAATTTGAAATGCATCTGGGTAGACTGTTTCTTGTTTGGTGATGACATCATGCAGTATCTCAAGTGCCTGATTACAGATGATGGTATGTAAATTGTGGTCAGGATCATTGAGAGGAATTCTTGGTGAATAGAATTGTCAGCATTTGATTGTTAGGTGTTCAAGGTCAGGGGAACAGGAATACAAGAAAACTGCCACATTGGAGCAGCATTGAGAGTTCATGAAACACACACCTCCATCTTTTGCCTTCTTTGAATCAGCAATTTGGGCTATACTGTGTAATGAGAAGCCTTCAGGCCTGATCACCATATCTGGCATATTCTGAGTAAGCCATGTCTCGGTAAAACACAGAACAACAACAATTTCTCATTTCCCTCTGATACAGCAATTTTGCCCTCAGGTCCTCAATTTTGTTCTTCAGTGACTGCACATTTGCTAACAAGATGCTGGGGAGAGGAAACCTTATCCCTCTACGTATCTCGCTTTATCAATACCATACCATACCATTCTTTGATTCTTTTGAAGTTTAATTTTTGAGTAAATAGTGATGTAGGGTTCATCAGATATATAATCTATGGGGAAGGAGTCAATGAGGTTGTTGTAGTGGTGCATTACGTAGGCAATGAGATGATTTCAGTGTAAGAGGTTTACCTGCCCTTGGGCTGAGTTCTTCAGTCGTGTCCATTTTATCTGATGTGGCTTCTGCTGATGGAGCTGTATCACCTACAACAACAGTTTCTTCTGGTGGCTTCTCTGGCAGTTTATCAAATCGTGTGTACCAAGTCAACCGACTGATCTGGGAAAGAAGAAAGAACTATGTCATACACCAGTGGAAAATAGAGTTGGTTGAGGGGGCCAGTATTTGAATTGGATAATAATGGCCAGAGTTCAGTAATGGAAGGGCTCATCCATCACTGGGCTACAGTGAATAGGTCAAAACGTCCTCAGCAGGCTGCCCATTCACACAACCATGGCAGACATCCTGCAGCCCACAATTGAAACTTTTCACCTGCACTCCCATACCTCAAGAAATCCTGCTCTCATGATCTTGTTTATTCTGGAATTTTGATTGCTATTAATCTTTCAAATTTTCTTATAAAAGTTTTCAACTGAATGAAAAGCTATGAAAAGTTATTCTCCTCCCAACCTGCTAGGTTATAAACCTGGCAAAGGAGATGGCCCTACTACTCCTTCCTTCAGGTACAATCGTTGAACATAATAGTTGAAACTACTGGGAGACTCAGCAGACTGTATTGTTCACTCACCTGTTCTGGTTGTGGAGGCGGATTAAGGAGACTGAGGACCACTAGTACAAGCATAGTGAGGAGAGCAAGTATGAGAGCAAAGTGCAAGAAATGGACTTTGCCAACAATTGACGGTCGTTTGTCTTCTTCCCCACATGCTGGTGCAATGAAGACAAAATCCAAAACCATTCGAATAACGCCCACAAGAAACCCAGCAGCGAGGCTCCAAAATGCACCCTGTGCACACAAACAACCATACGTTATATTGAATTGATATTCGCAGTTAAACTACTTCAGTTAGTTTAAATGTGATGGAAGATGTTATCAACAATACATACTCTTTGGCACTCAGTTTTGATTTCACCAGGCCTACTCAGTTGGCTTCTAATCTCACAGCCTTGGTCAAAGCAGGGACCAAAGCATTGTATTTCAAAGACAGGGTGATGAGGGATGTTTGCTAATGGTTGTATTATGCTAAGTCTTGTCACAACACAACAACACCACTATGAAAATGAAAAATATTAAATTTAGCATGTCAGCCAGCATCTAGAAAGAGAGAGAAACAGATGCCGTTTCTCTTTCCATTGGTGCCTCTTGACCTTCTGAGTGGCTCCAATATTTTCTGTTTCTATTTCAGAATTCCAGCATCTGGAATATTTTGAACATCACCCTGAAGCATTTGATTCAGGCAAAACTTGATCAGGCAATAACGCTCTCCAGCAATGAGCCGATTAAGTGTTTGATGGTCTTGTCATTTACAATTACAAATATGTGATTCCATGAAACCATTTGTTTGCAATCAAACATCGAAGTTAACTATACAATCGTAACTACTGAAAGACCCGGAATCATACAGCATAGAAACAAGCTATAGGGCTCACCTCATTCACAATAACCAGTGGGCACTCATCTCCATTAATCCTGCTTTCAGTACTTGGCCTATTGCCACTAATGGCTAGGCAATTCAAGTGTTTGCCTAGATACTTCTTAAAAGCTGTTGGTGACACTGCTTTCTCCACTCGCTCCAGCAGTGCATTCCATGAACTCATCAGTCTCTGGGTGAAAGAAAGTCCTTCTCAGACCCATTTTAAATCTCCCCCCACTTCCACTAAACTTATATCCTCTAGTTTTATCTACTGAATTACCTGTAGGAAAAGTTGCCTGCAGAATATCCTAACTATAACCCTCATAAATTTACATTTCTTAATCAAGTCTCCTCTTAACCTCCTCAGCTCCAAAGAAAACAAACCCAGCCTCTTCAGTTGCTCCTCCTATTCCTGCCAAAATCCTGGTGAATCTCCTCTGCACCCTTTCCTGTTAATGACATCCTTTGTAGAGTGTGGTTGTATTTAATCACTTGCTTTTATTTTTGTTCTTACGAGCATAAAATCTCAATGTGTTTTGAGATCAGGAGGATTCTTCCAGGAGAGTTTCCCGTCAGATCTCCCCCTGACAGTGCTGATTATCGATCAACTTGACAATGAGCAGTATTAGATGAACTGAAATTTCATACAACTGAGCACAGTGAATTTTAACACTATCATAGATTCATAGAGCATTATGGTATTTGGCTCGCACATCTATGTCAACTACCAAGTCCTATCTATGCTGATTACATTTACCAGCACTTGCTCTACAGCCTACTGTGCTTTGGAAATTAAAGAGCTTATCTGGATAATTCTCAAATATTGTGGGAGTCACTGCCTCCACCACCTTCTCTGACAATGTGTTCCAGATTGCGATCACCCTCAGGGTGAAAAGGTTCTTCCTCATTTCCCCTCTAAACTTATTAATTTTCACATTAAACCAACACCCCTTGGTCCTGGACACCTCTACCACATCCAGTCTTGCCATCACTCTCAATCTACTGGTTGGCCATCTATTCAATGATTTGCTGAATCCCTTCGATCACCAGTTAGTTCTAACCAAGTGATCCAATAATCAGCCTGATCCTTAACACACCAATAGCCCTACCCCCTCAATCCATCAGATCCCAGCATCCCAGAGAAATTCTACTAGTCCCATTCATAATCTCCACCTTTCTCTGTAATTATATAACCTACTCTCTCTCACACGTCCATGAACTAGCCTTAATTCTTCTGCCTGACATTCATACCAGGGCATTTTACGTAACCTATCAGGATGTACAGCAGTTGGGATGTGAGAAGAAAACCCAGAGTACTGGAGAAAATCCACGTGCTCGAACTCCATGTAGATAACAACCGAGGTCAGGATTGATCCCAGATGCCCAAACTTGTGGGACAGCAGCAGTAACTACCATACCAGAATGTCAATTATTCACTTTTCCAGCACCATTTTAAAAGTTATCAATGAAGCTAATTCTAGAGAATGTGTGCTCCAGGTCATAATAGTTCATGCTATGAAACAGACCATGTTTTCCCCCTCAGATTCCTTAGCCAATTTATTTTAAGTCAACACCCACTGGTTTCTGATTTTCTTGCTAGAGGAAATACCTTATCCTTTTTTACTCTATTGAGATACTTCATCATTTTGACAAACACTATGAACTATCTTATTAAACCATTGTGGTGCAAGGAAAATAATCTAGTATCTTCTAGATTCTGGCATGGTTCCAGAGGACTGGAATATTGCAAATGTCACTCCGCTATTTAAGAAGGGGGCCAGGAAGCAAAAAGGAAATTATAGACCTGTTAGCTTGACATCGGTGGTTGGGAAGTTGTTGGAGTCGATTGTCAAGGATGAGGTTACAGAGTACCTGGAGGCATATGACAAGATAGGCAGAACTCAGCATGGTTTCCTTAAAGGAAAATTCTGCCTGACAAACCTATTGCAATTTTTTGATGAAATTATCAGTAGGCTAGACAAGGGAGATGTAGTGGATGTTGTACATTTGGATTCTCAGAAGGCCTTTGACAAGGTGCCACACATGAGGCTGCTTAACAAAATAAGACCTGATGGAATTACGGGAAAGTTACATACGTGGATAGAGCGTTGGCTGATTGGCAGGAAACAAAGAGTGGGAATAAAGGGATCCTATTCTGGTTGGCTGCCGGTTACCAGTGGTGTTCCACAGGGGTCCGTGTTGGGGACGCTTCTTTTTACATTGTACATCAACGATTTGGATTATGGAATAGATGGTTTTGTGGCTAAGTTTGCTGATGATACAAAGATAGGTGGAGGGGCTGGTAGTGCTGAGGAAACAGAGAGTCTGAAAAGAGACTTGGATAGATTGGGAGAATGGGCAAAGAAGTGGCAAATGAAATACACTGTTGGAAAGTGTATGGTTATGCACTTTGGCAGAAGAAATAAATGGGAAGACTATTATTTAAATGGGGAGAGAATTCAAAGTTCTGAGATGCAACTGGACTTGGGAGTCCTCGTGCAGGATACCCTTAAGGTTAACCTCCAGGTTGAGTCGGTGGTGAAGAAGGCAAATGCAATGTTGGCATTCATTTCGAGAGGAATAGAGTATAGGAGCAGGGATGTAATGTTGAGGCTCTATAAAGCACTGGTGAGACCTCACTTGGAGTACTGTGGACTGTTTTGGGCTCCTTATTTAAGAAAGGATGTGCTGACGTTGGAGAGGGTTCAGAGAAGATTCTCTAGAATGATTCCAGGAATGAGAGGGTTAACATATGAGGAACATTTGTCTGCTCTTGGACTGTATTCCTTGGAGTTTAGAAGAATGATGGGGGACCTCATAGAAACATTTCAAATGTTGAAAGGCATGGACAGAGTGGATGTGGCAAAATTGCTTCCCATGGTGGGGGAGTCTAGTACGAGAGAGCATGACTTAAGGATTGAAGGGCGCCCATTCAGAACAGAGATGCAAAGAATTTTTTTTAGCCAGAGGGTGGTGAATCTATGGAATTTGTTGCCACCAGCGGCAGTGGAGGCCAAGTCATTGGGTGTATTTAAGGCAGAGATTGATAGGTATCTGAGTAGCCAGGGCATCAAAGGTTATGGTGAGAAGGTGGGGGTGTGGGACTGAATGGGAGAATGGATCAGCTCATGATAAAATGGTGGAGCAGACTCAATGGGCCAAATGGCCGACTTCTGCTCCTTTGTCTTATGGTCTTATGGTCTTCAGTGCCTCCATGCAGTTGATGTGTATTTCCATGCCAAAAAGTATTTAGAAATAAAATACAGCTCCCCATTTTGTGTTTACAAAGGTTACTTCTTCCAACCGACTGAAACTGTTCTATGTCATAGAGTTGGCCCTTGCGGGAGTGACTGGAACTCTCTCCATGCATCTCAAAGTGAAGAACAAAACCATGGGATCTTAATCCAAAGAACTATTAGTGTATTGAAGTAGCAGGTAATTTATCAGCCCTCTCAATGATTTACAATGAAAAGTTAGCAGAGCCACAGATCATGGAATTAGCTGCTCCACTGACATACTTTTGTTGGGCTCAACTAATAAGCCACCAGTACTTAGCAAGGCAACATACTAGTCTGTCTGATTGATCTCTGTGTTAAGTCTTAGAAAATGACTCACTTTCTCATTAGCTCGTTTCCAAAAGCAACCAGCCATAAAGACCACTACGATTGGTGGTGTCAGGTAGGAGGTGATGGACTGGATATATATGAAGAGCTTGCCACTTTGACTTGATTGCACCAGAGGAATCCACAAAACCGACACCACCACTAGAATCAGCGCAAATATCCTGAAATGCAAAGAGATTGGATTTCAAAGCATTGTTGTGAAATTGGCTGGCTCACTCTGACAACCCAGGTGACGCTGCATTATGTGGGAGTCAAGTAGTATATCCATGAGTTTTCTCTACAGCCCCGTCATACATGATCAGTTTCAGAAGATACTTAAAGAAGAAATGTCTGTTTTTGATTTTTTTCAGAAAAATTTATTTATCCTTACACCATAATCCAAAGTAGCCATCCCTTCCAGGGTAGTATGATTTTCAAGTTATGAAAATTATGTAAATGTTTTACACTTTTACAAGACTACAGATTGGTGACGAATGACACTGAAACTGAGAACTCAAAGTGTAGTGCTGTTAGTTCAAGTTTCTTAAAGTTCAGATATTTCTAGAATCTACCTCAGCATATGATGTACAAGATTCTCTTGTATTGACCAAAAATTTAAAATGTAGACAAGTCTCTATTTACTTGCATACACTGATATCACAATGCATTTGAACTTAAACTTCAGGTCAGAGGTCAGAACAAATGGACCTTTCACATAGAGTTAGGTACAGAGGAGATGTCAGGGGTAAGTTTTTTACACAGAGTGTGGTGAGTGCATGGAATGGGCTGCCGGCGTTGGTGGTGGAGGTGGATACGATAGGGTCTTTTAAGAGACTCCTGGATAGGTACATGGAGCTTCGAAAAATAGAGGGCTATGGGTAACTCTAGGTAATTTCTAAAGTAAGTACATGTTTGGCACAGCATTGTGGGCCGAAGGGCCTGTATTATGCTGTAGGTTTTCTATGTCTTCTATAGAGCTATAGAACACTACAACACAGAAAAAGGCCCTTCAACCCATCTAGTCTGCACAAAACTATTAATTTGCCTAGTTCCATCAACCTGCACCCAGACCATGGTCCACATACCTATCCAAATTTCTCTTAAATCTTGAAATTGACCCTGCATCCATACTTGTGCTGGCAGCTCATTCCACAATCTCACCACCTTTTGAGTGAAGAGGTTTGCCCTCATGTTCCCCTTAAACATTTCATCTTTCACCTTTAACCCATGATCGCTAGTTGTAGTCTCACCAAACTTTAGTAGAAAAACACTGTTTGCATTTACCCTGTCTATACCCCTCATAATTTTGTATAGTTCTATCAAATCTCCCCTCAATTTTCTATATTCTAAGGAATAAATTTGTTACTTACTCAACCTTTCCCTATAACTCAGGTACTCCAGGCCCAGCAACATCCTTGTAAATTTTCTCTACACTCTTTCAATCGTATTTACATCTTTCCTGTAGGTAGTTGACTAAAACTGCACACAATACTCCAAATTAGGCCACACCAACGTCTTTTACATAACATCTCAACTCCTGTACCCAATACATTGACTTATGAAAAGCAGTGTGCCAAAAGCTTTCTTTATGACCCTATCTACCTTTGACACCACCTTCAATGAATTACTTTATACTTTATTGTCGCCAAACAATTAGTACTGGAACGTACAATCATCACAGCGATATTTGATTCTGCACTTCACACTCCCTGGATTATAAATATTAAAGATATTAAAAATAGTTAAAATTAGTAAATATTAAAAATTTAAATTATAAATCATAAATAGAAAATAGAAAAATGGGAAGTAAGGTAGTGCAAAAAAAAAACGAGAGGCAGGTCCGGATATTTGGAGGGTACGGCCCAGATCCGGGTCAGGATCCATTCTGCAGTCTTATCATAGTTGGAAAGAAGCTGTTCCCAAATCTGGCCGTATGAGTCTTCAAGCTCCTGAACCTTCTCCCAGAGAGAAGAGGGACGAAAAGTCTGTTGGCTGGGTGGGTCGTGTCCCTGATTACCCTGGCAGCACTGCTACGACAGCGTGCGGTGTAAAGTGAGTCCAAGGACGGAAGATTGGTTTGTGTGATGTGCTGCGCCGTGTTCACGATCTTCTGCAGCTTCTTTCGGTCTTGCACAGGACAACTTCCATACCAGGTCGTGATGCTCCCTAGAAGAATGCTTTCTACGGTGCATCTATAAAAATTAGTGAGGGTTTTAGGGGACAGGCCAAATTTCTTTAGTTTTCTCAGGAAGTAAAGGAGCTGGTGGGCCTTCTTGGCATTGAACTCTGCTTGGTTGGACCAAGTCAGGTCATTTGTGATATTGACCCTGAGGAACTTAAAGCTTTTGACCTGTTCCACTTCCGCACCACCGATGTAAATTGGGTCGTGCAGTCCGCTACTCCTTTTGAAGTCAACAACCAATTCCTTCGTCTTGCTGACGTTGAGGGATAGGTTATTGTCTTCGCACCATGCCACCAGCTTCTTAATTTCCTCTCTGTACTCAAACTCATCATTACCTGAGATATGGCCTACAATTGTTGTGTCATCAGCAAACTTATATATTCAGTTTGGTGGAAACTTGGCTACACAATCATGGGTGTACAGTGAGTACAGCAGGGGGCTGAGTACACAGCCTTGTGGGGCACCGGTGCTCAGAGTGATCGTAGAGGAGAGCTTGTCCCCTATTTTTACAGCCTTGGTCCTGTCTGTGAGGAAGTTGAAGATCCAGCTGCAGATCTGAGTATTAAGGCCCAGGTTCCAGAGCTTAGAAATCAGTTTATTTGGAACGATGGTATTAAAGGCAGAGCTGTAGTTAATGAAAAGGAGCCTTATGTATGTGTCTTTATTCTCCAGGTGTTCTAAGGAGGAATGTAGAGCCAGAGAGATGGCATCTGCCATTGACCTATTGCTCCGGTAGGCGAATTGCAAAGCGTTGAGGTTGACCGGTAGGCTGTGGTTGATGTGTGCCAAAACCAATCTCTCGAAGCACTTCATAGCAATTGACGTCAGAGCCACAGGTCGATAGTCATTCAGGCATGCCACCTTGCTCTTCTTCGGCACTGGGATTATCGTTGCCTTCTTAAAACACAAGGGGATCTTAGACTGAAGCAAGAAGCAGTTGAAGATGTCAGCAAACACTCCAGCTAGCTCGCACAGGCCTGGAGAACCCGTCCTGGGACGCCATCTAGGCCCGTCGTCTTCCTTGGATTTATCTCCAGGAAGTCCCTTCTAATGTCCTCCCTGGTGACGATGAATCTCGATGCCACCAGGTCCGGTTCATCCAGAGGGAGCGGGACGCTCCTCTCCTGTTCGAATCTTGCGTAGAATACGTTAAGTTCGTCAGGAAGAGAAGCGCCACAGTTATTGATATTCCCAGCCTTTTCTATGCGCCCAGTGATCTCATTTAGACCCTGCCATAGTCTACTGGCATCCTTTTGGTTAGCCTGGGCCTTTAACTTGGCTCGATATTGCCTCTTGGCACCCTTAATGGCTTTCTGGAGTTCACGCCTGGATTCTGTGTAGCTGGAATTATGGATCTGTATTCCCAGATTCCTCTGTTTTACTGCACTCCTTAGTGCCCCATCATGCAAGTCCTATCCCGGTTGGACCTACCAAAGTGCACAACCTCGCACTTGTTGGCATTAAATTCCATCTTCCAATTTTCAGCCCATTTTTCCAGCTGGTTCAGATCCAGCTGTAAGCTCTGAGAACCTTCCTCGCTACCCACTACACATCCAATTATGGTGTCATCTGCAAATTTGCTGATCCAATTTATCACATTATCATCCAGATCACTGTTATAGATGACAAACAACAACAGACCCGGCACCGAACCCTGCGGCACTCCACTAGACACACGTCTCAACTCAGAGAGGTAACCATCTACTATCACTCTCTAGCCTCTCCCACAAAGTCTAATACAATTTAGTACCCCATCTTGAATGCCAAATACCTGAACCTTCTTGACCAACCTCCCATGTGGGACCTTGTCAAATGTCTTGCTAAAGTCCATGCAGACAACAACCACCGCCTTTCTTTCATCAACTTTCCTGGTAACTTCCTCAAAAAACTCTAGAAGATTGGTTAGATATGACTTACTGTGCACAAAGCCATGTTGTCTATCCCCAGTCAGTCCCTGTCTCTCCAAATACTCATATATCTGGCCCCTTGGAATACCTTCCAATAACTTCCCCACTACTGATGTCAGGCTCACTAGCCTATAATTTCCTGGTTTATTAACATAGAACATAGAACATAGAATAGTACAGCGCAGTACAGGCCCTTCGGCCCACAATGTTGTGCCGACCCTCAAACCCTGCCTCCTATATAAGCCCTCCCTTTAAATTCCTGCACTAGTAGTACCTGTCCAGTAGTCTCTTAAACTTCACTAGTCTATCTGCCTCCACCACTGACTCAGGCCACCCCATAAGCTTTCTTAACTACCCTATCTACCTATGAGGCAACTTTCAGGGATCTGTGGACATAGAAACATAGAAAATATGTGCAGGAGTAGGCCATTCGGCCCTTTGAGCCTGCACCACCATTCAGTACGATCATGGCTGATCATCCAACTCAGAACCCTGTACCTGCCTTCTCTCCATACCCCTTGATCCCTTTAACCACAAGGGCCTTATCTAACTCCCTCTTAAATATAGCCAATGAACTGGCCTCAACTGTTTCCTGTGGCAGAGAATTCCACAGATTCACCATTCTCTGTGTGAAGAAGTTTTTCCTCATCTCGGTCCTAAAAGGCTTCCCCTTTATCCTCAAACTGTGACCCCTCGTTCTGGACTTCCCCAACATCGGGAACAATCTTCTTACATCTAGCCTGTCCAATCCCTTTAGAATTTTATATGTTTCATTAACATCCCCCTCAATCTCCTAAATTCCAGAGAGTATAAGCCTAGCCGATCCAGTCTTTCATCATATGAAAGTCCTGCCATCCCAGGAATCAATCTGGTGAACCTTCTTTGTACTCCCTCTATGGCAAGAATGTCTTTCCTCAGATTAGAGGACCAAAACTGCCCACAATACTCCAGGTGTGGTCTCACCAAGGCCTTGCACAACTGCAGTAGTACCTCCCTGCTCCTGTACTCGAATCCTTTTGCTATGAATGCCAGCATACCATTCGCCTTTTTCACCGCCTGCTGTACCTGCATGCCCACTTTCAATGACTGGTGTACAATGACACCCAGGTCTCGTTGCACCTCCCCTTTTCCTAATTGGCCACCATTCAGATAATAATCTGTTTTCCTGTTCTTGCCACCAAAGTGGATAACCTCACATTTATCCACATTAAATTGCATCTGCCATGAATTTTCCCACTCACCTAACTTATCCAAGTCACCCTGCATCTTCTTAGCATCCTCCTCACAGCTAACACTGCCGCCCAGCTTCGTGTCTTCCGCAAACTTGGAGATGCTGCATTTAATTCCCTCATCCAAGTCATTAATATATATTGTAAACAACTGGGGTCCCAGCACTGAGCCTTGTGGTACCCCACTAGTCACCGCCTGCCATTCTGAAAAGGTCCCGTTTATTCCCACTCTTTGCTTCCTGTCTGCTAACCAATTCTCTATCCACATGAATACCATATCCCCAATACCGTGTGACATTGGTGGTGGGGAAAATGCTAGAGTCAGTTATCAAGGATATGATAACAGCACATTTGGAAAGCGGTGAAATCATCAGACGAAGTCAGCATGGATTTGTGAAAGGAAAATCATGTCTGACGAATCTCATAGAACTTTTTGAGGATGTAACTAGTAGAGTGGATAGGGGAGAACCAGTGGATGTGGTATATTTGGATTTTCAAAAGGCGTTTGACAAGGTCCCACACAGGAGATTAGCGTGCAAACTTAAAGCACACGGTATTGGGGGTATGGTATTGATGTGGATAGAGAATTGGTTGGCAGACAGGAAGCAAAGAGACATGTACCCCCAGATCCCTTTGCTCCTCCACACTACCAAGTACCTTGCCATTTACTTTGTACTCTGCCCTGGAGTTTGTCCTTCCAAAGTGTACCACCTCACACTTCTCTGGGTTGAACTCCATCTGCTACTTCTCAGCCCACTTCTGTATCCTATCAATGTCTCTCTGCAATCTTTGACAATTCTCTACACTATCTACAACACCACCAACCTTTGTGTCGTCTGCAAACTTGCCAACCCACCCTTCTACCCCCACATCCAGGTCGTTAATAAAAATCACGAAAAGTAGAGGTCCCAGAACAGATCCTTGTGGGACACCACTAGTCACAATCCTCCAATCGGAATGTACTCCCTCCACCACCACCCTCTGCCTTCTGCAGGCAAGCCAATTCTGAATCCGCCTGGCCAAACTTCCCTGGATCCCATGCCTTCTGACTTTCTGAATAAGCCTACCGTGTGGAACCTTGTCAAATGCCTTACTAAAATCCATATAGATCACATCCACTGCCCTACCCTCATCTATATGCCTGGTCACCTCCTCAAAGAACTCTATCAGACTTGTTAGATACGATCTGCCCTTCACAAAGCCATGCTGACTGTCTCTGATCAGACCACGATTCTCTAAATGCCCATAGATCGTATCTCTAAGAATCTTTTCCAACAGCTTTCCCACCACAGATGTAAGGGTCACTTGTCTATAATTACCCGGACTATCCCTACTACCCTTTTTGAACAAGGGGACAACATTCGCCTCCCTCCAATCTTCCGGTACCATGGCCGTGGACAACGAGGACATAAAGATCCTAGCCAGAGGCTCAGCAATCTCTTCCCTCGCCTTGTGGAGCTGCCTGGGGAATATTCCATCAGGCCCCGGGGACTTATCCGTCCTAATGTATCTTAACAACTCCAACACCTCCTCTTCCTTAATATCAGCATGCTCCAGAACATCAACCTCACTCATATTGTCCTCACCATCATCAAGTTCCCTCTCATTGGTGAATACCGAAGAGAAGTATTCATTGAGGACCTCGCTCACTTCCACAGCCTCCAGGCCTATCTTTCCAGCTTTATCTCTAATCGGTCCTACCTTCACTCCTGTCATCTTTTTTTTTCTTCACATAATTGAAAAATGCCTTGGGGTTTTCCTTTACCCTACTCGCCAAGGCCTTCTCATGCCCTCTTCTTGCTCTTCTCAGCCCCTTCTTAAGCTCCTTTCTTGCTTCCCTCTATTCCTCAATAGACCCATCTGATCCTTGCTTTCTAAACCTCATGTATGCTGCCTTCTTCCACCTGACTAGATCTTCCACCTCACTTGTCACCCATGGTTCCTTCACCCTACCATTCTTTATCTTCCTCACCGGGACAAATTTATCCCTATATATCTCTTATTCATAGAGCCTTTCTTAAGCAATGGAGCAACATTGGCTATCCTCCAATCATCCTTCGTCACCTCACCTGTCGCAAGGATGTTTTAAATGTCTCTGCTAGGGCCCCTGCAATTTCTGCACTTGCCTACCCCAGAGTCTGAGATAACCCATTGTGTCAGGCCCTCGGGTTTTATCGACTTCAATTTGCCTCAAGAGAGCAAACACCTTCTCCCTGTAATTTCTATAGAATCCATAAACTTGCGTGGCTTTGCCTCATTCCTATAGACTCTGTATCTATCTCCTGAGTAAAATACAGATGCAGAAAGTCCATTTGAGATGTCCCCCATCTCTTTTGGCTCCATACAAAGATTAACATTCTGATCTTCCACAGGAACAATTTTGTCCCTTTGCTATCTATTTACTCTTAATATTTTTGTAGAAGACCTTAGGATTCTCCTTCACCTTCTCTGCTAGAGCAAGCTCCAGAATTCTTTCTTAACTGTTCTCCCGCATGTATTATAGTCCTCAAGAACTTCATTTGTTTCTACCTGCCTATACCTGCTATGCACCTCTGTCTTTTTCCTAAGCAAGGCCTCAATATCTCTCAAAACCAAGGTTCCCTAAATCAGTTATTTTTGTCTTTTATTCTAACAGGAACGCACAAACCCTGTACTCTCAAAATTTCATTTCTGAAATCCTCCCACCTACCAAGTACACCTTTGCCAGAAAACAGCCTGTCCCAATCCACACTTGCCAGATCATTTCTGATATCATCAAAATTGACCTTTCTCCAATTTAGAATTTAAACCTAGGGACCAGACCTATCCTTTTCCTTAATTACCTTGAAACTAATGTCATTGTGATCACTGACGACAAAGTGTTCCACTACACAAACTTCTGTCACTAGCCCTGTCACAGAAGATCTAATAATATTGTATTCTCAAGATTTGGGACTTCTATGTACTAATTAAGAAATGTTCCCTGAACACATTTGATGAACTCTTTCTCATACAGCCCTCTTACAGTCTGGAGTCCCAGTCAACATGTGGAAGTTAAAATCACAACCTTATGTTTCTTGCAACAGTCTGTGATCTCTCTACCAATTTGCTTCTCTAAATCCTGCAGACTGCTGGGTGGTCTATAATATCTTCATAATCTGGCACCACCTCCATGTTCACCTTCCTCAAACAGAGGTGTATGCGCTGGCTTGGCCACGTCTTGCACACGGCAGATGGGCGTATACTGAAGGATCTTCTTTTTGGGGAGCTGGAGTCTGGAAAGAGGCCACAGGGAGACCCCAGCTGAGTTACAAGGACACCTGCAAGCGCGACCTCAAGGCCCTTGGTATCAGCACCAACACGTGGCAGTTACTTGCCTGGTGGTGAAGAAGGGTCTCTTGAGATACATGACCACTTTGATGCAACAAGCAGAGGAAAAGAGAGCCCGCCTAAAGCTCTGTGCCAAAGTTGCCCAAGGTGTCAGAGCTGCCTCAGTGTTCTGCCGTATGGTGTGGCAAGGACTGTCACTCCTGCATTGAACTCCACAGTCACAGCGGACACTGCTTTGTAATGTATTGTGTGAGTATTCATAGCGTCAGAGTGCATATGACGTCAGGACGTAGAGAAGTAAAAATGGAAGTCTGTTGAATAAACATGGTTGTTCAATCTACAGCGGTGTCCGAGTCACATCAATATTACATGGTGTCAGAAGAAATCACGAAAAAAAAGGAAGAGAAGACACGTAAAAGATGTCACAGTTACAGCCACCGTCAAGTTTCAGCCTACAAGGTAATCTTGCTGAAAACTGGAAAATATCGATCCAGAAGTTTGAGCTGTTTTGCACCGCTACCAGCGTAGCTGAAAAGATGGAGAAAGCGCAATGTGCTACGTTTCTGCATGTGGAAGAGGAATTAAAGGTTTGCAACACATTTGTCTTCCAAGATGATGAGCAAGATAAAATTGAAGTGTGGAAGAAAAAGTTTCAAGATTACTGCAAACCGAGAAAAAAACCCACCGTACATCTGACACTGATTTTTCAGGAGGGCTCAAGGACCAATAGAGACCATAGAGGCCTATGTAACAGATTTGAAGAGCAAGGCAAAAGACTGTGGGTTCGGACAACTGCATGATTCTTTAATACGTGACAGGATTGTATGTGGCATACGAGATGATCAAGTGAGAGGCAGGCTATTGAGAGAGGCAGCTCTTACATTAGAAAAGGCGATTGATGTTTGCCGTGCCAGCGAGATCACGTCAAGTCAGGTTAAAGTGCTCAATGAAGAGATTGATGTGCGCAAAATAAAAACTGTGAAAACTGACAAGAGTAGGACAAAGCCAGCTCCACAGGATGATCAAAAGGAATTTAACTGCAACAGATGTGGTTATAAACATGGATACAGAAAATGTCCAGCCTTTGGTCAGACATGCAAGTTATGCCAGAAAAGAAATCACTTTGCAAAGATGTGCAAATCGAAGGAGCACGCAAGGTAAATGCGTGCTGTGGAACAGAGTGAGGGCAACAGTGACGTGTTCATTGGCACAGCTGAAGTGGAACAGGAGGTATGCATCAAGAATATTGACAATGCAGAGATGGCGGATGAAGATGATTGGACTCAAGATCTGATAATAAACAGAAGTAATGTGATATTTAAGCTTGACACTGGGGCAAAGTGCAATGTAATGTCAGCAGAAACATTCAACTCACTGGACATCAGAGGAAGACTGAGAAAATCCACCTGCAAGCTTGTTGCATATTTCAGCCACAAGACGGCGCCACTGGGCATAAAAGCACTCACCTGTGTGTACAAAGGTCAACAATACCAGATCGAGTTTGAAATAGTACAGCAACATGTTCCAGGAATACTGGGCAAAGCAACATGCACAAAGCTAGGCCTGGTGAAGCAAATCTATGGTGTTGAAAAAGAAAATGACATTCTCAAAGACTTTGATGACTTGTTTTCTGGATTAGGATGTTTACCAGGGAAACACCATATCCAGATTGATCCAACTATTGCACCAGTCGTGCATGCCCCAAGGAATACTCCAGTAGCTCTCAGGGATCAAGTAGTGGAGGAGCTACACAGAATAGAACAGATGGGAGTCATAACAAGACAAATAGAACCGACCGACTGGGTGAATAGTATGGTGACAGTGGTCACAGAAAAAAAGACGAGGATTTGCATGGATCCACAAGATCTCAACCAAACCACCAAAAGAGAGCATTACCTGCTGCTCACAGTTGAAGAGGTTGTCTCCCGCATGCCTGATGCAAAATACTTTTCGGTATTAGATGCAAATCAAGGTTTGTGGATGAAGAAAGTTCCAAATTATGCACTTTCAACAGGCCCATAGGGAGATATCGTTTCCTGCGTCTACCCTTTGGGATTTCTTTGGCATCAGAGGTATTCCAGAGATCCGTGGCACAAATGATTGAAGGCCTGGACGGGGTGGTCAACATCATTGTTGATTTGCTGATACTGGGGTGACACAATTGAGGAACATGATCAGAGACTGAGGAAGCTCCAAGAGAGAGCACAACCTAAAACTGAACAAAAGTAAATGTAAGATCAGAACTACAGAGATCAAATACATAGGTCATGTACTCAGTGCTGATGGGCTAAAACCAGATGATGAAAAGGTCAGAGCTGTGGTACAGCTACCACCACCCAAAGACAAGCAAGAACTATGGAGGTTCATGGGCATGATACAGTATCTTGCCAAATTCATTCCCAACTTATCAGAGGTCAGCACTCCACTCTGAAAGCTGCTAGAGAGCAACATTGAATGACGTTGGGAAGACGAACAAAAGAAAAGTTTTGACACATTGAAGCAGTTGGTTACCAATGCACCAGCACTCAAGTTCTATGATGTCAATAAACCAGTGACGATGTCTGTGGATGCCAGTTCGGGGGGAATAGGAGCTGTTATACTGCAGGATGGGAGGCCTGTGGTGTATGGATCACGAGCACTTACAGACTGTCAACACCGATATGCTCAAATTGAGAGGGAATTACTCGCCATAGTTTATGGGTGTGAGAAGTTCCACCAATATGTATATGGCAAAGAAATCCAGGTTGAGAGTGATCACAAACCACTTGAGAGCATCTTCAAAAAGCCACTCCACCAAGCTCCTATGAGGCTGCAAAGGATGCTTCTCAGGCTACAGAGTTACATTCTGACAATCACCTATAAGCCAGGAAAAGAACTGTACATCGCTGATGCTTTGAGCAGTGCTTACCTCAAAGAGCAAAAGGAAGAGTTGCTAGGAAGAGAGCTGGAGGTCAACTGGGTTACACCTCAGCTACCCATCTCTAAGGAGAAGTTGAACATGTTCAGGAAAGCGACTGCAGATGATCCTGAAATGCAAATGCTAAGAGACCTAACAATGAATGTATGGCCAACAGAAAGAAAAGATGTTTCAAAGGAAATGCAGAAATACTGGACATTTAAAGAGGAAATCAAGGAAGGTAGTGCACCCGTGGCTGACAAGAGAAATTAGGGATAGTATCAATTCCAAAGAAGAAGCATACAAATTAGCCAGAGAAAGTGGCTCACCTGAGGACTGGGAGAAATTCAGAGTTCAGCAGAGGAGGACAAAGGGCTTAATTAGGAAGGGGAAAAAAGATTATGAGAGAAAACTGGCAGGAAACATAAAAACGGACTGTAAAAGCTTTTATAGATATGTAAAAAGGAAAAGACTAGTAAAGACAAATGTAGGTCCCCTGCAGACAGAAACAGGTGAATTGATTATGGGGAGCAAGGACATGGCAGACCAATTGAATAATTACTTTGGTTCTGTCTTCACTAGGGAGGACATAAATAATCTTCCAGAAATAGTAAGGGACAGAGGGTCCAGTGAGATGGAGGAACTGAGCGAAATACATGTTAGTAGGGAAGTGGTGTTAGGTAAATTGAAGGGATTGAAGGCAGATAAATCCCCAGGGCCAGATGGTCTGCATCCCAGGGTGCTTAAGGAAGTAGCCCAAGAAATAGTGGATGCATTAGTGATAATTTTTCAAAACTCTTTAGATTCTGGACTAGTTCCTGAGGATTGGAGGGTGGCTAATATAACTTCACTTTTTAAAAAAGGAGGGAGAGAGAAACCGGGGAATTATAGACCGGTTAGCCTAACGTCGGTGGTGGGGAAACTGCTGGAGTCAGTTATCAAGGATGTGATAACAGCACATTTGGAAAGCGGTGAAATGATCGGACAAAGTCAGCATGGATTTGTGAAAGGAAAATCATGTCTGACGAATCTCATAGAATTTTTTGAGGAGGTAACTAGTAGAGTGGATAGGGGAGAACCAGTGGATGTGGTATATTTGGATTTTCAGAAGGCTTTTGACAAGGTCCCACACAGGAGATTAGTGTGCAAACTTAAAGCACACGGTATTGGGGGTAAGGTATTGGTGTGGGTGGAGAGTTGGTTAGCAGACAGGAAGCAAAGAGTGGGAATAAACGGGACCTTTTCAGAATGGCAGGCGGTGACTAGTGGGGTACCACAAGGCTCAGTGCTGGGACCCCAGTTGTTTACAATATATATTAATGACTTGGATGAGGGAATTAAATGCAGCATCTCCAAGTTTGCGGATGACACGAAGCTGGGTGGCAGTGTTAGCTGTGAGGAGGATGCTAAGAGGATGCAGGGTGACTTGGATAGGTTGGGTGAGTGGGCAAATTCATGGCAGATGCAATTTAATGTGGACAAATGTGAAGTTATCCACTTTGGTGGCAAAAATAGGAAAACAGATTATTATCTGAATGGTGGCCGATTAGGAAAAGGGGAGGTGCAACGAGACCTGGGTGTCATTATACACCAGTCATTGAAAGTGGGCATGCAGGTACAGCAGGCGGTGAAAAAGGCGAATGGTATGCTGGCATTTATAGCGAGAGGATTCGAGTACAGGAGCAGGGAGGTACTACTGCAGTTGTACAAGGCCTTGGTGAGACTACACCTGGAGTATTGTGTGCAGTTTTGGTCCCCTAATCTGAGGAAAGACATCCTTGCCATAGAGGTAGTACAAAGAAGGTTCACCAGATTGATTCCTGGGATGGCAGGACTTTCATATGAAGAAAGACTGGATGAACTGGGCTTGTACTTGTTGGAATTTAGAAGATTGAGGGGGGATCTGATTGAAATGTATAAGATCCTAAAGGGATTGGACAGGCTAGATGCAGGAAGATTGTTCCCGATGTTGGGGAAGTCCAGAACGAGGGGTCACAGTTTGAGGATAGAGGGGAAGCCTTTTAGGACCGAGATTAGGAAAAACTTCTTCACACAGAGAGTGGTGAATCTGTGGAATTCTCTGCCACAGGAAACAGTTGAGGCCAGTTCATTGGCTATATTTAAGAGGGAGTTCGATATGGCCCTTGTGGCTACGGGGGTTAGGGGGTATGGAGGGAAGGCTGGGGCGGGGTTCTGAGTTGGATGATCAGCCATGATCATAATAAATGGCGGTGCAGGCTCGAAGGGCCGAATGGCCTACTCCTGCACCTATTTTCTATGTTTCTATGTTTCTATGAAATCAGCTATGCATCAGGACTAACGTTCAAAATGGCAAAACCCATCGTACCAAACCAAATGAGACAGGAAATGCTCAACAGAATTCATGAGTCGCACCTGGTGATAGTGAAATGTAAAGAAAGAGCAAGGGACATTCTCTATTGGCCAGGCATGTCAACTCAGATGGAGGACATTGTGTCTCAGTGTGCTGTCTGTAATGAAAACAAAATCAGCAATCCAAGAGAGCCTTTGCTTCCCAACCCACTACCAGGAAGACCATGGGAGAAGATTGGCACAGATCTCTTTCACTACAATGGTGCAGAATATCTGCTTTGTGTGGACTACTATTCAAAATATCTGGAGATCAACAAGTTAAGTGACACGTCCAGTCAAGGTGTCATTACCGCAATGAAGTAAACATTCACAAAACATGGTATTCCAGATATTGTCGTTAGTGACAATGGTCCACAATATGCCAGTGGTGAGTTCAGAGGGTTCTCAGAAAGCTGGGAATTTCAACATGTTACTTCCAGTCCAGGGCACGTTCCGTCTAATGGACAAGCAGAGAACTGTACAAACTGTCAAGAACATGCTCAAGAAGGCACATAGCAGCAACGGTGACTTTTACATTGCTCTGCTTGAATACCGCAACGCACCGATTGAGGGTGTGGGGTTCTCTCCTGCGCAGCTGTTGATGGGACATTGTCTGAAGTCCAAACTGCCAACATCCACAACTCTACTGACTCCTGAAGGTAATGCACAAGTACATGACAAGCAAAAGTACAAGCAAATAAAGCAGAAGATCTACTATGACAGACATACAAGACAGTTGCCAGATCTGCATACAGATGGAAATGTCAGCTGTGGTTGTGAACAGACATCAGCAACCAAGATCCTTCATAGTTCACATGCCGGATGGAGGAGTCTACAGGAGGAACAGGAAACATCTGCTGAAGACAGGCGAGAGGGAGTTTCCACGTACAGATGCACAGGACATTTCCACATATACAGACATGGAAACAAACGACACCAAGAGTGATGCAGACCACAAAGACACAGTAGTCACTCGAGAGACTGACACGGATGAAGGACAAGCACAGTCACAGTTGTATCGCACACGGTCTGGGAGACAGGTCAAACTTCCAGCTAGATACAGAGATTAGACATACATACAGTCTCACACAGTTTGAGGCAAAGTCACTCATATATAAGTTTCAAGGTGTGAAATAAAAGGTTTATTAGTCTACGTTAGTAAAAGAAAATACACTGATGTTAGTATTGTAAGATACAATGCAGAATACAGTACAAGAAGGTAAGATTTTTTTTAGTTTATGTTGCACTGTAAGAAGGGCATACCTAGAGGCATTGTTTTGGTAATTCACAGTGCTGTAAAAAGAAAAAAAAAATCTTGAGAAGGGAGGTGTAATGTATTGTGTAAGTATTCGTAGCCTCAGAGTGCGTATGACGTCAAGACGTACAGAAGTAAAAATGGAAGTCTGGTGAATAAACGTGGTTGTTCAATCTACAGCAGCGTCCGAGTCACATCAATATTACAGCTTAACCCAGACCACCAGAGGCGCACACCCATGATCCACTGGGATCGACATTGCTTACATTTCAATGTGGTCATGCTTTTCTTGTTCCTCAGTTCTACCCATATAGCATCACTAGATGAGCACTGTGAGACATTTTCCCTGACTAGTAATGCCATTCCTCCCCCTATAATCCCTCCTGCTCTATCACGACTAAAACAACAGAACCACCAATACTAAGTGTTAAACATACTAACACTTTTTGACAGAAGGGCACCATTGTGCTTACATTTACTTTAACATAGCCAAGAATAGCCAACTCTGTATTTCCCTACCTGCCAACAACCATGAGCTCCCATTCACTGCAGTGGGGCCGGAGGTGGTGCCAGATGTCCATTGTAAATAATGTGCTTGCACTGTTGAAGATTGAAGTGAGGGAGGACATGAGAGCAGCGACCATGACTGCAACCATCAAGCCCCGTAGTCCTGCAGTTGGAGAATGAGAGCAAAAATGGAGTCAAGCTTTGAACTAAAGGCAGTGTCATACATTGCCCTGAGAGGCGATTTATTTGATTTAAACCCCTCTAAACTAAATAAATCAGGAATATTATTTTCCCAATATTGACACACACCTCATAACCTAAAAACAAAAGAAATAGAAGCAGAGGCAGATCAATGATTCAACATGATTGTTGCTGATCATTTACCTCACCACTGCTGTACTGAACAAACCCCGTAACCCTAATCTCTGTTAACAGCTAAAAATCTACGATTGTGTAACACCTGTGTAGCACTGGTCTAATCTTGTGTTACTGGTTGCTACAGTCTTTAGAAGAAAAATCAAATTACGTAGTACTACACTAGGAGCTAGCAGGTCATCTGAAGCTCCAGATGTCGGAAGGAGGCAGTGAATAGAAAACACACACTTCTGGATGCAAGTTTTGTTTATAAAAAAACAATATATACAAAATATTTACATTAGTAAGAACAAATCAAAATGCCAACATTCTGTTAGGTTTCAAATCCCAGATATCAACAAAAACCAAGTTCCTGTTTTGTTAGAATGAGTTACATATGATATCATACTTGTTAAATAGGGTACCGTGCACAATCCTGATTTGATGGAGACAGCCGTGAGAAACACGGAGGAACATCAGGAGAAACTTCTGAAATGCCCGGTTCGCTGCTGCTGCTACTGTACGATCGAAAATCTCCGGAGGGAAGGCCCCAAAAATCCTCGGCTTTGCCTGCTGCTGGCGGCCAGGGCTGAGGTTGAAGCGCTCGGCAGAGATGGTGCTCGGTGTCAGAGGCTCGAAGTTTTCGGACAACTCAGAGTTGGTCTGTGGTCAGGCATAGCAGGGAGAGTTTTCTTCCTTCTCCCGTCTGCGGGAGATGTGGGACTTTCGAGAGACTTTGAACTTTTTTTACCGTGCCCACGGCCTGTTCTTCATCAAGTTATGGTATTGCTTGCACTGCTGTAACTATATGTCATAATTATGTGGTTTTTGTCAGTTTTTCAGTCTTGGTCTGTCCTGTGTTTCTGTGATATCACACTGGAGGAATATTATATCATTTCTTAATGCATGCATTACTACATGACAATAAAAGAGGACTGTGTGTCCTCATAATCTAATCTAATCTAATCTAATTCATTAGAATAAAGTTTATTATTCCAATTTCCCAAATTAAATGGATTTAGTGTTATTCCCTATTTAAAGGTTTACAGACTAATCTTTCCTTTTTATCATCCCTAGTTAGTTAGAAAACTAACCGAGTTCCTATCCTGAAGTATTATAATTAACTTCAGTTTCAGTTCAAGTCAGTATATCTACAAATTCAAAAATTATATATATAGCTTAACTCCTTTCACGACAATTCTCCAACATCACAACTTTTAAACAAGGTAAATTCTATTCAGTAACTTATCAACGTCTTTGCAAAAATAATCAGTTCAGGCAGAAAATCAAATTCAGATCCTTCGAATGAAAATAAACGTATAAATCCAACCGTATTAAATCCTCTACGTCATTAAACATTTCGTTCTTGTGCTGGTTCTTCATCTTGGGTGGTTTGCCATCTTGTTTCATGGTTTGTTGAATGAAATAGTGGGTCATCCATGGAAAGTCAATTCACACAAAAACAAACCTGACCAAATCCCTTGGTGTGATTTTACAGAACTAATTCCCAGTTACACGGTAGAGATCTTGGGCACTCATCTCTGCCGATATTGTCTTGTTATAGCTGCTGCGAGTTATAGCCATAGCTTCAATAGATCTTTTATCACTATCGTCTCTCCTCCAGGGGTTTCACCCTGAGGTTTTCAAGTAGGGTAGAGATACTCACTACTAATTCTACTTTTAACAGTTTATATCTTTAGTTTCTAATAGTGTGCTGCTTTTCTCTTGCTTTCCCGCGCCTGCAACAGCTGCACATAGTTTTTTTTACCCCAAGCTTTCTTTTTATTTTAAAATTTGGTAAATCTCATTTTCATCCCTCCATGGTTGGAGCTTTCTAACGAAACATCTTTGGGTTTAATTAACCTGGGTTACAATTGTCTTCAGTAATCTCATTTACCGGGGCCCCACAGCACTCAGAAATTTCTAAAGATCAGCCCCTTGTGATTGAGGGAATATTTCTTAACTGGCTTTCTATTTATTTTGAGACATGAAATCTTTTCCTCAAAAGGCAAAAAATGTAAATAGTTTTACAGAAAAAGTAGATAAATAAGTGAATGAACGGTTACTGTAGGTTGTAATAAGGATAGCTATGATTAAGAGACCAAAAGGTCTACCCCCCTGAGACAGTATGCCCATATATAACCACACACCTACCCTATTCTCCTCCATGGTAAATGTGTATGTGTTAATGAAATCATCTTATTCTTGTTTACTCATGAGAGTACTGCTGGAAAATGATGCTGGAGAGGTAAGTAATGGAGGACAAAGAAATGGTAGATGAAGTGGCAGTTCCACAGGGGTCTGTGTTGGAACAACTTCATTTTATTTTGTGTCAGTCTTCACTATGGAAGACACCAGTGACTCAAGAGTGTCAGGGGACCGAAGTGAGTGCAGTTGTTATTACTAAGGAAAAGGTGCTTGAGAAGCTGTCTACTAAATCACCTGGACCTGATAGACTACACGCCAGGGTTCTGAAAGATGTAGTATACTGGAGGCTTTGTAATGATCTTTCAAGAATCATTACATTTTGGAATAATTCCAGGGGAATGGAAAATCGCATCTGTCACTCTACTCTGTATGGGAGGGAGGCAAAAGATGGGAAAGTATAGGCTGGTTAGCTTGACTTCAGTAATTGGCAAGATGTTAGATCCCATTATTAAGGATGAGGTTTTGGGGTATTTGGAGGCACATAGTAAAACAGGTCAAAGTCAGCAAGGTTTCTTTAAAGGAAATCTTGCCTGACAAATCTGTTGGAATTGTTTGAGGAAATAACAAGCAGGATAGAGAGAGGAGAATTGGTGGATGTTGTGTACTTGGATTTTCATGAGGCTTTTGACAAGGTGCCACACGTGAAGCTGCTTATCAAGATAAAAGGCCATGGTATTACAGGAAAGAAGGCAGAGTTTAGGAGGGATAACGACACCTAGCGGTGACTCTTTTGCTTGCATCTTCGAAAACAGCTCTATTTCTACCTTTAATATCTTTATTTTTCCCTTTCAGGGCTCTTTTGAAGACCCTGACCTGGAGTTACACACAGGCTTCGGTTCTTTGCAGGAATGGGACCCGTTCTTGGGGTTCCACGACTGGCTGTTATATGACATGCCAAGGGTTTGGCCTGAGAGTCTCGCTCGAGTTTAGAAGCCTAAGATCTCGGGGCTCTGGAGACAGGCAGATCGAGGGTTGGTGTCATGGCAGGAGACTCGTGTGTCATCGGGGAGGCTGGAAAATCTTTCGCTGTGGGCCCAAAGGCTCAAGGCCTTTGCGATCTTCAGACACAGAGTTCGAAAAAAGCGACGAAACAGACTTTTAACATCGTAAACCAGTGGGTTGTTGTTATGTCTCCCGCTCGCTGTGAAAACGGGGGACACCTCCCTCTCCCTTGCCAGGAAGAGAGAGAACCTATGGTTTGTTGAATGTCAGATGAAATGCGAAGCCTTTGGGGTAACTTTGGTCTGTGTCTTTGCTATCGCTTAGCTCACACTTGGGCCCGGTGAAGGCTCGATGCACTTTATTCTGCCGGTGGGAGGAGGGGGATTGTTGCTTGCCACCGCTTACATGCAGGAGGGTGGAACTGGGGGGTTCTTTGGGGTTCCCATGTTTAAATGTTGTTCATTTCTTTGGGGCACTTCTCTGTTTTCATGGATGTTTGTGAAGAAAAAGCGTTTCAGGATGGATATTGAATACATTTCTCTGACATGAAATTAGACCTTTGAACCTTTGAAGATACTACCATGGTCAGAAGATTGTCTGACTGGCAAGAGGCATAGTATGGGAATAAAGGGGGCCTTTTTTGGTTGGCTGCTGGTGACTAGTGGTGTCCCACAGGGGTCTGTGTTGAGATCGCTTCATTTTCTTTTATGAGGAATTATATGCAGGATTAGAAGGGTAAGAACCTCACTGACTTATTGGCAGCTTGACAAGTCGTGCTGTGAGAATAATGTATGAAAAAAGAAGTGTTTGTTGCATGAGAAAGCTGCTGTGTGTACCCTTATCAAAGTATGTAAGTGATAACGGATTTATAACAGCAGCCCCAGACAGTACTCGGGTGCTCACTTGATTCGTAGATTTTCCGAAGTTCTGTGAGTGGGGCTCTGTAGCTAAACTGAGTGACACAAGCTTGCTAATAAACAGTATGTAATTTTAGGTAAACTGTGTTTGACAATTATTCCCTGGGTCTGAAGCTAAAGTCCTCTGGTAGAGAGGCAGATTTTTGGGACAGTGGGTAAAGAAGTGGCAGATGGAATATAGTATAGGGAAGTGCATGGTCATGCACTTTGGTGGAAGGAACAAAGTCATAAACTATTTTTTAGTTGGAAAAAAATCAAAAAACGGCTGCAAAGGGACTGAGAGTGCTTGTGCAAGTTTCTAAAGGTTAACATGCAGGTTGAGTCAATGGTAAGGAAGACAAAAGTAATGTTAGCATTCATAGAGGACTAGAATATAAAAACAAGGATGTAATGCTGTGGCTTTATTAGCCATCAGTCAGACTGCACTTGGAGTCTTGTGGGCAGTTTTAGGCTGCATATTTAAGAAACGATATAGACTACAATAGGGTCTTTTAAGAGACTCCTGGACAGGTGTATGGAGCTCAGAAAAATAGAGGGCTATGGGTAATCCTAGGTAATTTCTCAGGTAAGGATTAGATTAGATTAGGTTAGATTAGATTATGAGGACACTCAGTCCTCGTTTATTGTCATTTAGAAATGTATGCATTAAAAATGATACAATGTTCCTCCAGAGTGATATCACAGAAACACAACACAAACCAAGACTAAAACTGACAAAACCACATAATTATAACAACAGTGCAAAGCAATACCGTAATTTGATAAAGAGCAGACCATGGGCATGGTAAAAAAGAGTCTCAAAGTTCCGATAGCCTCATCATCTCACGCAGACGGTAGAAGGGAGGAACTCTCCCTGCCATGAACCTCCAAGTGCCGCAAACTTGCCAATGCCGCACCATTGGAAGCATCCAACCGCAGCGGACTCTGAGTCCATCTGAAAACTTCGAGCCTCTGACACCGAGCACCGAGCTGTTCAGCACAGCTTTGTGGGCTGAAGGGCCTCCATTGTGCTGTAGGTTTTCTATGTTTTCTAGGATATGCTGGCATTGGAGAGGGACCAGAGGAGGCTCATGAGAATGATTTTGGGAATGAAAGGTTAACAGATGAAAAGCGTTTGATGGCTGCGGGCCTCTATGTTGGAAACCACTGAAACCTATCAAGTATTGAAAAGCCTAGCTAGGGAGGATGTTTACTTTAGTGGGTGAGTCTAGGACCATAAGGCATAGACTCAGAATAGAGGGACATCCATTTAGACAGCGATGAGGAGGAATTTCTTTAACTAGACAGTAGTGAATCTGTGGAATTTGTTGCCACAGACTGCTGTAAAGTCATTGAGTATATTTAAAGCGGAGGTTGATAGATTTTTGATTAGTAAGGGGCGTCAAAGGTTACAGGGAGAAGGCAGGAGAATGCGGTTGAAAGAGAAGATAAATCAGCTATGATAGAATGGCGAAGATGATTTGATGGGCCGAATGGCCTAATTCTTCTCCTATGACTTATAATCTTATGGACGGTGTTGGGTCCGCTACTTTTCATATAACATGTTCATATCTGGATGATGGAATTAATGGCTTTGTAGACAAGTTTGCAGATGATACAAATATACTAGTTGGAGGGGGCAGGTGGTCATGTTGAGAATGCAGGAAGTTTGCAAAAGGTCTTGGACAGATTAGGAGAATAGGCAAAGTAGTGCAGATGCAGTAGAGTTTAGGGAAGAGTCTGGATCATGCACTTTGCTAGAAGGAATAAAAGTTCAGACTATTTTCTAAACAAGGAAAAAATTCAGAAATCAGAGCTGCAAAGAGATCTGTGAGTCCTACAGCAGATAAACAAGTTCTTGATCATGCTGTCATAGTTTTCTGCCTAATCCCATCTGCCTTCACCCAGATGATCTAACCTACTGTAGCTCTATTCCTCAGAATTGTGTACATGTTCTCCTGCTCTCCAGGGGATAAAATCATAACCTGTTCAACCTACCTCCGTAATTCTGGTCAAGTCATGGCAACATCGGTGTAAGTTTTCTCTACATTATTTCAGACGCATTGATATCTTTTCTGTCAGTAGGTGACCAGAACTGCACACAATACTCCAAATGTGGTCTTGTACAACTTCACCATAACATAACATCCCAACTCCTGAGCTGATTTATGAAGATCAGTTTTCCAAAAGATCTCTTTACAACTCTCAAGGAATCTTGGATCTGTTTACCAAACCCTTTATTGTACTGCACATCTCAGTGCTCTACTATTTACTGTCTAAGTCTTACCCTAGTCTGTTCTCCCATATGTCTGCATTGAATTGCATCTGCTAAGCTGCTCCAGGTTACTTTGCAAGCTTTGATAGCCTTCTACTGCACCATCAATCTTGGTGTCATCCACATATTTATTGATCCTGTTTACCATATTCTTTCGTAAAATAAAATATAGAATCGGCTGCAAGTTACATTTGCCCAGGCCATTTAAGCTGCTGCATCAACTTCCTCCTGCTAAGCTCTGATGAATACAGCAAAACATAGGCCCTTCAATAATCCACTTAATTCAGTCAGAAGATTACAAACAATGAGTGGCAGTCTCACCCCAATGCAGTTCCAGCGCCAATTTAGAATTTGACAATTTACCTCCAGGGAGCAGTTCCATTACAAGCAATGGATATGCGATATCTGTGCATCCAGCTGGATTGCCACAAACTCTGCGACAGGTATCTGCATCTATACAAGCCACGAGATCTAAAATAAGAAGAATGTTTTGTGAGCATCAGAAATTGAACTTCTTGAATGACCCATATCCCTTTCACAGATTGTCTGATTTCTACACTTCTATTTAAAATATTATGGAGACACATCAGCTGCCATTTATTGATAAGTACAGAAGGAACTCCCTCTCCTTCCCTCTCCATTCCCCTCTTCTTCACTTTCTCCCTCTCCAGATTTGCAGGTAATGGAGCATCGAAGCTGCACTCTGAATGAACGGGATGCACATACAGGATGACTCCTGGGACAAGGGCTGTCCTATAGAAGTTAGTTTGCTCTTTAGAGTTTAGAAGACTGTGCATTGATTTTATTGAAGCATGTAAGATCTTAGGGAGATTGAAGGATAGATGTTGAGTTGCTGTCATGAGTGGGAAAGCCTCTAGATACAATACTCGGGTCCAGTATTTTAAAAATCAGATACGTAGGAACAACTCCTGGTTGGGGTACCTGGAATTCTCTGCCCCAGAGTGTTTGGAGGCTGAGTCATTGAAGTTATTTAGAGAGCATAAGTTTTGAAAGATCAGGGAATTGAGGGCTGTGGGGAAATAGCACAGAAGAGTTGTTGAAGTCTGGGCAGATCATATTAAATAGTGGGGACATTTCGGGAGCTCAGTGGCCTACTGCTGCTCTTGTTTTCTTGTGCCTTTGTGCGTCAGTGAGCACTTTGAAACATCCCTGCTCCTCCTCTTACAGTATTTCATTAGGCTCATTCCTTCCTGGAAGCTCCTACTCTCTATTCTATTTCCACTTCCCTTCCTCTGTAACTGCAAAAGGTGCAGAACATTGCCTGTTACCTCAGTGCTGCCCACCATTCAGAATCACAGCACTCTGTCCACAAGAAGTGTTACACTCCTTTCAATCTAGTGTATGGCATTTGCTGCTTATGTTGTGGTCACATATGCATTACAGAGACCAAACAGGATTACGTGACCTCTTTCTGGGGTACCTCTATTCAGTTTGCAATGTGGCTGCAGGCTTCCAGTCACGTCTCTTTAATTCTCTTTTCCATTCACACTTTGCCATTACAGATAATGAGCATTTTCTGTTTTCATTTCAGATTTCCAAAACCAAAGATATCTTTTGTAACATTAGTCTGCATCTCCACTGGAACATTCTGCACCAGCCAGACAGCAGTCTTCAGCTTTTTGTCATTTAACCTCACTGATCCCCCCACCCATCCCGGGTTATCCCCTTTATGTTCTCCCCATTCCCTATACTATCTGCAACTTAAAACCTATTTATTTCCAATCTTTAATACAAACAGAAGATACTCTGGGTAGGCAACAGGTTCACAGATTTTCCCAACTAGTTGAGTATCCCAGCGATTATTGTTTTTATTTCAAATTCCCAGTGTGCTGGAAGCCCTCAGCAGGTTTAGCAACATCTGTGGAGAGAGGAGCAGAGATAATGTTTCAGGTCAAAGACCATCATCAGTAGGTGGGCTGTACGTAGAATTTCCTGGAATCTGCAGGAGTTAGGGATGGAGCTAACTCTGGAATACCAAAGTTTTGAAGATGCTGTCAGCCCTGAACTAATTTAGAATCATGGAATCCTATAGCACAGACACAAGATTTTTTTTTTGGCCCTCTATGTCCATGCCAGCAATCAAGTATCCCTACACTAATCCCATTTGGAGACTTTGGGGTACAGATCGATAGATCTCAAAAGTTAGCATAACAGATAGATGAGGTGTTGACAAATATATATGGGAAACTTGTTTTCATTGTCTGGGACATTTATTCTAAGAGCAGAAAGGTTCTGATACAGCTTTATTAAATGTTGATTATATCATAGCTAGAATATCGTGTGAAGTTCTAATCTCCCCTCTATGGGGAGAATGTGATTGCAGAAAGGGTACAGCAAAGATTTACCATGATGTAGCTTGGGATCGGCTTTTCAGCTTTGAGGAGAGACTCCTTCTGTTCCTAGGGCCCCATCATTCATTGTGAAACTCGTAACCTTATTTGCCATTGGAAAGTGCATTGCCACACAGTTATCAGGATTAAATTGCCCCGCCTTACTTACCAACTGATCACTATCACGCTGTAGTCCAATATTATCCTCATCACAATTAATAATAACTCTAATATTCATGTCACCCACAAACTTACTAATGATACATTCTACATTCATGATCAAATTGTTACTGTGTGTAACAGTCCCAACACCAGCGCTACACCATTGGTCACAGGCTTCCCATCACAAAAACAACTCTTTATACAATCACCAAGCCAATTTCCTTTGGGGTCTAATCTTTTGTACCAGTCTCCCATTGACATCCTGCTAAAAGTCTGACTGAAGTCCATATAGTAGACTACATGAAATGCACATTCTACCTCTTCATTTCCAATAGCAAATGGAACTTCCATGAACTTGCATTATAGTCGCAGTTCTGTTAGTGCATCCCAATATGCATTTTTTTTGGCATGTGCCTGCGTGCGTGCAAGTCTATGCGTATGCGTCTGCGTGCGCATCTGTGCATGTGCATCTACGTGTCTGTGCGTGCGTCCATGATGATGTCTTTTTCGTGGCTTTTATAAGGCACGGAGCGAGAGAGAGAGAGAGAGACTGTGTGGCGCGCCACTCCTCACACAGACATTTTCGCAGTATTTTCCCCTTATTTTACGTGGTCAAGTTGCGGTCTCGACACTCAACACGGCACGGATGGAAAGCGTACTCGGGAGCAGACCTGGCTAGTTTCGAACCCGGGAACCTTCGCTCCCAGGTCCGGCGACGATGTCATTGCGCCACCAGCCGGTCCCCCAGTATGCATTTTATCCATATTTAAGCTCACCAAGACATCTATTGTTTAATGATAACAACAACTTCCCTCTCCCTCCCCATGAAATGGACAAGTGCCATTCCTTTTCAATTCAGAGACAGATTTATACAACACAGAAACAGGCTCTTGGGCCTAACTCTTCCATGCCAGCCATGAAACCTATCTGAATATGTATCATTTGCTTGTCTTTGGTCCCTAAACCTTTCCAATTGTAGTTCTATCTATGTCTACTATTTCCTCTGGCAGTTCATGCCATATACACACCACCCTCTGTGTGAAAAACCTACCACTCAGAACTTTTCTCCTCTCTCCTTAAACCCGTGGCCACAGGTTTTAAGACACCTACTCTTGGAAAAAGATTGTTACTATCTTTCCTATTCATGCCATTCATAATTTTATAAAGCTCTATAAGGTCACCTCCCAGCCTATGCAATCTCACATTATAACTCAGGCCCTACAATGCTGACAACATCTTTGTGAACCTTTTCTGCACCCTTTTGTATAATTACATCCTCCCTCTGTATGGCCACACAAAATACTCCAGTGCATCTTGTACAACTATAAGACGATGTCCATCTCATAGACTCAATGCCCTGGCAGATGAAGGCAATCATCTAGGGCATCATGGAAGCATAGCAGTTAACATGATGCTATTTTAACTCAGGGCAGTGGAGTTCAGAGTTCAATACCAGTGTCCTCGGCGAGGAGACACTGTATGTCCTGGGCTTCCTCTGGGTCCTCCAGTTTCCTCCCACACTCTAAAGACATACTGGGTAGCTTAACTGATCATTGTAAATTGGTTAGGGTTAAATTGGGGTTGTTGGTGGTTGCTGTGCAGTGTGGCTCGAAGGGCTGGAAAGGCCCAATTCATACTGTATCTCTAAATAAGTCAGTAAATAAATAAATAAGTAAAATAATGCGAGAAGCTTTTTACACCATTTTTACATCAACTTGTGCTGCCACTTTCAGGGAACCATGCAATTATACCCCTCTCTACAACATTCTTCAGTACCCTGCCACTATACATGTCCGCATATGGTTTAACTTACCAAAATCACTTAATTTGTTTGCGTTAAATGCCATCAATAGACTTATTCACTGTCCAACAATTCTGCAAATGTACTCTCATGCCACGTACATTCTCATCTAAATCAATGCCATATGACAAACAACAAAGGAGCCAGCACTGATTCCTATGCCACAGGCCTGCAGTCTGATAACCAACTATCCACGACCTCTCTCTGTTTCCTATCTCCAAGCCCATCTTACTCTGGATCCCAGATCAGCTTAAGTTGCAGGACCTGTTCTCATCAGTCTCCTTGGTCACTTCTTCAAAAATTCAGTCGAATCTGTGAGACATGATTTCCTATGCATAAAGTCATACTACCTATCCTCAATCGGTCCTTGTCTTTTCAAATACTTTAAAATCCCACATTTCAGAATCCCTTCCAGTAACTTTCAAAGGTACATTTAATGTCAGAGAAATGTATACAATATACATCCTGAAATTCTTTTTCTTTGCAACCATCCACGAAAACAGAGGAGTGCCCCAAAAAATTCCCACAACTGACTGGCCTGAATGCCTTGATTTGCCCTCGCAGTCTTTCTTAAATAAAGGCATAATATGAAGGGGAACACAAGGGGAACTTTCACTCAGAGGGTGGTGAGAGTGTGGAATGAACTGCCAGGGCAAGTAAAATTTAGGAGAAATTTGGATAGGTACATGACTGGAAAGGGTAAGGAAGGTTATGGTCCAGTTGCAGGTTGATAGGACTAGGCAGATAAATAGGTCAGCACAGAGTAGATGGGCTGAAGAGCCTGTTTCTGCCCTGTAGTGTTCTATGATCCTATTAGTGATTCCCTGTCTTCTAGTATCTGTGATTCTACTAGTATTTTTTTTCCCCCTTTGCTTCCCACAATATCCTAGAATATATCTGGTTAGGCACTAAGGATTTATCTACCTTTATACAGTGCCTATAAAAAGTATTCACCCCCCCGGAAGTTTTCATGTTTTATTGTTTTACAACATTGAATCACAGTGGATTTAATTTGGCTTTTTTTGATACTGATCAACAGAAAAAGACTCTCTTGTATCAAAGTGAAAACAGATTTCTCCAAAGTGATCTAAATTAATTATAAATATAAAACACAAAATAATTGATAGCATAAGTATTCAACCCCTTCAAGTTAGTATTTAGTAGATGCACCTTTGGCAGCAATTACAGCCTTGAGCCTGTGTGGATAGGTCTCTATCAGCTTTGCACATCTGGACACTGTAATTTTTCCCCATTCTTCTTGACAAAACTGCTCAAGCTCTGTCAGATTGCATGAGGATTGTGAGAGAACAGACCTTTTCAAGTCTAACCACAAATTCTCAATTGGATTGCGGTTTCGTCTCTGACTTGTCCATTCCAGGACATTAACTTTGTTGTCATTAAATGCTTCCTGTGTAGCTTTGGCTTTATGCTTGGGGTCATTGTCTTGCTGGAAAACAAATCTTCTCCCAAGTCGCAGTTCTCTTGCAGACTGCGACAGGTTTTCCTTCAGGATTTCCCTGTATTTTGGTGCATTCATTTTACCTTCTAACTTCACAAGCCTTCCAGGGCCTGCTGTAGTGAAGCATTCCCACAGCATGATGCAGCCACCACCATGCTTCACACTAGGGATGGTGTGTGTTTTGATTATGTACGATGTTTGGATTACCCCAAACATCACACTTAGTCTGATGGCCAAAGAGCTTGATTTTGGCTCCATCAGACCATAGAACCTTCTTCCAGCTGAATTCAGTGTCTCCCACGTGCCTTCTGGCAAACACTAGCCAAAATTTCAAGTAAGTTTTTTTTTCAACAGTGGCTTTCTCTTTGCCATTCTCTCATAAAGCTGTGACTGGTGAAGCACCCAGGCAACAGTTGCTATATGCACAGTCTCTTCCATCTCAACCACTGAAGCTTGTAACTTCCAGAGTTGTCACAGGTCTCCTGGTGGCCTCCCTCACTAGTCCCCTTGCACAGTCACTCAGTTTTTGAGGACAGCCTGCTCTAGGCAGATTTACAGCTGTGCCAGATTCTTTCCATTTCTTGATGATTGACTTAACTGTACTCCAAGCGATACACAGTGAATTGGAAATTTTCTTGTATCCATCTCCTGACTTGTGCTTTTCAATAACCTTTCCATGGAGTTGCTTGAAGCGTTCTTTTGTCTTTATTGTGTAGTTTTTGCCAGGATACTGACTCACCAGCAGTTGGACCTTCCAGATACAGATGTATTTTTACTACAGTCAATTGGTACACCTGGACTGCACACAGGCGATCTCCATTTAACTAATTATGTGACCTCTAAAACCAATTGGCTGCATCAGTGATGATTTGGTGTGTCATATTAAAAGGGAGTGAATACTTATGCAATCCATTATTTTGTGTTTTATATTTGTAATTAATTTAGAACACTTTGTAGAAATCTGTTTTCATATTAACACAAAAGCATCTTTTCTGTTGATCAGTGCCTAAAAAGCCAAATTAAATCTACTGTGATTCAATGCTATAAAACAAAACATGCGTAATGCCCTGGTGATGGTTTTACTGTTAATATTGTAGGGCATCTCATGTAGAATCAGTGTTTGTGTTATGGTTCAAGATAACAGGTGTTTCGGAATGTGAGCCATCCAAGCAGGGGAGCAGTTTTTTTTTGTGTGCCTGACACCAGTGCGAGCTTTGTCTTTGTTCGGCAGGAGGGGAAGAGAAAAGACACTGGAGAGAACCGGTCATTGGATTCAATCCGGTGGGGACCATGATTCAATGGAGCACGGTGTGGGAGTCTACTGAAGATTGGTAAATGTGACTTTTGGAAGAGTTGAACTCCAGCCTGTGCACACTTGACTGTTTAATTATAATGGGCCCTTTTTTCCCTTTCTTTTCTTTACTAACCCTCAAGTTAATATTCATAAATATACTTCTTATAATTATATGCAGTGTGCGGTTTGTAATTTCCTAGCAATGAGTGGTAACAGGGCAGCAAATCACATAGCATTCACACAGACCAGGGCTTGAGTGGGAGAGATATCCCAATTTGATTGATTTGGTGGGACTGGAGTGCGTATTCCCTAGGTATACACAGCCTGAGATCAGTGGGTCTTTTAACACAGCCTTGGGAGACTACCAGCTAGGACTAACAAGCCATTTCCAGAGACGCCCGAGAAGAAAGGGGTTTCACATGAAAACTTCCAAGGGAGGGTTGAATAGTTTTTATAGGAACTGAAGGTTTCAAGACAACCGACACCTCCTCATTCATAATGTTGATATGTTCCAGGATATCACTATTCCCTTTCCTGAACTCAACAGCTTTCATGTCCTTCTCCTGAGTAAATATAGGTGGGAATTATTTATTTAAGACCTCATCCATTTCCCAAAGCTCCACATGTAGATGACAAAACTGACACCTAAGCATCTCCATAGTTACTCTTCTACTCTTAAAATAGCTATGGCGTCGTTTAGTATTCTGTGGAAGATGTGAGCAGTATGCCAGAAATACAAGTGTCATGGGCAGAAGTTAGTGTAGTTGTCATTACTAAAGAGAATTTACTTGGCAACCTGAAAGGTCTGAAGGTAGATATGTCACTGACCAGATGGACTGCACCCAAGAGTCCTGAAAGAAACAGCTGAAGAAATTGTGGATGCACTAGCGATGATCTTTCAAGAATCATTAGATACTGGAGTGGTTTTGGAAGACTGGAAAATAGTAAATATCAAACCACTCAAAGAAGAGGGAGGCAGAGGAAATTAAATTATAAACATGAAGCTGCTAAACAAGGTAAGAGTCCATGATATTACAGGAAAGATACTTGCAAGGATAGATGATTGGTTGACTGACAGCAGACTGAGAGTGGGAATAAAGGGGGCCCTTTCTGGTTGGCTGCCCGTGACTAATGATGTTCTGCGGGGGTCAGTGTAGGGACTGCTTCTTTTCCCATTATATGTCAGATGATGGAATTGATAGCTTTGTGGCCATGTTTGCGAATGATATGAAGATAGGTGGAGGGATATATAGTGTAGAGGAAGCCAAGAGTTTGTAGAAGGACTTAGGCAGATTGGGAGAATGGGCAAAGAAGTGGCAGATGAAATATAGTGTGAGAAAGTGTATGCTCATGCACTTTGGTAGAAGATATAAAGGCATGGACTAGCTTCTAATCAGGGAGAACATTCAAAATTCAGAGGTGTAAGGAGACTTGGGAGTCCTCATGGAGGATTACCGAAAGGTTAATTTGCAGGTTGAATCAGTGCTAAGAAAGGTAAATACAATGTTAGCATTCGTTCCAAGGGGACTAGAATACAAGAGCAAGGATGTCATGCTAAGGCTTTATAAGGCACCAATCAGACCACATTTGGAGTATTGTAAGCAGTTTTGGGCTCCTTATTTAAGAAAAAAATTGTGCTGGATTGGAAAGGGTTCAGAGGAGATCATGAGAATGATTTTAGGAATGAAAGAGTTAACATATAAGGTACTGGCACGAGTTTAGTAGAATGAGAAGTTTTATTAAAACCTATCGAGTATTCAAAGGCCTAGATATAGTGGATGTGGACAGGATCTTTCCTATCGTGGGTGAGTCGAGGACCATAGGGGAAGACCTCACAATTGAGGGATGTCCATTTAGAAGGACGAGGAGAAGGAATTTATTTCGCCAGATGGTAGTGAATCTGTGGAATTAATTGCCATAGCTGTGGAGGCCAGGTCATTGAGTATATTTAAAGCGGAGGTTGTGATAGATGCTTAATTAGTCAGGGTGTCAAAGGTTACAGGGAGAAGGCAGGAGATTGGGATTACGAGGGATAGTAAATCCGCTATGATGGAATGGCAAAGCAGACTCAATGGGTCAAATGGCCTAATTCTCCTCCACGTCTTATGGTCTTCTCCTCAAGTGCTTCGCTCAGTCCCAGCTGCCTGTATCTGACATATGCCTCCTTTTTTTCTTACCCAGAGCCTCAGAATTCTTTGTCATCCAGGGTCCCCTAACCCTGCCAGCTTTGCCCTTCACTTTAACATGTTGAACTGAACTCTCCCCAAGTCACTTTTAAAAGCTTCTGAACTACCAAAGCATCACTTTACCCGCAACCATCCTCTCCCAATCAACTTTTGCAAGTTCCTGTCTAATGCCATCAAAATTCGCTTTGCCCCAAATTTAGGACTTTAATTTGTGAATCAGTCCTACCTCTTCCCATAATTTAAAAAAATGACTTATGGTCACTGATTCCAAAGTGCTCCCACTGACACTTCAACCAGTTATCCTGTCTTATTTCCCAAGAAGAGGTCCAGTGTTGCCTCCTCTCTAATAGGGCCTTCCACATATTTCCACAGGGAAAACTTTCCAGGACACATATAATGGAGATGAGGAGGAATTTCTTTAGCCAGAGGGTGGTGAATCTGTGGAACTCATTATTACAGGCAGCTATGGAGGCCAAGTCTTTATGTATATTTAAGGCAGAGGTTGATGGATTCTTGACTGGTCAAGGGATGAAGGGATATGGGGAGAAGGCAGGAGATTGGGCTGAGAGAAAAAATGGATCAGCCATGATGAAATGGTGGAGCAGACATGACAGGCCAAATGGCCTAATTCTGCTCTTATATCTTATGGTCTTACAATAAATTCTACCCCATCTAATTCATTAGCACCAGGAAAGTCCTTGTCAACATTAGAGAAATTAAAATCATCAACTATTATAGCCTTATTAATCTTACACCTATCTGTGATTCCCTGACACATTCACTCCTCCAATTCCCTCTGACTATTGGTGGATTCAGATGACTTTGTTGAATACAGATGAAAAGTATTCATTTTGTACTTCACCTCTGTCCTCTACAAACTGATTATCCCTTTGGTCTCTGATAAGCCATCCACTTTATCTGTTTACTCTTGTACATAATATGTTTGTAAAATGCTTTGAGATTTTCTTTATTTTTGTCTGCCAGTGAATTGTTATTTGAATGGAGATCTTATGGTTGTGAGTAAGAAAGGTAAGTTTAAGATAAGATACAATTTCAGCATTATGATTTTAATTTAATGTTTAATTCTTTGAAAATGTTTTACAGAAAACAGGATATTTCAGCACAGTACAGGCCCTTTAGCCCATGACATTGTGCCAACCTTTTAACATATTCTAAGATAAATTTAACCCTCCCTCCTATAATTTTTCTGTCATCCATGTGCATGTCTGAGAGTTTCTTAAAAGCTCCAAATGTAGCTGCCTCTATGGCCACCCATGGCAGGGTATTCTAAACACTCACCACTCCTTCCTTTGACATCCCTCCCACACTTCCCTCCAGTCATCTTAAAATTACGCCTCCTCGTATTAGCCATTTTTGCCTTGAGAAAAAGCATCCGGCTATTCACATGATCTATACCTCTTATCATCTTGTACACCTCTATGAAGTCACCTCTTATCCGCCTTCGCTCAAAGACAAAAGCCCCAGCTCGCTCAAAATTCAAAGTAAATTTATTATCAAAGTCCATATATGTCACCATATACAACCCTGAGGTTCATTTTATTGTGGACAAACTTAATAAATCCATAATAGGATAATAACCATAATAGGATCAATGACAGACTGCATGAAGAAATAATAATAATATACAAATTAGCAATAAATATCTAGAACATGAGGTGAAGAGTCCCTGAAAGTGAGTCCTTAGGTTGTGGGAACATTTCAACGATGGGACAAGTGAAGTTCTCCCCTTTGGTTCAAGAGTCTGATGGTTGAACGGTAATAACTGTTGATGAACCTGGTGGTGTGAGTGAATCCTGTCCTCATAAGACATGCTCTCTAATTCAAGTAACATCCTGGTAAATCTCCTCTGTAGCCTTTCCTAAGCTACCACATCTGTCCTAAAATGAGGCGACAGAACTGAACAAAATATTACAGGTGTGGTCCAACCAGGGTTTTATAGGGTTAAAAAAATTAATCACGGCACTTGAACTCAATCTCCCGACTATGAAGGCCAACACACCATATGACTTCTTAACAACCCTATTAACTTGTGCAGCAACTTAGGGAGATCTATGAACATGGACCCCAAGATCTCTCTGTTCTTCCACACTGCAAAGAATCCTGCCATTAACTCTGTATCCTGTCTTCAAATTTGACCTTCCAAAGTGAATCATGCCACACTTTTCCAGTTTGAATTCTACCTGCTACTTCTCAGCCCCGTAAGCACTCTGTCAATGTTCTACTGCAGCCTATGACAATCCTCCCTACTATCCACAATTCCACCTACCTTCGTGCCATCTGTAAACATACTCTTCCACTTCAACATCCAAGTCATTTATAGAAAAGTACTTATAATGTTGGCATTGTTCATTTGATTGCCTAATAGCTTTTGGATCTTTCTGAATATGGGGTATGTTTGAAAGGACTGCTGAACTGGGGATCTTTGACAGATGGTGTCACAGGTCTTCTCTTGTGATTGGGTCTTCTCATTGATGGAGTCAAATGAGTCCAAGGCCCAGATAGCCAGCAGATTCATCCTTCTGCATACAGATGTAGCAACAAGTGGTGAGTGTGGCTGGTGGGCTGCCCACAGTGACTGCCAGCCTATTTAGTCTTTGTACAAAATTCAGGATTAATAAAAGCAAATGATAAAATCATATTCTGTTACAAAATAATAAAACAGATTTTCTGGATCATATTTATAAAAGGTAAGCAATTCACAATTCAGTTGTTATGTAAAAGGTTATGAAACATTTTCTAGATCATATTTATAATAGGTAAATAATTCACAAGTTAATTGTCATGTAAAAGAAGCTTACTGGGATAAAGCACTCGACTGATCATGCCTGGAAACACCATTATGAAAATCGGCAAGATTTTCAAGTAGGCTGCAAACAAGCTGCCACCTTTGGCATGGAGAATGGATTTAGAAGAAAGTGTTCTCTGCACGATGACCTGAAATCAATATTAGGCAGAAGACACTTATGTTAGATTCAATGAACAAACAAGAGAAAACCTGCAGATACTGGAAATCCAAGCAACATACACAAAATAATGGAGGAACTCAGCAGGACAGGCAGCATCTATGAAAAAGAGTATAGTCAACGTTTCAGGCTGAGACCCTTCAGCAGGACTGGAGAAAAAAAGATGAGTAGATTTAAAAGGTGGGGGGGTGGAGGGGAGGGTGAAACACAAGGTGACAGGTGAAACTGGGAGGGGAAGGGGTGATATAAAGACCTGGGAAGTTGATTGGTGAAAGAGATACAGGGCTAGAGAAGGGGAACTTGATAGGAGAGGGCAGAAGACTATGGAAGAAAGGGAAGGGGAGGAGCATCAGAGTGAGGTGATGGGCAGGTAAGGAGATGAGGTGAGAGAGGGGAAACAGGAATGGTGAAGGGGGAGGCAATCAGAAGTTCAAGAAATCAATGTTCATGCCATCATGTTGGAGGCTACACAGATAGAATATAAGGTGTTGCTCCTTCAACCTGAGTGTGGCCTCATTGCAGGAGTAGAGGAGGCCACGGACTGTCATGTCAGAATGGGAATGGGAAGTACAACTGAAGTGGGTAGCCACCAAGAGTTCCTGCTTTTTCTGGTGTACAGAGCATAGGTGCTCGGCAAAGTGGTCTCCCAATCTATGCCGGGTCTCACCAATGTACAGCAGACCACACCAGGAGCACTGGATACAGTAGATGACCCCAACAGACTCACGGGTGAAGTGTCATCTCACCAGGAAGGACTGTTTAGGATCCTGAATGGTAGTGAGGGAGGAGGTGCAGGGACAGGTGTAGCACTTGTTCCACTTACAAGGACAAGTGCCAGGAGGGAGATAGGGAGATCACTGGGGAGGGATGAATGGTCAAGGGAGTCACATAGGGAGCAATCCCTGTGGAAAGCGGAAAGTTGGAATCCCCCCCCCCCCCACACACACACACCACACACACACTTGGTGGTTTGATCCCATTGGACATGGAGGCATGGAGGCTACTGGGGCAGTAGGTGAAGACAAGAGGAACCCTATCTCTGATGGGGTGGTGGGAGGATGGGGTGAGGGCAGAAATGGCAGAGATGCAGGTGAGGACAATGTTGATGGTGCAGGAAGGAAAGCCCCTTTCTTTGAAGGGAGGAGGACATCTCATTAGTTCTGGAATGAAATGTCTCATCCTGAGAGCAGATGCGGCAAAGATGGAGGAACTGAGAGATGGAGACATCATTTTTACAAGTGACAAGCTGGGAAGAGGTATAGTCCAAGCAGCTGTGAGTATCAGTGGGTTTGTAAAAGATATCAGTAGATAAACTGTCTCCAGAGATAGAGACAGAGAGATCAAGAGAGGGAAGTGAGGTGTCTGGAAATGGACCAGGTAAACTTGAGGGCAGGGTGTAAGTTGGAGGCAAAGGTGATGAAGTCAACGAGCTCAGCTTGGGTGCAGTGCAGTCATTGATGTAGCATAGGAAAAGTTGGGGAGAGACACTGGTGTAGGTTTAGAACATAGACATTACATGGAGAAACAGGACATTGGGCTCAACAATGCTAAGTCTATTTGCATATGTTTGGCCCTCGTGGCTGCAAACCTCATCTTCAATATATCTGTCCAAATGTCTTTTAATGTTTAAAGGGATCATTTACTGAATACAGGTCTGCTGATTCCTTTCCTGGTTACAATTCTATAAATGGTCAGAATGTAGAACATAGAACAGTACACTTCAGTGCAGGCCCTTCAGCCCACAATGCTGTGCCGACCTTTTATCCTACTCTAAGCTTAATCTTTACTTAACATTTGTTCTTTAGAATTCCGGAGACCTGTATGTTCACACATGGCAGGTGAATATCGGCTTTTGTTTACTGGTTGATCCTAGCCATGAATAAAATTGTCCCTGGTGGGATGAGCTGAGGGCACACAGAACAGGGAAAGCAGGTGGAGGGAGAGAAGAAGACAAAGGATAGGAAGGTCACACTTGTCACAATTCAACAGTTACAACAGCTTCACGGAGCTGGGAATATTTTCAGCATCCCACTGTTTACATTGTTTTGTTGTAAAAGGAAGGACATGGGCTTTCTCTCCAACAACTGCTAGCCCCAGCAAAGCAGCAAAGGAAACATTCCCTATGTGTACAGAGTGGTCTTGGCTTGGTGAGTGCTGAATAGCACAAAGGTCTGCAGTACATCACACAGCTTATTGCCCATTTCCCTGGCAGCAGTGGCAATGCCTTCACCTCCTCACGTTTGCATGTGAGATGCCTCAGAAATCAATGGTGCCATTAGCTTTTTGCAAGGCTCCAGTAATCACGATAAGGGTTCAACATGGACGAAACAAACACCCACCGAATCTGATAAGAAGACCATTGGTCTGCTGGGCAAGGATACTCCAGTATTTTTTGGAGAGCTCGAGGGGTGCATTGAGGGAGTCTGCTAGGACTTTAAAGGTGCTTTTACTGTCTTTAACCGCTATTGAAACTCCATGCCCAGGTATGGGATGGAAACCTAAACACAAGAAAATCTACAGACAGAGCAACACACATAAAATGCTGGAATCCAACATTTTGTGTGTGCTGTATGGGATAAAAACTGTACGTTTTGGATTTATCTCCAGTACATAATTCTTCCACTGCCTTGGCCTGTAAATCTGGTCATGTCAAGATAGGGCAGTGCTCTGAATGGGTGAATAGCAGTTTACTAAGAGCCAGCGATAGGGAGATGAAGAATGAGTGGTGATGCTTGATAGTGAAACAAGTGAGTTGGATAAACTGTTTGGATAGTTTGGTGGGAGTGGGGAAGGGACAAAGTTTAGATGGTGTAATCTAAAAGTTTAGATTGAGTGACAATGGCAAGGGCTGGCAGGGTGTTGGGAGATAAGTGACATTTGAATGATGGTGGGTATAAACATAAATGATTTTACCACTTTCTCTTAAGATCCAGGAGGCTACTGGATCCATCCAGTCTTTGCCAGTTCTCAAAGAAGTCCCATCATTTCCATTCCCTTTTTTATTCCCCAATAACTCATAATCCTGCATGCCATAAATACCTACCCTGCAGATTTTCCTACTGGCCACCTGGGTGGGATGGTGGGAAAAGGGAGATGCTCAGGGCTTAGAATCCAGGTCAGGAGAACGGTGTTCACTGGCATCAAGGTGTGCTGGTGACCTCTACCGTTGCTCAAGGAAGAGTGTAAGTTATTGGAAATCAAGGAAAACTGCATCACTACCTGATGCTACACTGGCAAGTCCAGGTTGTCCCAAAGTGCCTTGTGATGTTGGCTCCAGAAACAACCTGGTCTAAATGATCCAAAAGCAGCCTAAATAGATTAAATGGGAGAAATTCTACAGATGCTGGAAATCCAGAGCTACACACACAAAATGCCGGAGGAAGTCAACAGGCCAGGCAGCACCTGTGGAAAGGAATAAAGGATCAACATTTTGGGCTGAGACCCTTTATCAGGGCCAGAAAGGAAGTGGGGGAAAAGCCAGAATAAGAAAGTGGGTGGAGAAAAAGGAGTAAACCTTTTCAAGTGTAAGACATGGTATTGTTCAGGAGTTGCAATGCAGCTAAGACTGTATCATGCTACTCAGATGTTATGTGGTCATTTACAAGAACACTGCTGGGCAACTTCAGGACTCACTGCTGACTTCCAAAGCTCAGAGTGCTTTGGAGCAAACAGGGAGTGTTTCAGTTAGTGTTTACCAGCTGATAGGCATGCTTGAGAGGTGACACAAGTGGCAGGGCTTTACCAAAAACCTTCCCAACTAAGGCATGAAAGATCCCAGAGCCTTACAGCTCCAGCGGCCTAGGCTCAATCCTGTGTGCCGTGTGTGGAGAATACCCACTTTCACTGTGCCTGTATGGGTTTCCCCAGTCACTCCAAAGGTGTGCTGGGAAGTTTATTTACTCCTAGTGCAGATAAATAGGCAGAAAATTACAGAAGAGTTGGTGAACATGTGAGGGAGATGAGTTACAGGAAAGTAGGTGTAGGATAGAACATTGAAAAGTACAGCACAGGAACATGCCATTCAGCCCACAGTATTGTGCCAAACCAACTAAAAAGAAAACCAAACACTAATCCCTCCTACCTACACCATGCCTATATCCCTCAAACTTCCTTACATCCATGTGTCTATTGAAACGTCTCTTAAAAGCCTCCAATATATTTGCTGGCAAGTGATAGGTGAGGGGACAGTAGGTCGGTGGCGGGAGGGAGGATGAAGTGAGAAGCTGGAAGGGAATAGGTGGATGAAGAAGAAGCAATTTGATAATAGAGGAGAGTAGACTATGGGAGAAAGGGAATGAGGAGGGGCACCAGAGGGTGGTAATAGGCAGGTGAGGAGAAAAGAGATGAGAACAGAAGAACAGAGAAGGAGGGAGGAGGGAGAAATTAGCAGGAGTTAGAGAAAACAACGTTCATGCCTTCAGGTTGGAGACTACCCAGATGGAATATGACGTTTTACTCCTCCAACCCGAGTGTGGCCTCATCAAGACAGTAGAGGAGGCCATGCACAAGGAGTAAATAAACTTCCCAGCACATCTTTGGAGTGACTGGGGAAGCCCATGCAGGCACAGTGAAAGTGGGTACACACACAGCACACAGGATTGAGCCTAGGCCGCTGGAGCTGTAAGGCAGCAGCACTACCTGTTGTACAGTTTGACTGTGTCAGTGGGCTGTGGGTTCTTCCATGCCTTAGTTGGGAAGGTTTTTGGTAAAGCCCTGCCACTTGTGTCACCTCTCAAGCATGCCTATCAGCTGGTAAGCACTAAACGAAACACTCCTTGTTTGCTCCAAAGCACTCTGAGCTTTGGAAGTCAGCAGTGAGTCCTGAAGTTGCCCAGCAGTGTTCTTGTAAATGACCACATAACATCTGAGTAGCATGATACAGTCTTAGCTGCATTGCAACTCCTGAACAATACCATGTCTTACACTTGAAAGCTTCAGTTTTTGTTGCTGACCTACCCTACATCAAATCAATTTTGTGTTCATTTGTGCACGAAAGACGAGCGCTAATAGATCCAATTTCTGGTGTTTGTATTTTATTATGAAGTGACATTCTAACAGGTCAAAATTCAAGATTCAAGACTGTTTAATGCCATCTCCTGTACTCAAGAGGAAGGAGAACAAAATAATTGTTACTTCGGATCCAATGCAGCGCAAAAAAACACAAAAGCATAAAGAACACAACAACAATATTAATATAATATATAATAAATATAAATACATGAGATGTACAGATTGATTCTATGTCCATAAAGTGGACATAGTTAGTGGGTGGAGGTGTTGATCAGACTTACTGCTTGGGGAAAGTAAATGTTTTTGAATCTGGTGGTCCTGGCATGGGTACTACGTAGCCTGCTCCCTGAAGGGAGTGGGAGGGTATGAGATGAGCAGGGTGTGTGGGATCCCTTATGATGTAACTGGTCCTTTTCCATTTAAATCTACAAATGTTGTAATTTAAACTAATGGATAGGGTTGACCTGACTATATAAGTTCTGATAAACTTCCAAATATTATGCTGTATGGGTTTATTGTTGTCCCTCTACACACAAGTTATCAGAATTTATATAAGTAAGGGATATCAGTAGTAGAAGAAAATATGCTTTTGATTGATCATGCAGTTATAAACCTCAATAAAATTTAATCAGAAAAAAATGTCAGTAATTGATCTTTATAGTTGCTAGTCTATATGTAGCGTTACCTGATCTGTACACCAATACCACGATGAAAGTACAGTTACTCCAAATATTACACCTGTCCATGGATAATCGGAGGTAACAGGATCTTGGAAGATGTGAAAGGCATCATTCCTTGGCAGGCCACATGTTGAGTTAGGGTCTTGATTTTTAGGAATGGCAGTGAAGTATTTCTTCTTGAGGCCTGAATAACCATCAACTTCGACAAAAGCTATCAAATGAAGAATATAGAACAGTACAGCACAGGGACATGCCCTACACACCATGATGTTGTGTTATCTAAATAAACCAGTAATTAAATACCTGTCTAAACTATCCTTTTTGCATACCTGTAAAGTGTTTACCAAACAAAATGGTAAAGTTAGCTGGTACAATACTAATAGGTAACAACCTGCACAATTTTGGAAATCATGACAAGTTTGTTGTTGGTACTGGGGAATGTCAAATTGAACACCAGCACAGATCATATTTCCTAACTTTAACAGAAAAGTGGACAAATAAAAAGGCACATGCTGGAACTCTTAAAAAAAAAGGGGAAAGTGGCAAATCAAAGGGCTCAGCAGGAATGGCAGCATCGGTGAAGAGAAACAACCATTTCTGGTTGTTAACCTTTCATCAGAACAGATGAAAAGTGTGTTGGTTCTGACAAAAGGTTGTTGATCTGAAATATTGGTTCTCTTTCTCTTTCTCCACAAATGCTGCCTGACCTAATGAGTATCTCCAGCATTTTATTCCTCCCAGTGCACAAATGCAATGTTTTAATCCAATGAAAGATGTTATTACTACAGAGGGAGTGTTTGAAGATTACCTAGGCTGGCTTAAGGGATGGTGGGTTTGCTGTATAAGAAGAGATTGAGTAGACTGGCACTGTATTCACAGGGTTTAGAAGAATGAGAGATTTCACTGATGCTTACAAAAGGCTTCACAAAAAGGATTTACAAGTAGATGTTGCACCTGGTTGGGTGGTCCAAGATCAGGAAACATATTTTGAGGATATGGAATAAGCTACTTAGGTCTGCGAGGAGAAATGCCTTTAATTAGATGATGTGCATCATAAGAATTTTTACCCCAGGAGGACATGGAGGCTTAGTTGTTGAGGGGTAAAGTGATTGGGCTGGAAAATTGCATTGTTAGAAAATTCACCAGGAGCGTGATGCTTCTGCTCCTATTTCTTATTTATTAAGAATGAGACTCTCCAGTAATTTATCAGAATAGGGAATTCCCAAATGATGCCAAATATGTATACCCTGAATTATTTTAGAATAAGGAACCTTTGAATCCTGTGATAGTAGGAACCCCTAGATAAACAGGGAAATTCTGAATGCATTCAGATAAAGAAGCTGCAGAATCTCAATAGAATAGGGAGCTCCTGATTCCTGTCAGGATACAGAACTCCGCAGAAACTGTCAGACGATCGAATGCCCAAAGCTTATTAGTATAGATATGTCCTGAACACCATCAGAATAGGATGTTCCTAGATCTTGCCAAAATAAGAAACTCCTGGATCCAACCAGAACAGAGAACTCTTGAACTGACACAAAACAGGTATGTTCTGAATCCTGTAAGATTAAAGAAAGCCTAAATTTTGTCACACCAGGAAGGTCCTGAATCTTTGCCAATGTGGACAGCTCCTAAATTCTGCTTGAACAGAGGCATTCTGGACTCCTTTACAAACAAAAATTCCTGAATCCATTTAGAACAGGGAATTCCAGAATCTTGTCAGAATAAAGGCATAACTAAAATATGTCAATGCAGAAAATCCCTGAAACAAGCGGAATAAGAAACCCCTTCCTCCTTCAAGAGTAGAGAAATCATAAATCTGAACAGTCTAGGGAACTCCTGACTATTGCCAGAACAGGATTATTCCAAATTCATATACAATAAGGAATTCCTGAATCCAGTCAGAATTGGAACTTCAGGATTCTATTTGAATATACCTCGTATTCCCTTGTTTTCTAATATGCCGTCTTATAGAGTTCTTAAATGCTTTGCACTTCCTTCACACCAACCCCCAACCTCACCATTAAATCTGCAGACAAGGGTAGTGCATTCTACTCTGATGGACTGATCACCATTTTGTGGAGGCCAGATGATAACTCTCAGACACCTTCTACCTACCTACACCTGAATCAGGACCACAGTAAGGATCATCAGCCATTATCTCCTACACCATCTCTAACGTCACCTCCAGAAATCTCCCCTCGATAGCCTTCAACCTACCAGTTCCCAAACTCTGCACTGTCCATTTCAATATCCTACACAGGATTCACAAACCAAGCTGTTCCAGTAGGCCCATGATTTCTGCCTGTTCCTGTATTACCAAGCTTATCTCCTCATATCTTGACTCCATCTTGTCACCCCCAGTCATGTCTCATGTCCCTTCTCACCAACATCCACACATCAATAACTTTTTGTTTCCTGGCCCCAACCCCTCATTTTTACCAAGGATATCGAGTCCCTGTACGTTTCATCTCCCAATAGGTAGGCCTCAGGGCCCTATGCTTCTTTCTGGAACACAGACTCAATCATTCTCCTCCACCAGCACCCTCCTCCAGAACTTGTGTCTGTCCTCAACAATTTCTCTTTAGATTCCTCCAACTTTCTCTATACCAAAAGTGTGGCCATGGGCATGCACAGGTTCTCCAGTTATGCCAACCTTTTCATTGGCTATGTGGAGAAATTCATGTTCCAAACCTACCGCCCACCAACTCTTTCTCCTCTACAGCGGCCTAACACCCCCACTCACCTGGAACCACCTGCCACCTCTTTCTTTCCAGTCCAGATAAAGGGTCTTGATTCAAAACATCGATTGCTCATTTCCCTTCATAGATGCTGACTGGTCTGCCAAGTTCCTCCTGTGGTTTTGCATTCAGGAGCACTGTCAGTATTTCAATATTTCACTTCTGATTTGATTCAGGAATTCTCTTAAAAATCATTCAGGATTTCTCTGTATAGCTGGTATTATGTTTTAGGGCTTACACCTTCTGATTGAATTATGGTATTCCCTATTCTAATATGATTGAGGGTATCCCAGTTTTGGCAAGCTCCAGGCACTCTCACTTTGGACAGAAATCTGAGTTACCAATTCTGCCAGTTTTTGAGAATGCCATATTGTGGATCCATCATTTTCCGAATTTGACATGAAGTTGGAGCATCCTATTTTGTATCTCTCTATCCTGGCAGGACTTAATTCCCAATTTTAAAGGTTAAGAGAATCATAAATACTCTCATTAAGTTTCAGGACTTCCTTCCAGTGAAATGAGGGAATGGCAATACATTTCTAAATTTGGATGAAAGGTCATTTAGGAAATTTGGAGTCATAGCACAGGAAATCCTCATATCTTGCAGAGTGAAGAAAGAGTTGCTGGGTGGTAGGTTTGAAACAAGAATTTCTCCACATAGCCAATAAAAGGGATGAGATAATTGGGGATTCTGTAAGATCTCATGGCTGTACCTATGAAGCAGTGATCACAATATGATTGCGTTCAACTTGAAATTTGATAGACATAGACATAGACATAGAATAGTACAGCACAGTACAGGCCCTTCGGCCCACAATGTTGTGCCGACCCTCAAACCCTGCCTCCCATATAAGCCCCCACCTTAAATTCCTCCATGGGGGGAAAGTAAAGTCTGATGTAGCAATATTTCAGTTGAGTAAAGGAAATTACAGTGGTATGAGAGAGGAGTTGACCAAAGTAAATTGGAAGGAGATGCTGGCAGGGGTGACAGCAGAGCAATAATGGCATGAGTTTCTGGGAAAAATTAGGAAGGGGCAGGATAGATGTATTCCAAAAACAAAGAAATACACAAATGGCAAAATAGTACAATCGTGGCTGACAAGGGAAGTCAAAGACAATGTAAAAGCAAAAGAGACGACATCCAACAAAGCAGAAATCAGCGGTAAGATAGAGAATGGGAAGCTTTTAAAACATACAGAAACCAACTAAGAGAATAATTAGGGTTGAAAAGATGAAATATGAAAGCAAGCTAGCAAACAATATCAAAGTAGATAGTAAACACTGTTTCAATTTTGTAAAAAAATAGAAGAGAGATGAGAGTGGATATAGGACAACTAGAAAATAAGGCCGGAGAAATAATAACGGGGAACAAGGAGATAGCAGATGAACTAAGTGAGTATTTTGCATTATTCTTCACTGTGGAAGACACTAGCAGTGTGTCAGATGTTGTAGTGTGTGCAGCAAGAGAAGTGAATGTAGTTACTATTACAAGGGAGAAGGTGCTCAAAAAGCTTAAACACCTAGGGGTACATAAGTCACCCAGACCAGATGAACTGCAGCCTAGGGTTCTGAAAGAGGTAGTGTTAGAGATTGTGGAATGATCTTCCAAAAATCACTGGACTCTGGCAAGGTACCAAGGAAAATTGCAAATGTCATTCCACTTTTTAAGAAAGGAGGAAGGCAGCAAAAAGGAAATTATGTACCAGTTAGCCTGACCTCAGTGATTGAGAAGATGTTGGAGTCAGTCGTTAAGGATGAGGTTATGGAGTACTTGGTGACACAGGACAAGATAGGACAAACTCAGCATGATTCCCTTAAGGGAAAATCTTGCCTGACAAACCTGTTGGAATTCTTTGAGGAGATTATAAGTAGGATAGATAAAGGGGATGCAGTGGGTGTTGTATATTTGGACTCTCAGGAGACCTTTAACAAGGTGCCACATGTGGCTGCTTATCAAGTTAAGAGCCCATGGCATTATGGAAAGTTACTAACATGCTTAGTTCCTCCGGCTCCGCCGCATCTGCTCCCAGGATGAGGCTTTCCGTTCCAGGACATCTCAAATGTCCTCTTTCTTTAAGGATCGTGGTTTCCCTTCTACGGTGATCAATGACGCCCTCACCCGCATCTCCTCCATTTCCCGCACTTTGGCCCTCACCCCATCTTCCCGCCACCACAACAGGGACAGAATTCCCCTTGTCCTCTGCTACCACCCAACCAACCTCCAGATCCAGCACATTATCCTCTGCAACTTCCGCCACCTTCAACAGGACCCCACCACTAAGCACATCTTTCCCTCTCCACTCCTCTCTGCTTTCCGCAGGGATCGGTCCCTCCGCGACTCACTTATCTGCACATCCATCCCCACGGATCTCCCACCCGGCACTTATCCCTGTAAGCGTAAGTGCTACACCTGTCCCTACACCTCCTCTCTTGCCACCATTCAGGGCCCCAAACAGTCCTTCTAGGTGAGGCAACACTTCACTTGTGAATCTGTTGGGGTCATCTATTGCATCCGGTGCTCCCAGTGCAGCCTCCTCTACATCGGTGAAACCCGATGCAGATTGGGGGATCGCTTTGTCGAGCACCTCCACTCCGTCCGCCACAACAGACAAGATCTCCCGGTAGTCACCCACTTCAACTCTGCTTCCCATTCCCATTCAGATATGTCCATACATGGCCTCCTCTACCGCCATGATGAGGCTAAGCTCAGGTTGGAGGAGCAACACCTCATATACCGTCTAGATAGTCTCCAGCCCCTTGGTATGATTCCAAGAATGAAAGGGTTACCATGCGAGGCTCTGATGGCTCTGGGTTTGTACTTACTGGAATTTAGAAGGATGAGGGGGGATCTCATTGAAACCTTTCAAATTTTGAAAGGCCGAGACAGAGTAGATGTGGACAGGATGTTTCCCATGATGGGAGAGTCCAGGACAAGAAGTCACAGCCTCAGGATAGAAGGGGCGTCCATTTAAAACAGAGATGTGGAGATATTTCTTTAGCCAGAGGATGGTGAATTTCTGTAATTTGTTGCCGTGGGTGGCTGTGGAGGCCAGGTTGTTGGCTGTATTTAAGACAGAGTTGATAGGTCCTTGATTGGACGTGGCATAAAAGGAGAAGACCAGGGAGTGGGAATGAAGGGGGGGGCAAAAAAGGATCAGCCATGATTGAATGGCAAAGCAGACTTGACAGGCCAAATGGCCTAATTCTGCTCTTATGTCTTATGGTCTAAAATGACCCTGCGACACACCATATCCCATTTATCAGCACCTGGTCCGTAGCCTTCTCTGCTTTGGCAATTGAAGCACTCATTTAGACACATTAAACTTTGTGAGTCTCTCTGCCTCCACCATCTCCTCATACATTGCATTCTAGATTTCAACTACTCTGAGTGGAAATAAATCTTCAAAAGGTCACCTCTAAACTTCTTACTCCTCATCTTCAACTTGTGCCCTCTCAGTTTACTCATCTCAGGTACAGACAGACATTTTCTACCACCTATGCCCTGCAAATTCAGGAATTCCTGAATTCTCTCAGAGTGAGGAACCATTGGATGCCAACAGATAGTGGAACTCCAGAATCCTGCAGAAGTTTGAGCCTTTGAATTCTGTCAGATGCCAGAAATTGTACTTAAGTACAACTCTGAGTGTTGCCACTTGCAGAAGTTCTCTAATGATTCTGTGGTGATTGGGTGTATCAGAGATGGACAGGAGTCGGAGTACATGGGACTGGTGGACAAGTTTGGGGAGTGGTGCGGGAGGAATCACCTGCTCCTGAACATTGCTAAAACCAGGAAGATGGTGATTGGTTTCAGGAGGAAGAAGACTGTGATGAATCCTGTATACATTCTGGAAAAAGAAGTTGCAGTGGTGGAGGAGTACAAATATTTGGGTGTTCATTTTGACAACAGACTTGACTGGAACACCAACACTAAAGCTGTTTTTAAGAAGGGGATGAGCAGACTCTACTTTCTAAGGAAACTGAGATCCTTCAATGTGTGCAGCAGACTGTTAGAGATCTTTTATCAGTCTGTTGTAGCAAGTTCAGTCTTCTTTGTGGTTTTATGCTGGGGGAGCAGCATTGGTGCTGGTGATGCTAAAGGACTAAATAAACACATCAGAAAGGCTGGATTCCGCTACAACCCGGACTCTTGAGTTAGTGGTGGAGAGGAGGTCACTAAACAAACTGTTATCCATTATGGACAAACTGATACATCCTCTCCATGACCAACTGAATAAACAGACTCATTCAGCTCCACTGTCACAAGGATTGTTTCAGAAAATCCTTCCTACCAAATACAATAAGCATATACAACAGTATTATATCCACACTATTATTATTCTGTATTTATTATTAGTCAAGTTTGTACACTGCTAAGTTTGTTTTTAAATGTTGCTGCTGTAACAAAAGAATTCCCCACTCAGGATCAATAAAGTATTATTTTTATTATTAAAACTAACTCCAATAGCTGTTGGAATTTGGAGCATCCAATTTGCCTGTTGTGGAAGCCTTGATCAGGTAGCTTTATGAATATAATTCCTGCCAAATTTGGACTTCCTGAATCCAAAAGGGAACTCCTGCCTACTTTGATCAATCATTGTGAGTGATTTAGGAACTGCCTCCATGTGTATTCACTGAATTAGTGAATTGGCTGGATCGAGAGGTTATGTTGAAGGGAGAGTGATCTTGTTGCCATCAAAGATATTGGAGTGACTTTGGTAACACAGCTAAGCGTCAATTGAGAATGATGAGTGAAAGCCATTCCTTGAGCTATGAACACTTTTAGAAAGGAAATACCCAAAACATAAATGCAAATACTGAATATTTTTTTCTCTTAGGCAATATTCAGGGGGAGAAAAGGTGTAGATAATATGACAAAAGGACAAAGGCTTAAATACAGCAAAGTATCATGATGGCCAGCTTGATTAATAGACATTTGGTCTGCAATACCATACCTAACTCTAAATAGGGTGCCAATTCCCAAGTCTGAGATAAAGGCAAAATAAGTCTAGAGCAGGGCCAGAAAAAATGAGAAATAAGTCAGAAAACGCATTTCCTATGCAGATAAGAGCAAATGGTGCAAGCAAAAACTGTAGGAGTTGGAAGGTTGTGGATGAAGTAGGAGATTAATTCAATCTAAAAGGTAAAAGTAAAAAGAAAATGTTAGTACAGGACAGTAGGACAGACATTAAAAGAGAATACAAATAAACTCTCTCCTCACCTCTGAATAGAATAAGTTTTAAATTTCCACATTAGTTGAAGTTGGGAAATAGTGAATTCTTTCCATCACTCCCATTTTTATTTCCAATAAGGTCGCTGAACTTGTCAGAAAGCACTGATCAAGGAAGCTGTGTGAAGCAGTTCATTAAACAGGAAAGTAAAGCAAGGGGCACTGAAGTGGGCAGGAAGCTGAGGGTTCCTAAGGTAATCACAGAGCATTGGGATTGCCCATTTTCATCTGCTGACCCTCCTGTTATGTTTAAGGACTGGACAGAATGTGGAAAACCTTGTTCTTTTCCTATTTACTAAATATTTAGAACTGATTTGATTTTTGATGGTGCATTAACTATGGCCACTGGAACTTTTATTTCAGACAGATGGCATTTGCCTGGAAAAACACAAATCAAAGTTGAATGAGATCATCACAACACCCTATGATCACACTAATGCCACTTGCTGCTTCCATTATTAGATACAGCTGTACAAATTCTGAGGTGACCGTCAAAGACAAAATTTAAAGGTCTTCAGGTGCATGTGAAAAAGTTGCGAAAAACTTTGGAGACAATTTTTAAGACATCTTCTGAGATATTTTACAAAAGCCTTAAGGTGCCATAGCTTTTATTCTTGGTTCTGAAATTAAGTAAAATCCTTCAGGTGAGACTTTAAACCAAACCCAGCCTGTCTTTCATGTGAACATACACAAGCCTTGATAAAGCTCTTATAGACCAAGGGAGTTCTCATACAGAATGCTAATGCTTTTTTCAGGAACCTTTCTCCTAATTTTATAATGTTGGAAATATATCAATTATTTAGATACACTTACCAAATACCATAAGAATCATAGCTCCTAACAGCATGATTACTGTTTGCAGTGTGTCTGTATATATTACTGCAGCCAGCCCACCTATAAAAGGAGAAGCTCAAACAAACCTTCAAAATATAAATAAGAAGTCTACATTACAAAGCGTCATGTCAGTCTGAGTGATACACAATACAATACCATTTTATATTTTCTCTCTACTTCCTCCTCCTACTCCACTAATGATTCAGAACACATTCTGCTAAATATCAAATATCCTTAAACCAGGTCTCAGTTATTTACTTTAAGACAAGTTATTCTGGGCTCAATGTCTTCTCTTCTGTCCTGGGATCTGTGGCTCTTCTCAGATGGTCTTCTGAGATGGTTGTAGCTCAGGCTACCAATTTAACCCTCAGCAGATTGCTGATCATTGATTCCTGGTTAATCCAGGGTTTCTATTTCGGGAAGACTCTGAATGACTTTCTGCAAACACACTCGTCTACAAGTATCTATTTTACTGTTTTTTAATTTCTGAAGTTTTTTTGATTGAGATACAGTGCAGAACAGGTCCTTCTGGCCCCTTAAGCCACGCTGCCCCAGGAACTCCTGATTACTCCAATTTAACCCTAATCTAATCATGGGACAATTTCCAATAACCAATTAACCAAACCTGTAGACCTTTGGATAGTGGGAGGAAACAGAACACCTGGGGAAAATCCATGCATTCCACGGGGAGGATATACAGAGGATGCCAGAAGAGAACTCCGAATTCCAACTGTCATCGCATTGTGCTAACCTCCACACTACTGTGGTGCCCTTTATAAAACTCTATGATAACTGTAGTGTATTCGTTCAGATCCTCTGATGAGTCATGTCTCAGTCCATGAGCTTGAAGTCATTGTGTAGCCACTTCTCTGCCTCCCGCAACTACCTCTAGTGCCTTGCTCTTTAGCCTCTGCCTGTTTGCAAATGATCAGGTGTCCCAAAATGCACTGTACGGATGGAACGGTAGGGTAGGCATTCTTGATCATAGTGTAACTGGTCAAGTGTGTTGGGAACCCTGGTGCTGCGGGTGATGTGTTTATGATAATTGGGCAGAGATTTCCTTAAGCAAGCCTGACGATGGTCCCAGGCAATCATTTGAAAAGTGCCAGGGTAGGTTGTTTTTTGCTTGCTAATTATGGCATCGAGTGCTTGCTTAACACCTGGTTTTGGCTGTATACAAACTGTGGTCAGAATCACGGAGAAGAACTCGCTCAGTAAGTAGAATGGATGGCACTTAATCATGAGTTGTTCCAGGTTGGGAGAACAAGCTCTTGTGTAAAAGGATCAAGTGCTTTCCTGGCTTACATGATGAATGAACTTGTCTTGGGCTTCATACAATTGATACCTTTACCCAGCTTGAAGCCTGAAAAGAGATTAAGCTCTTGTGTGTTATTGAGCTTAGTAACATGGGGTCATGTCAACATACAAAAGAGCTGTTCATTGACTTCAGCAAGGTGCTGAGGTCAAGAACATTGAGAGTTTAAAGTTCCCAGAAGTAAACATCACCAATAGCCTGTCTTGGTACAGACATGTAGATGCCACATCAAGAAAACTCCCCAACTCTTCTACTTCCCCAGGAGACTGAAGAAATTTGGCATGCCCTATCGATCCTTACCAATTACCTCAATGCAATATATCTGGATGCATCTTAGCTTGATATAACAACCGCTTTGGCCCTGACTGCAAGAAGCTGCAGAAAGTTGTTAAGACACAGCTTACTGTCTAGTATGGAGGGGACTCTACACAAGATCAGAAAAAGCTCCAGAAAGGTGTGAACTCAACCAGCTCCATCATGGGCAGTAGCCTCCCCAGCATTAAGGACATCTTCAACAAGAAGTGCCCTCTTCAAAGATGAGGTACAGAAGTCTTAAGACACAAACTTAACATTTTAGGTTCAGCTTCTTCTCCAACTACCATGAGATTTCAGAATGGACAATGAACCCAGGTACACAACCATAAATTTCTTTTTTCTTTTTTTTGCTCTTTTTTTGCAATACTTAATTGATTTTGAAAAAAGATATTTCTTGTTTAATTTGTAGATTTTTATTATTATGTATTGCAATATTCTGCTGCCACAAAACAGCAACTTTCACAATAAAAGCCAGAGGTGTAAAAAGTCTTTTTTTTAAAAACACAGCTTGGGGAGAAGGGTCCGCACTGCGCAGGCGCGTGACATAGCGCACCAAGGTTTAAAATCAGACCACCATATACAGCGGCCATCGTCGTAGCGGCCACTGTCGGAGTGGACTGAGTCAGAGTGGAATGGCTTTGGCTCAACAGGCTTTGGCGAGAACAGGCAGAGGCCAGGGTAGGTTCCAGTAAGTTTTTTGTTCAGATTGTTTAGAGTAGAGAGAATGCCAGGCAGGATGTTGGAATGCTCCTCTTGCAGGATGTGGGAAGTCAGGGAGCCCTCCAGTGTCCCTGACAATGACGCATGCAAGAAGCGCATCTAGCTGCAGCTCCTAACAAACCGCGTTAGGGAACTGGAGCAGGAGCTGGATGACCTGCGGATCATTCGGGAGAATGAGGAGATTATAGATCGTAGCTACAGGGCGGTAGTTACGCCAAAGGAGCAGAGGACAGGAAATTGGGTCACTGTCAGGCGAGGGAAGAGGAAAGGGCAGGCAGAGCAGGGTTCCCCTGTGGCTATTCCCCTCAACAAGTATACCACATTGGATACTGTTGTGGGGGATGACTTACCTGGGACAAGCTGCAGCAGCCAGATCTCTGGCACTGAGTCTGGTTCTGCAGTGCAGAAGGGAGGGTGGAAAAAGAGGAGAGCGGTAGTGATAGGGGACTCGATAGTTAGACCTACAGATAGGAGGTTCTGTGGTTGTGACAGAGAATTCAGGAAGGTTTGTTGCTTCCCGGATGCCAGGGTCAAGGATCTCTCTGATTGCTTGCATGACATTCTGAAGTGGGAGGGTGATCAGCCAGATGTCATGGTGCACATCGGTACAAATGACATAACAAGGAAGAGTGAAGAGGTCCTGGAGAGTGAGTATAGAGAGCTTGGTAGGAAATTGAAAAGCAGGACCTCGAGGGTGGTAATCTCAGGATTGCTATCTGTGCTACGTGCCAGTGAGGGTAAGAATAGGATGCTCTGGAGGATGAACAAGTGGCTGAGGAACTGGCGTAGGGGGCAGGGTTTCAGATTTCAGGATGGTTGGGACCTCTTCTGGGGCAGGTGGGACCTGTACAAGAGAGACGGGTTATACTTGAACTACAAGGGGACCACGTTTGTTAGTGCTATTGGGAGGCTTTAAACTAGATTTGCAGGGGGATGGGAACCAGAGTACCAGAGCTGACAGTGGGGCTGGGGTGAAAATAAATGATGTTAAAAGTTCAAGCAAAGCCGCAAATAGAAAGGTTGTAAATGATGGTTAAAAATCTTCTGAGGTGTATATATTTCAATGCTAGGAGTATTGTGTGGAAGGCAGACAAGTTGAGGATTGACACGCGGGATTATGAAGTTATAGCAATTAGTGCTTGTCAGGGAAAATGTTACAGCAGTGCTCAGGCAGGACAGATTAGAGGGCTTGTCTACTGAGTCCTTATGGGTGGAGCTGAGAAACAGGAAAGGTATGGCCACATTAGTGGGGTTGTATTATAGACCACCCAATAGTCAGCGAGAATTGGAGGAGCAAATCTGCAGAGAGATAGCAGGCAACTGAAGGAAACATAAAGTTGTGGTGGTAGGGGATTTTAATTTTCCACATATTGATTGGGACTCCCATACTGTTAGGGGTCTAGATGGGTTAGAGTTTGTAAAATGTGTTCAGGAAAGTTTTCTAAATCAATATATAGAGGTACCAACTAGAGGGGATGCAATATTAGATCTTGAGTTAGGACAAGTGACGGAAGTGTGTGTAGGGGAGCACTTTGGTTCCAGTGATCATAACACCATTAGTTTCAACTTGATCACGGATAGAGATAGATCTGGTCCTAAGGTTGAGGTTCAAAACTGGAAGAAGGCCAAATTTGAAGAAATAAGAAAGGATCTAAAAAGCGTGGATTGGGACAGGTTGTTCTCTGGCAAGGATGTGATTGGTAAGTGGGAAGCCTTCAAAGGTGAAATTTTGAGAGTGCAGAGCTTGTATGTTCCTGTCAGGATTAAAGGCAAAGTGAATAGGAATAAGGAACCTTGATTCTCAAGGGATATTGCAACTCTGATAAAGAAGAAGAGAGAGTTGTATGACATGTATAGGAAATAGGGAGTAAATAAGGTGCTTGAGGAGTATAAAAAGTGCAAGAAAATACTTAAGAAGGAAATCAGGAGGGCTAAAAGAAGACATGAGGTTTCCTTGGCAGACAAAGTGAAGGATAATCCAAAGAGCTTTTACAGGTATATTAAGAGCAAAAGAATTGTAAGGGATAAAATTGGTCCTCTTGAAGATCAGGGTGGTCGGCTATGTACAGAACCAAAAGAAATGGGGGAGATCTTAAATGGGATTTTTGCATCTGTATTTACTAAGGAAACTGGCATGAAGTCTATGGAATTAAGGGAAACAAGTAGTGAGATCATGGAAACTGTACAGATTGAAAAGGAGGTGGTGCTTGCTATCTTGAGGCAAATTAAAGTGGATAAATCCCCAGGACCTGACAGGGTATTCCCTCGGACCTTGAAGGAGACTAGTGTTGAAATTGCAGGGGCCTTGGCAGATATATTTAAAATGTCGGTGCCTACGGGTGATGTGCTGGAGTATTGGAGAATGGCTCATGTTGTTCCGTTATTTAAAAAAGGATTGAAAAGTAATCCAGGAAATTATAGGCTGGTAAGTTTGACATTGGTAGTGGGTAAGTTATTGGAGGGAGTACTAAGAGACAGAATCTACAAGCATTTGGATAGACAGGGACTTATTAGGGAGAGTCAACATGGCTTTGTGCGTGGTAGGTCATGTTTGACCAATCTATTGGAGTTTTTCGAGGAGGTTACCAGGAAAGTGGATGAAGGGAAGGCAGTGGATTTTGTCTACATGGACTTCAGTAAGGCCTTTGACAAGGTCCCGCATGGGAGGTTAGTTATGAAAATTCAGTCACTAGGTATACATGGAGAGGTGATAAATTGGATTAGACATTGGCTCAATGGAAGAAGCCAAAGAGTGGTAGTAGAGGATTGCTTCTCAGAGTGGAGGCCTGTGACTAGTGGTGTGCCACAGGGATCAGTGCTAGGTCCATTGTTATTTGTCATCTATATCAATGATCTGGATGATAATGTGGTAACCTGAATCAGCAAATTTGCTGATGATACAAAGATTGGAGGTGTAGTGGACAGTGAGGAAGGTTTTCAAAGCTTGCAGAGGGATTTGGACCAGCTGGAAAAATGGGCTGAAAAATGGCAGATGGAGTTTAATACAGACAAGTGTGAGGTATTGCACGTTGGAAGGACAAACCAAGGTAGAACATATGGGGTAAATGGTAAGGCACTGAGGAGTGCAGTAGAACAGAGGGATCTGGAAATACAGATACAAAATTCCCTAAATGTGGCGCCACAGGTAGATAGGGTCATAAAGACAGCTTTTAGTACATTGGCCTTTATCAATCAAGGTATTGAGTATAGGAGCTGGAATGTTATGATGAGGTTGTATAAGGCATTGGTGAGGCCGAATCTGGAGTATTGTGTTCAGTTTTGGTCACCAAATTACAGGAAGGATATTAATAAGGTTGAAAGAGTGCAGAGAAGGTTTACAACGATGTTGCCAGGACTTGAGAAACTCAGTTACAGAGAAAGGTTGAATAGGTTAGGACTTTATTCCCTGGAGCATAGAAGAATGAGGGGAGATTTGATAGAGGTATATAAAATTATGATGGGTATAGATACAGTGAATGCAAGCAGGCTTTTTCTACTAAGGCAAGGGGAGAAAAAAACCAGAGGACATGGGTTAAGGGTGAAAGGGGAAAAGTTTAAAAGGAGCATTAGGGGGGGGCTTCTTCACACAGAGAGTGGTGGGAGTGTGGAATGAGCTGCCAGACGAGGTGGTAAATGCGGGTTATTTTTTAACATTTAAGAATAAATTGGACAGATACATGGATGGGAGGTGTATGGAGGGATATGGTCCATGTGCAGGTCAGTGGGACTAGGCAGAAAAAGGTTCGGCACAGCCAAGAATGGCCAAAAGGCCTGTTTCTGTGCTGTAGTTTTTGTATGGTTTCTATGGTTTCTATATTCAACTGGATTCAGTTCTGACTCTGCTTCTGAGATGGAGAAACAAGATTGGCAGGAATTATTTGCCTTAGTGGGCATTAAGGTGGAGCTGATAGTGGTGTTCAAAATAATGGGGACTCAGACACGGACAAGGCAGATTACAGCAAACATTTTCTACAGCGTAGGTTTACGGTAAGAAGGTAAAATGGGCTAAAAGGAATCTCAGACTCTGGCCACACTCTTAATACATTTCAGATCTAGTGACAGAGTCAGAGAGAAGTACATCACAAAAGCAGGTCCTTTGGCCCATCTAGTCCATACCAAACCATTTAAACTGCCTACTCTCATTGGTCTGCAATGGACCGTAGCCCTCCATACCCATACCATCTATGTACTGATCCAATCTTCTCTTAAATGTTGAAATCAAGTTCACAGGCACCACTTGCGCTGGCGGCTCATTCCACATTCTCATGACCCTCTGAGTGGTCCCTTTAAACTTATCACCTTTCACCCTTAACCCATGATCTCTGGTTGTAGTCCCACCAAACTTCAGTGGAAAAAGACTGCTTGCAATTACTGGATCTATACTGCTCATAGCTTTGCATACTTCTATCAAATCTCCTCTCAATCTTCTATGTTCCAAGGAATAAAGTCGTAATCTGTTCAATCTTTCCTGATACTCAGGTCTTCCAGTCCTAGCAACATCCCTGCAAATTTTCTCTGTACTCTTTCAATCTTATTGTAGGCAGGTGACCAGAACTGGTCACGATACTCCAAACTAGGCCTTATCAATGTCTTATACAACTTCAACATAACATCCCATCTCCTGTACTCAGTACTTTGATTTATGAAGGCCAATATGCCAAAAGTTTTCTTTATGACCCTATCTACCTGTGGCAACACTTTTAATGAATTGTGGATCTGTATTCCCAGATCTCTTTATTGGTGTGCAACACCTCATACCCGTCTGCATTAAATTCCATCTGCCATTTTCAACCCATTTTTCCAGCTGGTCCAGATCCCACTGCAAGCCATGATGTCCTTCCTTACTGTCTACTACACCCCCAGTCTTTGGGTCATCCACAAATTTGCTGATCCAGTTAACCACATTATCATCCAAGTTACTGACATAGATGACAAACAACAATGGACCCGGCACCAATACCAGGCGACTGAAACTTCTTGAGCAACCTCCCATGCAGAACCTTGTCAAGTGCCTTGCTGAAGTCCATGTGGACAACAGACATTACATTGCCTTCATCAACTTTCCTAGTAACTTCCTCAAACATCTCTCTCAGATTGTTTATGCTCTTAACATACCTGTAGACACCCTTAGGATTCTCCTTCATCTTGGCTGCTAGAGCAACTTCACGCTTTCTTTTAGCCTTCCTGATTTCTTTCTTAGGTGTTTTCTTGCATTTCTTATTCTCCATAACCACCTGTTATACCAACCCGGCAACAGACGACTGCAAGTCCTCCTTTGGAGCTGTTCTGAGCCCCAGCAGCACCCACGGGAGACAATCATGCCAACACTAAACTGTCAGGGAAGCCCTCAGAGTAGACTTTGGAGCAATGAAATCACTCGCATAGGCCACTGCACTGCAGGTGATATGCTGTGATGCGATGTAGCCTAGCACCGAGGTTCTGGGCCATCACACCCCAGAGGTCTGATATTGGGGACCACGGTCAGAGCAAGTATCAGATGGGGTGCCAAAACCAAGTAACCTAGATACAGATGAACACCCGAGTCATATCTGTTGTCAATGCTAGAGGGATGACTTTTTGCTAGCTGGTGGTACGTTTATGGTAAAGAGATGTGTGAAACCGCAGGAGGGGGGCAGAGGTCCAACAAGGTCAACACTGACATGCTCAAACTGTCACTCAGGAATCTCAGAAGGTGCTAATGGTGCCTGAACATGATGGTGAATTTTTGCCCGCCGACTACACTCCAATCACACATGTTCTTTCTAGGCCATGCCAAATAAACTTTAGTGCAATCAGTATCTGTGAGGCCTTCTGGCCTGGATGCAGGAGACCATGAATGGAGCTGAAAACAGCCCATCTCTAGTTTGCAACCACGATGGAGCGAGGACAACCAGTTGAGACATAGCATAGGAGAGAAAGCCCAACTTCCCCAAACTTAATGTCAGCCAACCGCAGGCCCGTGACTGCCGTTCGGTAAGCCTGGACCTCTGTGTCAGTACCTTGGTCAGCTGTCATGCCAGCATAGTCAACCCTATGTGTGTGTACGGCTTCAACGGCTGGCCGTGAGAGACGATCAGCCACAGTATTATTTTTCCCCTTGATATGTTGTACAGTATATCCATTGTCAACTCTGATACGTAGGCCAGATGGCATTGCTGCCGTGCAGACCAAGGGTCTGATATTTTGGCCACTGTGTGCATGAGGGGCTTGTGGTCAATGAACGCTGTGAAATGGTGACCCTCTGGAAGAAAACAAAAATAGCAGATGGCCAGACAGAGACTAAGAAACTCACAGTCAAACGTGCTGTCCTTACTTCCTCTCAGGGGGACAGAATTGCTGACTGAGGAAAGCGAATGGCTACCACATGCCGCCAACCAACTGTTCATGCACCGCACCCACAGCATAGACTAAGGTGTCAGTGGTAATGGCTATGGATGCGTTGGGGAGCGGCTACGGCAGTAGGGTCACGTTAGAAAGAGCTCATTTGGTATCATCAAATGTCCTGGTCATGTCCACTGACCAGTCGACCATGTGATGAGGGGTATTGCCTTTAAGCTCACTATCTGGGGGAGCACAAGTTCAGCAGCTCGTGGAATGAAGCGGCAATAGAAATTCACCATACCTAAAAACCCCTGTAGTTTTTTCTAAGCAGTGTGGAACGGTGGGAGATCCATAATAGTAGTTACTTTTGATGGAAGGGGTTTCACACCTCCTGTGGAGATACAATGGCTAAGAAAGTCAATGGTTGACAATCCAAGCTGGCATTTAGCAGGGTTAATAATCAACCAGCATTGGCAAAGTGTTTGAAAAGTGTACAGAGATGAGATACGGGTTTGGATGCAGATGCACTGGCAACAAGTATGTCATCCATGTAACAAAAAGAAAATCGAAGAGTTTTAATATGGAGTCTCTCAGCCATTAGAAAGTCTGTGCTGCATTTGTGAGCCCAAATGGCACACGCAGAAACTCAAAAAGGCCAAATAGTGTTATCACAGTTGTTTTGGGAATGTCCTCCAAGTACACAGGCATCCAATGGTAGCCCCTAACAAAATCAACTTTGGAAAAAATTGACTTTCTGGCTAAGCATGACAGAAAACCTTGGATGTGTGGGACTAGGTAATGATCGGGTCAATGGCCTTGTTAAGGTGTCAGTAACCACCACACGGGCAGCAACCACCTTCAGACTTAGAAAGCACATGGAGGAGTGAAGCCGAGGGGCTATTCAACCAGTTTAGAATGACAAATCTTTCCACATTGGCAAACTCAGCCTTTGCAGTTACCAGCTTTTCTGGGTCCAGTCTACGCGCATGGGCATGGACTGCCAGGCCAGTTGTGGAAATGTGGAGCTCAATCCCATGTTTTGTGACTGTAGTGGAGAAAGTAGGCTTGGTGAGGTTTGAGAATTCACCCAAACGCCGAGTAAATTCACATGCAGTGGTGCATGCACTTGACAGAGTCGTTGTGGGGAACTTACTGGCGGACCAGGAAACGACCAAAGTCCTTGACATCCACAAGCCAGCAGTTCTTAAGATCAGTCCTTGGGCACACAAATTGGCATCAAGCAGAGGTCTAGCCACTTCAGCCAGGATTTTAGTCCACTGAAACACAACGTCACCCGTCATGTCCCATGAGTCTGAATCCTGGTATCATTGGCAGCCTCCAGCAAGGTTCCGTCACTCTACACTTTCTCATCAATAGGCAATGATGGCAGCACACTCACTTGAGCACCCGTGTCACACTGGAAATATCACCCTGAAAGGATGTCCACAATGAACAGTAAACGACCCTGGTAGCTGGAACCCACAGTGTTCACATCCCTCTGATGTCCCGATGCTCTGGCACTGTCGATCTGCAAGGCGGTTGGCACTTCCGGGAATTCGTACCGAAGTGAGCCTGGTAAAACACAGATCCGGCATCATTTGTTTCGCAGTCGTGGGTGTCTTTATGTTGGAGGCCTTGCTGACTGGGCTTATTGAGACAGGGAAAAAAGGAGGAGTTATGCACTGCTGCCTGGCTGAGTGTAGACTATCAGCCATTTTCGCATGCTCCTTTTGTCCTTCACTGTGCATTAGTGAGGGCTATGCAAACTTGATCAGGAATTTGCTGCATGAAGAGTTCTTTAAAAATAAAACAAGGATGGTGATATCCCAGGAGAGACAGCATGTGGTCCATTAGCTCCGATGGCTTAGCATTGCCAAGACCAGGTAACGAGAGCAGCTGCTTGGCGCTCAGACTCCGATAGTCCAAAGGTCTGTAAAAGGTGAGTTTTCAGTGTTCGGTATTTATCATGTTCAGGCTGGTGTTCAAGCAGACTCATCACTCTCGCAGCCGTGTAATTACTGAGTGATGCTGTCACATAGAAGAATTTGGTGTTGCCGGTGGTGATTTCTTGCAGAGCAAAGTGGGCCTCAGCTTGTACAAACCAAGCGACGGCATTTTGCTCCCAAAACTCCGGCAGTTTCAAAGTGACTGCATTGGCCAACATAATCCATACCTCTGGAATCATCCTAGAGCATCAAGGTCACTGACGCAGGGTTTCCCAAATAAAATGAAGTGAGGCATTTTATGTTTAACGAAACCCTTAACACATTTTTTTGAACTCTGAAACCTAAACACTAAAAATCCTTAGGTAACAACGTCATCACATCAGACCAGCCTCTCAAAGCGAAATCCCAGCTTAATGTCATTTGTTGTAAATGATGTACATTTCCCCCAATTACATTACTCTACACGTCGACTGTTTATTCATTTCCCGAGGTGCTGTCAGGCCTACAAAATTTCTCTAGTATTTTATGTGTGTTGCTGTGGAATTCATTGCCCCAGATGACAGTATAGGCCAGGTTATAGGGTGTATTTAAAGAAGAGATTGATAGGTTCTCCATTAGTAAGGGCATCAAAGATTATAGGGAGGAGTCAGGAGAATGGGGTTGGAAGGATGGAGAACATGGAGAAGACGGCAGCGCGCCACGCGTGCGCAGCTCTCCAGTGAAAATGATATCGTATCTGTTAAATAGGGGCCGTGGACAATTCTGATTTGATGGAGAATGGACGTGAAAGCACAGAGGAACATCTGGAGAAATCTCTGAAATGCCCGTTCGCTGCTGTCGTTACTGTGTGGTCGTGAATCTTTCAGAGGGCAGGCCTCAAAATCCCCAGCCTTGCCTGCTTTTGGCGACCGAGAAGGAGGTCAAATCGTTCGGACAGAGATGGCGCTCAGTACTCGGTGTTGGAGAGCTGATCAGAGCTTGAAGTTTTCCGATGACTCAGAGTCGGATTGTGGTCAGCATGGCAGGGAGAGTTTTTCTTCCTTCTCCTGTCTGCATGAGATATGGGACATTTGAGAGACTTTGAACTTTACTGTGCTCACGGGGACTTCTTCATCAAGTTATGGTATTGTTACACTGTTTGTAACTATATGCTATAATTATGTGGCTTTGTCAGTTTTTTCAGTCTTGGTTTGTCCTGTGTTTTGTGATATCACACTGGAGGAAATAATGTATCATTTCTTAATGCATGCATTAGTAAATGACAATAAAAGAGGACAACATGTCTTCATAATCATAGATGGCAGAGCAGATTGGATGGGGCAAACAAGCACCTTTCCTTTGTTCGCTATTACACTTCCTGCAGTGTCTCAGTAAAACCTCCTGAAACTCACTTTAGTAATATCACTTTAGTAATATACCTCTTTTGCAGAAGAAATCCCTGGTAACAGAAGTGAATTTCAAAAATACAGGTGAAGCATGTGTTTCCTCACACTTACTTCTCTCTCTTTAAATAGTCGGCTAATTAGATGTTAATTATTGTCAGTTAAGTTTATGAATAGAAACACAGAATGATGGAAGTACTCAGTTCTGATGAAAGTTTGATGGCCTTAAATACAAACCCTGTTATTCTTCTACATCTCAGATTTCCTGTGTCTATTTTACCTTTTTGTTGAGTCATTGTTTGCATGACTTGGCTGACCTTTAAGTGTTGAATAAGTGTTGTTGAAGCAGAGAATAATGATTACGCAAGAGTCAGGAGTTTGATAAGTGAGAGATTCTGGTGCAATATGGAAAGACATACATCTAGTTGTTTGTGTCTTATGTTAGCTTCAGAATGGCATCAGTGTTTTTGGCTCACAGCTCCAGCGAACTCAGTTCAGCCATGATGCTGTCCCTGTTACACTTGCATGTTCTCCCTGTGCCTGTGTAGTTTCCTCCAGGTGCTCTGGTTTCCTTCCTCACTCTAAATAAGTTTAGATCTGTAGGTTAAATGGTTAACTTTCATACGGCGGGGGGGTCATTGATGGGAATTTTGGGAGATAAAATGGGTTCACGTCAGATTAGTGTACTTGACGGTTAGTGTGGACTCAGCAAAGAATTCTCTTCCATGCTGTATGACTTTGAGACTACTAATTATTAATTTAAATATGAGTCTATTTCTAATAATAGTCAATTAGGCCATACGACACAGGAGCAGATTTAAGCCATTCAGCCCATCAAGTCTGCTCTGCCATTTCATAATAGCTGATCCCAGATCCCATATTCCATTCAACCCCATACACCAGCCTTCTCACCATACCCCTTGATGCCCTGACCAATCAGGAATCCATCAGTTTCGACTGAATACACCCATAGGATCCAATTTGATGCCAGTCCAATTGATGAGACCTACCTCCAACAGTGTAGACTGCGGTTATGATGAGTAGACTAATCACAGCAAGGTACAAGTCCCAATGCAAAGCAAGGTGAATAAAGAGAGCTCCGGCATAGATATCAACCTGGGGAAAACACATGCATGAGGTGGAGGATGGCAACAATAATAAATCACCACAACTGGGCCAAAAAATAGTTCACTCATTCCAATAGCTGTTACAGAGTACCATGCAATTAACGCAAGAATGAATATTCTTAGGAACACATTCAATCAATATAAATAACAAATGGGAACTAAAACAAAACACGCTACACCCATTTTTGAACTATTAAACATCAAAATTTACTGACTATTGTGTTGCAGAAATATTGCATGCACATTGCACGTAATCACAGCTGAACACGGTACAGGTAATCCTTATTTTCTAGGCTCCTTAAAGTTTCAGAATGTAGACATTTGCTGCAGGTACTCTATTGGCAAAGGGGTCAGCATAGAATATCTTTGTCCAGTGTTGTGTTGAAATCAAATAGCCAAGTAAACTAATCTCTTCTGCCTAAACAATATCCATATCCTCCCAGTTTCCTCACATCATGTACCAATATAAATATCTCTTAAAAGTGCCCAATATACATATCTGCCTCTACTGCTACCCCAGGCATCCAGTACCCCTGTGTACAAAACTTGCTCCTCACATCTCCTTTGAACTCCCCCACCACCTTAAATTCATACCCTATATTATAGACATTTCAACACTAAGATAAAGATGTTAGTGGGGAAACTGCTGGAGTCAGTTATCAAGGATGTGATAACAGCACATTTGGAAAGTGGTGAAATGATCGGACAAAGTCAGCATGGATTTGTGAAAGGAAAATCATGTCTGACGAATCTCATAGAATTTTTTGAGGATGTAACTAGTAGAGTGGATAGGGGAGAACCAGTGGATGTGGTATATTTGGATTTTCAGAAGGCTTTTGACAAGGTCCCACACAGGAGATTAGTGTGCAAACTTAAAGCACACGGTATTGCGGGTAAGGTATTGGTGTGGGTGGAGAGTTGGTTAGCAGACAGGAAGCAAAGAGTGGGAATAAACGGGACCTTTTCAGAATGGCAGGCGGTGACTAGTGGGGTACCGCAAGGCTCAGTGCTGGGACCCCAGTTGTTTACAATATATATTAATGACTTGGATGAGGGAATTAAATGCAGCATCTCCAAGTTTGCGGATGACACGAAGCTGGGTGGCAGTGTTAGCTGTGAGGAGGATGCTAAGAGGATGCAGGGTGACTTGGATAGGTTGGGTGAGTGGGCAAATTCATGGCAGATGCAATTTAATGTGGATAAATGTGAAGTTATCCACTTTGGTGGCAAAAATAGGAAAACAGATTATTATCTGAATGGTGGCCGATTAGGAAAAGGGGAGGTGCAACGTGACCTGGGTGTCATTATACACCAGTCATTGAAAGTGGGCATGCAGGTACAGCAGGCGGTGAAAAAGGCGAATGGTATGCTGGCACTTATAGCGAGAGGATTTGAGTACAGGAGCAGGGAGGTACTACTGCAGTTGTACAAGGCCTTGGTGAGACCGCACCTGGAGTATTGTGTGCAGTTTTGGTCCCCTAATCTGAGGAAAGACATCCTTGCCATAGAGGGAGTACAGAGAAGGTTCATCAGATTGATTCCTGGGATGGCAGGACTTTCATATGAAGAAAGAATGGATGAACTGGGCTTGTACTCGTTGGAATTTAGAAGATTGAGGGGGGATCTGATTGAAACGTATAAGATCCTAAAGGGATTAGACAGGCTAGATGCAGGAAGATTGTTCCCGATGTTGGGGAAGTCCAGAACGAGGGGTCACAGTTTGAGGATAGAGGGGAAGCCTTTTAGGACCGAGATTAGGAAAAACTTCTTCACACAGAGAGTGGTGAATCTGTGTAATTCTCTGCCACAGGAAACAGTTGAGGCCAGTTCATTGGCTATATTTAAGAGGGAGTTAGATATGGCCCTTGTGGCTACGGGGGTCAGGGGGTATGGAGGGAAGTCTGGGGCGGTGTTCTGAGTTGGATGATCAGCCATGATCATAATAAATGGCGGTGCAGGCTCGAAGGGCCGAATGGCCTACTCCTGCACCTATTTTCTATGTTTCTATGTTTCTATGTTAGTTGTCTACTCTATCTCTGCTTCTCAATCTGATAAACCTCTATCAGATCTCCCTTTAGCGTCTGCCTCTCCAGAGAATACAGCTCAAGTTTGTTCAACCTCTCATGATAACACATGCTCTCTAATCCAGACAGCATCCTGGTAAACCACTCTGCACCCTCTCTAAAGCCCTGACATTCTTCCTATAATAGAGCAACCAGAACTGTATGTAATACTCCAGATGCATCCTAACTAGAATTTTATAAAGCTGCAACATAACTTCCTGACATTTGAACTCAATGTCTTGACTAATATAGGCAAACATGCCATATACCTTCCTAATCACCTTGTGCAGCCACTTTCAGGGAGCTATGAACTTGCACCCCAAGATCACTTTCCTCATCTGTTAAGTCTCTTTGTACTTTTTAACAAACTCATGTATTTTTCACTCTCACTGGCAGAAAGCGATATAGCAGCTTAACTAATGGTTTATCACCCTTCTCATTGACTAAGTATTAGCACATTACCCACCTGATGTAATTGTTTTAATTATGTGGCCTAATAACTGGTTTTTCCCTATCTAAGGCATCTCTTATCTATAAAAGTGATGGTTTTTTCAGGGGTGCCATCTTTTGCTTTTGTCTTTGCTGTGCATCTACTTCTTCATCTGTCAGCTCGTCATTTCATTTGCTTAGTGTTTATATGTTTGTTTGTACTTTAAAATAAACTGAAATCTTAAAATTCAGACCGCTTATCATTCCTGACTCCTGAAAGAACCCCAAGGATCAGAATATAAACAGATCCAATAATGGGCAAGCCAATTCTGAATCCAAATGACCAATTCACAATGGAATCTTGTGCACCTTAATATTCTGGATAAGCATCCCATGAGGGTCTTTGTCAAACATCCACAGCTCTACCTTCATCAATTACCAATGCCACCTCGTCAAAAAACTCAGTCAAGTTAGTAAGACACTATTTGCCCTGTTCAAAGCCATACTGGCTCCATAAGACCATAAGACCATAAGACAAAGGAGCAGAAATCAGCCATTTGGCCCATCGAGTCTGCTCCACCATTTTATCATGAGTTGATCCATTCTCCCATTTAGTCCTACTCCCCCACCTTCTCACCATAACCTTTGATGCCCTGGCGACTCACAAACCTATCAATCTCTGCCTTAAATACACCCAACGACTTGGCCTCCACTGCTGCCCGTGGCAACAAATTTCATATATTCACCACCCTCTGACTAAAAAATTTCTTCGCATTTCTGTTCTGAATGGGCGCCCTTCAATCCTTAAGTCATGTCCTCTCGTACTAGACTCCCCCATCATGGGGAACAACTTTGCCGCATCCACTCAGTCCATGCCTTTCAACATTCAAAATGTTTCTATGAGGTCTCCCCTCATTCTTCTAAACTCCAAGGAATACAGTCCAAGAACGGACAAACGTTCCTCATATGTTAAACCTCTCATTCCCAGAATCATTCTAGTGAATCTTCTCTGTACCCTCTCCAACATCAGCACATCCTTTCTTAAATAAGGAGACCAAAACTGCCCACAGTACTCCAAGTGAGGTCTCACCAGCGCCTTATAGAGCCTCAACATCACATCCCTGCTCCTATACTCTATTCCTCTAGAAATGAATGCCAACATTGCATTCGCCTTCTTCGCTACTGATTCAACCTGGAGGTTAACCCTAAGGGTATCCTGTACGAGGACTCCCAAGTCCCGTTGCATCTCAGAACTTTGAATTCTTTCCCCATTTAAATAATAGTCTGCCTGTTTATTATTTCTGCCAAAGTGCATAACCATACACTTTCCAACATTGTACTTCATTTGCCACTTCTCTGCCCATTCTTCCAATCTATCCAAGTCTCTCTGCAGACTCTCCGTTTCCTCAGCTCCACCTATCTTCGTATCGTCAGCAAACTTCGCCACAAAGCCATCTATTCCATAATCCAAATTGTTGATGTACAATGTAAAAAGAAGCAGCCCCAACACGGACCCCTGTGGAAAACCACTGGTAACTGACAGCCAACCAGAATAGGATCCCTTTATTCCCACTCTCTGTTTCCTGCCAATCAGCCAACACTCTATCCACGTATGTAACTTTCCCGTAATTCCATGGGTTCTTATCTTGTTAAGTAGCCTCATGTGTGGCACCTTCTCAAAGGCCTTCTGAAAATCCAAATATACAACATCCACTGCATCTCCCTTGTCTGGCCTACTGGTAATTTCCTCAAAAAATTATAATAGGTTTGTCAGGCAGGATTTTCCTTTAAGGAATCCATGCTGAGTTCTGCCTATCTTGTCATATGCCTCCAGGTACTCTGTAACCTCATCCTTGACAATCGACTCCAACAACTTCCCAACCACCGATGTCAAGCTAACAGGTCTATAATTTCCTTTTTGCTTCCTTGCCCCCTTCTTAAATAGTGGAGTGACATTTGCAATCTTCCAGTCCTCCAGAACCATGCCAGAATCTATCGACTTTTGTAAGATCATCGCTAATGCCTCCGCAATCTCCACAGCTACTTCCTTCAGAACACACGGGTGCATTCCATCTGGTCCAGGAGATTTATCTACCTTTAGACTATTCAGCTTCCTAAGTACTTTCTCTGTCGTAATTGTGACTGCGCACACTTCTCTTCCCTGCCACCCTTGAGTGTCCGGTATACTGCTGATGTCTTCCTCAGTGAAGACTGATGCAAAATATTCGTTCAGTTTCCCTGCAAAATATTCGTTCAGTTCCTCTGCCATCTCCTTATCTCCCATTACAATTTCTCCAGCATCATTGTCTATTGGTCCTATATCTACTCTCAACTGTCTTTTACTCTTTATATACTTGAAAAAGCTTTTAGTATCCTCTTTGATATTATTTGCTAGCTTCCTTTCATAGTTAATCTTTTCCCTCTTAATGACCTTCTTGGTTTCCTTTTGTAAGGTTTTAAAAATTTCCCAATCCTCTGTCTTCCCACTAATTTTTGCTTCTTTGTACGCCCTCTCCTTTGCTTTAACTTTGGCTTTGACTTCTCTTGTCAACCACGGTTGCATCCTTTCTCCATTCAAAAATTTCTTCATTTTTGGAATACACCTGTCTTGCACCTTCCTCATTTCTCGCATAAACTCCAGCCACTGCTGCTCTGCCGTCTTTCCCGCCAGTGTCCCTTTCCAGTCAACTTTGGCCAGTTTCCCTCTCATGCCACTGTAATTTCCTTTACTCCACTGAAATACCGACACATCAGATTTCGGCTTCTCTTTTTCAAATTTCACAGTGAACTCAATCATGTTATGATCACTAGGCTCTCCCTAGTTAGGTAAACATGAGGAATTCTGCAGATGCTGGAAATTCAAGCAACACACATCAAAGTTGCTGGTGAACGCAGCAGGCCAAGCAGCATCTGTAGGAAGAGGTACAGTCGATGTTTCGGGCCGAGACCCTTCGTCAGGACTAACTGAAGGAAGAGCTAGTAAGAGATTTGAAAGTGGGAGGGGGAGGGAGAGATCCAAAATGATAGGAGAAGACAGGAGGGGGAGGGATGGAGCCAAGAGCTGGACAGGTGATTGGCAAAAGGGATATGAGAGGATCATGGGACAGGAGGCCCAAGGAGAAGGAAAAGGGGGGGGGGAACCCAGAGGATTGGCAAGGGGTATAGTCAGAGGGACAGAGGGAGAAGAAGGAGAGAAAGAGAGAGAAAGAATGTGTGTATATAAATAAATAAATAACGGATAGGGTACGAGGGGGAGGTGGGGCATTAGCGGAAGTTAGAGAAGTCAATGTTCATGCCATCAGGTTGGAGGCTACCCAGACAGAATATAAGGTGTTGTTCCTCCAACCTGAGTGTGGCTTTCAAATCTCTTACTAGCTCTTCCTTCAGTTAGTCCTGACAAAGGGTCTCGGCCCGAAACGTCGACTGTACTTCTTCCTAGAGATGCTGCCTGGCCTGCTGCGTTCACCAGCAACTTTTATGTGTGTTGCTCCCTAGTTAGGTCTTGGTTTTCCAAATGCTCATAAATCTTATCCTTAAGAATTCTCTTCTGTAACTTCCACACCACTGACATAAGACTCACGATCTATAGTTTCCAGGATTATTCCTCAGTCTCTTCTTGGCCCCATAATCTGGCTTCCCTGCTTTGGGTGTGACAGTGCCTCATGGTAGCTTTCCTGAGCAGAGACACCAGATCATGCGAAAATTAACACGTGCCTCCAATTTCATGTCAAGCTCCAGATTCCAGCCGAGGCCCTTGCCTAGCCTCTCAAAAACCCACCTACTATTTGAACTCATTAGTTGCTAGTTTTCTAGATCTGATTGTCGCTTCAGTTCAATGATTTTTTAGTATTTTCTTCCATGAGTTAGTTTCAGTTTGCAGGGGGTGATGCTGCAGGCATTGAAGTAGATTTTTGACAAAATAAATGCTGGTGCATATCTGTGATACTCCCAGATATTTAGGATGTAAATAAGGGGATCCCCCTTGGCATTGAGCAATGGTTAGGTGAAAGAGCAGAGGCCACAAAGGGTAGGACAAGCTGTTGAAAGAGGGTGGAACAGCAGGAAGAGCAGAAAAATTGGAAAATATGTTGCTTTAATGCTATGTATTCCAACTGCAGTCTACATCACTGACTTTGGGTGAGACACTGCATCATGATAGCTCTTCAGAGCAAGCAGAGAGAGAGAGCCCATGTCTTTGGGTGTACTCTAATAGTTAGTGTAGCATTCAGATGGAGGGTGAAATAGTTAGATCTAAAACTAGTGTATCATGCTTGAACAAGGGAGACTACAACGGGATGAGGGAGCAGTTGGCTAATGTGGATTGGGAGCACAGGCTATTTGGTGGGATAGTTGAGGAACAGTGGAATACTTTCAAAGAGATTTTTCACAGTGCTCAACAATAGTATATTCCAGTCAAAAGTAAGAACAATTAGTGTGGGGAGAGCCAGCCTTGGATAACTAAGGAAATAACAGATAGTATCAAATTAAAAGCTCATGTGTACAAGTCGCAAAGAGTAGTGGGAGACTGGAGGATTGGGAAAACTTTAAAAAGCAACAGAGAACAACTAAACAAGAAATAAGCAAAGGGAAGATAAGAGTATGAAAGTAAATTAGTACAAAATATAAAAACAGATAGCAAAAGTTTTTATAAATATATTAAGCGGAAAAGGGTGGCTAAAATCAACGTAGGTCCCTTGGAGGACAATAAGGGGAAATTGATATTGGGTGATAAGGAAATGGCTGAGGCATTGAAAAACTATTTTGTGTCGGTCTTCATGGTGGAGGACACGTCTAATATGCCAACTACTACTACTACGTCGACTCAGGCCTAGGGGGCCGGCGTCGGGCACGATGACGGACTCTCCACTTCTCCCTCTCCCTCATCAGTGTGCTCAGTTCATCTACATTAGCCGCGCCGCTGTCTTCTAGGAGCGTGTTGACTATAGTCTTGGTTCATCCTCCCGTGCCTGGGCTCCCATATGATGACTAGGCTGGCAGGTAGCTCGGGGTGGTGCAGATAGTGCTCCGCTAGTTGCAGTCATCTTGACTCGATTTTAGTGGTGAGCATCGGTAGGTCATCATAGAGCTCGATGTTTGTCATATGCTGTTGCCAACTCACGTCAAGAGCCATCCGGAGCATTTGTGTATAGCAACCATCTACAGACTTTCACATAGTCTTGGTGAGTGTCCACATCTCTCATCCGTACATGAGGATGGACTCTATGACTGCTATGAAGATCATCTTTTTAAGCCCTCTGGTCAGGTTCGACTTCCAAATTTCCTTCATGTCGTTCATAGCCCTCCACGACAGCACCTTCCGTATCTTTATGTGCTTCTCTGAACTCATCATTCTTGACCCAAGGTACTTGTAGTCAAAGACTTTCTTAATGGTATCATTCTTTACAGTCTTGAGAGTACCTTCGTCGCAGTTAAACGCCATGTACTCTGTCTTTTTAGCATTTAGGTGACGTCCAACTTTATTGCACTCAATTTCCACTTATGTCAGTAGCTGCTGTGCTTCCTCCATCTGGTCAGAGAGCAAGACTATGTCATCTGCAAAATCAAGATCTGTGAGCGTAAATGGTCTGATCCTTTTGGTTCGTCGTGGTTTTATGGTAAAACCAAGCTTGTCATGATCTTATGCCAAAGAAGGACGTTATGGACAAAATGGGAGGTGAGGACCTCGATAAAATCACTATCACTGAAGAGATAGTGATGAGCAAACAGGAGGGCCTGAAGGTAGATAAGTCCCCTGGTCCTGGTGGGATGCATCCCAGGGTGCTGAAGGAATTGGCGGAGGTTATAGTAGATGCGTTGGTAATCATTTATCAAAACTCTCTAGACTCTGGGCAGGTCCCGGCAGATTGGAAGACAGCAAATTTCACACCACTTTTTAAAAAAGGAAGTAGGCAAAAGACGGGCAACTATAGGCCAGTTAGTTTAACATCTGTAGTCGGGAAAATGCTTGAAGCTATCATTAAGGAAGAAATAGCGAAACATTTAGAAAGGAGTGGTTCCATTAGACAGATGCAGCATGGATTCAGAAAGGGCAGGTCCTGTTTGACAAACTTACTGGAGTTCTTTGAGGACATAATGAGTGCAGTGGATAGAGGGGAACAGGTGGATGTCATATACTTGGATTTCTAGAAGGCGTTCGATAAGGTGCCACACAAGAGACTTATAAATAAGATACGGATGCATGGAGTCGGAGGAAGTGTATTGGCATGGACAGTGGATTGGTTAACCAATAGAAGGCAGAGAGTTGGTGTAAATGGGTGTTTCTCCGGTTCTCCAATCAGTGGTGAATGGGGTGCCTCAGGGGTCGGTGCAGCTGTTTACCATTTACATTGATGATTTAGAAGAGAGGACTGAGTGTAGTGTAGCAAAATTTGCTGATGACACTAAACTGAGTGGAAAAGCAAATTGTACAGAGGATGTGGAGAGTCTGCAGAGGGATATAGGTAGGTTAAGTGAGTGGGCCAAGGTCTGGCAGATGGAATACAATGCTGGTAAATGCAAGATCATCCACTTTGGAAGGAATAATAGAAGAGCAGATTATTATTTAAATTGTGGAAGATTGCAGCATGCGGTTGTGCAGAGGGACTTGGGAGTGCTTGTGCATGAATCGCAAAAAGTTGGCTTTCAGGTACAACAGGTTATTAAGAAGGCAAATGGAATGTTGGCCTTCATTGCTCGAGGGATTGAATTCAAGAGCAGAGAGGTCATGCTACAACTATACAGGGTACTGGTGAGGCCGCACCTAGAGTACTGTGTGCAGTTCTGGTCTCCATACTTGAGAAAGGATATACTGGCTTTGGAGGCAGTGCAGAGGAAGTTCACCAGGTTGATTCCAGGGATGAAGGGGTTAACTTATGAGGAGAGATTGAGTCACCTGGGACTATACTTTCTGGAGTTCAGAAGAATGAGAGGGGATCTTATAGAAACACACAAAATTTTGAAAGGGATAGATAAGATAGAAGTAGGAAAATTGTTTCCATTGGTAGGTGAGACTAGAACTAGGGGATATTGCCTCAAGATTCAGGGGAGAAGATTTAGGACGGAGATGAGGAGAAACTGTTTTTCCCAGAGAGTGGTGAATCTGTGGAATTCTCTGCCCAGGGAGGCAGTTGAGGCTTCCTCACTAAATATATTTAAGACACAGTTAGATAGGTTTTTATATAGTAAGGGAATTAAGGGTTATGGGGAAAAGGCAACTAGATGGAGTTGAGATTACGGACAGATCAGCCATGATCTTATTGAATGGCAGGGCAGGCTTGATGGGCCGGATGGCCTACTCCTGCTCCTATTTCTTATGTTCTTATGTACCTCCTCTGAACCTTCTCCAATATCAACACATCCTTTCTCCGATGAGGAGCCCAAACCAGTTCACAATACTCAAGGTGAGGCCTCACCAGTTCCTTACAAAGCCTCAACATCACATCTCTGCTCTTGTATTCTAGACCTCTTGAAATGAATACGAACATTGCATTTGCCTTCCTCACCACCGATTCTACCTGCAACTTTTAGGATGTTCTGCAGGTCTCCCTTTGCATCTCAGATCTTTTGTAGAGTTGCACTAATCAGGGACAATATCACCGCTGCACTCAGAGGAAACATAATGGAAGCACCGAGTCTAATTGGGTAGAATTTAAGAATAGGAAGGGTGCAATTACACTGATGGGATTGTACTGTGGACCCACCATTAGCCACCGGGACATTGAGGAACAGATATGTAATCAGATTAAGAAAATGTGTAAAAATTAATAGAATTGTTGTCATGGGGGATTTCAACTTCCCTCATATAAATTGGGACCTTCTTAGTGTGAGGGGTTTAGATGACACAGAATTGGTGAAGTGTATCCAGGAAAGTTTCTTAGATCAATATGTAGATGGTCCAATGAGAGAAGAGGCTGTACTGGGCCTGGCCGGGTGACTGACTTTTCAGTGTGTGAGCAGTTAGGGAACAGTGACCACAACTCCTTAACTTTCAGGATAGCTATAGATAAGGATAGGAATGGTCCTTGTGGGAGAGTTTTAAATTGGAGAACGACAAAGTATGCGGGCACTTAGGCAAGAACTCAGAAGAGTTAATTGGGAACACCTGTTCTTCTAGTGTCCACATCAGACATGTGGATAGTGCTTAGAGATCAATTGTACATAACAGGAAAGGTAGGTTCCTATTTGAAGAAAGGATGGAAAGATAAGAGAACCTTGGATGTCCTGAGAGTGATGAATTTAGTCAAGAAGAAAAGGGAAAAGTACATAAAGCTTTGGAAGTCAGGATCAAACAGAGCACATGAGGATTATAAAGAAGCCAGAAAATAACTAAAGAAGTGAATTAGGAAAGCTAGGAGGGACAATGAAAAGTCCTTGGCAAGTAGGATTCAGGTGAATCCCAAGGCATTCTATACATACATCAAAAACAAGAGGATAACTAGGGAGAGGGTAGGCCCACTCAGGGATAAAGAGAGGAACATTTTCTTGGATGTGGAGAGATCCTTAATGAGTACTTACTTCAGTATTTACCAAGGAAAAGGAAGATGGAGGATCAGGAGATCAGTGCTGAGTGCATAAATATGTTAGAGCATTTAGAAGTCAAGGTGGAGGAAGTGTTGGGTCTCCTAATGAGTATTAAGTTGGATGTGTCCATAGGGCCTGATGGTATTTACTCAAGTTATTGAGGGAGGCCTTCACTAGTTTCTTCGTGTCCCCTCTAGCCACAGACGAGGTCCTGGAGGACTAACGTTGTATCTCTATTTAAGAAGGGAACAGGGGAATATTCTGGGAACTATAGACCAGTGAGCCTCACGTCAGTTGTAGGGAAATTGCAGAAGAAAATTGTTAGGGATAGTATATATGTGCATTTGGAAACCCATTGGCAGCATAGCTTTGTGCGGGACAAGCCATGTGTTACCAACTTTATTGAGTTTTTTGATAAGATAATGAGAGAAATTGATGAAGGTAGAGCAGTGGATGTCGCCTACATGGATTTTTAATAAAACATTTGACAAAGTCCCTCATGGGAGGCCAATCCAGAAGATTAGAATGCATAGGTCTGTGGCAAATCGGCGATTCAGAATTGGCTTTTGCATAGATTTCAGACGGTAATAGTCAAAGGGATTTATTTAAGCTGGAGGTTAGGAATTAGTGGTGTTCTGCAGGGATCTGTGCTGGGACCTCTGCTGTTTCTGATGTATATAAATGACCTGGAAGAAAATGAACAAGGGGTGATTGATAAGTTTGTGGCCTAAGGTAGAAGGAGTCAATTTTAGAAAACCTAGCTCATTTATTTTCCCTACATGTACACACTTAAGTCCAGCAGTCATGGAGCATACGGATCCCTTCTTTGTAGAAGTGGATAAGTTCGTGGCCTAAGGTAGAAAGAGATCAGTTATACAGCTCTTGTTACATGCACATGCAGTTCAACTCTTTGATCGAAAATGCAGAAATTTTGAAGTTAATAACTCATCTCCTTCTACCTTAGGCCACAAACTTATCAATCATCCCTGCTGTGGACAACTTCTGGAGGTCCAAGATGCCAACTTCTACAACAAAGGGATCCGTATGCTCCATGACTGCTGGACTAAGTGTGTCAATGTAGGAAAAATAAATGTGCTAGGTTTTCTAAAATTGACTCCTTCTACCTTAGGCCACGAACTTATCAATCACCCCTCGTAGATGAGTGGGTTAGTAAGTTTGTGAATGGTATCTAGATTAATGCAATTGTGGATAGTTTAGAAAACCAGCAAAGAATATCAGCAATATAAATCTGTTGATAGTATGAGCAGAGAAATGGCAAGTGGAGCTTAACCCACGTAAATGTGAGGTGTTGCACCCTGGTAGGGCAAATCAAGGAGACAGTACAATGTTATGGGCAAGATCCTAAACAGTGTTGCTGAGCAGAGGGATCTTGGGTCCAAGTTCATAGCTCCTTGAAAGTGGCTACACAGGTTGATAGGGTTGTTAAGACGGCTTTTAGAATGCTTTGGAATTAATCGAGGCACTAAGTTCAAATGTCGAGAGGTTGTGTTGCAACTTTATAAAAGCTCTGGTTCAGCCACATCTGGAGTATTGCATACATTCTCATCGCCCCACCGTAGGAAGGATGTCCAGTCTTTGGAGAAGGTACTGAAGAGGTTTACCAGGATGCTGCCTGGTTTAGAGGGCAAGTGTTACCATGAGAGGCTGGACAAACTTGGGTTGTTATCTCTGGAGCAGCGGAGCCTGAGGGGAGATCTGATAGAGAGTTATAAGATTATGAGAGGCATTGATAGAGTAGACAGGGAGTATCGTTTTTCCCAGGGTGGAAATATCTAATATCAGAGGGAATGCATTGAAGGTGAGAGGGAGTAGGTTCAAAGGGGATGAGAGGGGTAAGTTTTTTTTATTCAAGAGAGTGGTGAATTCCTGGAATACGCTGCCTGGTACAGTGCTAGAGGCAAATACATTAGAAGCTTTTAAGAGATGTTTAGATAGGCACATGGAAGGGAGAAAGGTGGAGGGATATGGCAATTGTGAGGGAGGAGGGATTAGTTTTTTTTGGAGTCTTTTTTTTACTTTTTAGCTGGCTCACACAACACTGTGGGCCAAAGGGGCTGTTCCTATGCTGTACTATTTTGTGTTCTATGTTCACTTCTGAAAATTATCTTTGTCACAGTCAACGGAGCTGAGTTTCCAAACCAGAACACCAGATGCAATCACTGTTGTGTTCCTGATGTGCAAGTACTGATCCAGTGGCATTCCCCACTAGTCACTATCCCCTTGGCAAGAACATGGCCAAATGCTACAAGAATTTTCTTAAACATCCCATTCTGCACCATTGTAAAGAGGTATTATGTGGCAGGGAAATCTTAACCCCTTCACAAAAACAGACAAAATTGAAAGAAGGATAAATTATGTCTCTGAGGTTAACCAAACTACTTAGAAATGCCGGCCTCAATGAAGCTTTATCAAAAATGTTTAAACTTCAAAATAATTAGAACTTTTTAAAAAGTTGCAGCAAAGTGAAAAACTGAATTACATTTAGGCCTCGTAATATGCTATTGGAAAGATATTATAACTTTTTTGAAAATAAATTACAAGCTATTTAAGCTCTGTCCATTTGGTCTCAGGATTTCCACATTAAAACATACATGAGCATTCTGAATTGTGTGGAAGCGAACACTGGTAGATTTTCCATCAATAACACAGCAAAATCCAGGCCCATAATTCAACAGTTAACACAGGGAGCTGAAGACAAACTTCTGTTCGGCATGTCCAGTTTCTATATGGTGAGGAGTCGAGTGCATCAGAGTTAGAAAGTGTGCAATGTGCGGCAAAGCAGTTGTTTGCTGGCCTTGTTTTAATGTTAGAAACTAGTGTGACAGGGTCCTGAATTACCCCTATGAACTGTGCTCGATTACCCCTATGAGCTGTGCTTTTGTAAAGAGAGAGAGAGAGAGAGAGTTGTTTAACACCGCCATGTGCTTTTGAAAAGAGAGAGAGAGAGATATGAAGACTGCTCACAGGTTGTTAATACTTCCCAAGGACATTTGCCAGCTTGCATTTCTTACACAGAGAGAGGAAGGAGGAGTTATTTGAATGACAGCTGGTATCCCGTACGGTGAGATAAATAGGAGGTCGGATGATACTGACCTCAGACACGTTTTGGACACTGAATGAGCTTTGTTGTGCCCGCAGAAAAAGTGGGTTTTTGGAGGATCGATCAGGCAGATCAATCAGTGGCTCTTGCAGTGAAAAGAAAAGGCAGTGACTGGTGGGGAGTTGTCCATGTGTCCACCCTCGCCTGGGTTGATAGTTCCACCACAGAAAACTGGTCCCCTTTGTTGTGGTCACAGTCGGTGACTTTTAAAGGATTTCGGAGGACAATGGGAAGATCAACGGTGTCAGCTCAACTAAAGACTCAAATCTCTCCCTCTCTCTCTCTCCGTCACTACTCAACTCAATACCATGAACTGAACTATACTCATCATCGTAAGACTATATCTTTTTACCCCTAGACTTAAAGAAGCTTGGTTTTTCATACATATATTTCCACACTGATATACTTACTTATATATATAATCATTGCTAACCTGTTTGATTTATCTACATTTATATTACTGTATTGCGTAGATACTAATAAATATTATTAGTTTATAGCAATACTGGACTCCAAAGTGTTTTCTACTTCTGCTGGTTCTTTATTCCCGTCACGGGGTACGTGACAAAATTGAGCCCTGTGTCCGGGATATGAACAAATTGTGGGAGGCTTGTTTGAATTGATTGGGGAAAATCCCTTTTGATTTGGTTGTGTGGAAATACAGCAAAAATGGATGTTAGTGTTGAGAAGTTTATGTTGGAACCAACCCCGGAAGCGTTGGATGATGCCACGAGGGTTGTGCTGTTGGGAGTTGCTCAAAAGTTAAGACTAAAGGTGACCACTAAAATGAGGAAAGCTCAGATGCAGACGATAATAGCCCAGCATTATATAGATAAGGGAACGTTTGATGAGGAGGCGTTAGAGTTGTTTGTTGGAAGGAAACCCACTGAGGCTGAGGTTCAGTTGAAATTGCAAATGAAATTAAAACAGCTCGAGGCTGTTGAAGCAGAAAAGAGGAGGGTCCGTGAGGCTAGAGAGGCAGACAAACAGAAAGAAGAGGCGGAAAGACAGAGACAGTTTAAAAGGAAGATGTGGCAGCTGAGAGGTTTAGTGTCGAACCCTGATGATTTTTACAGCTCGGAAGGGCTTGTTTTGTGTGATGAATTTAAAAGGTGTGTTCCTGATGACGTAAGGGCGTACCCAGATGCAGAGGATGCCGCTATCTTGTGGGGGTCTGCTAAGAAAGCAAACAAAGATGTTTTAACTCACGAGCTTGAGTTTACTCCGGATGAGAGGTTGCCAGAGAATAGCTGGGAGGTTCGGGGTGACCTTGAATTTGAAACTGGGACAAGTGATGACAGCCCAGAAGAGGCAGCTGTCCCGATTGAATGTGTTCAGGTTGTTGAAGTATCTGTGAGTTCACAGGGGTCTGAACCTTGTGGTGAGACTCAGTTAAGGTCTGAGGTATCTGACTTGGTTGAAAAGGAATACAGTTTTTTTTTGTGTCAGATGATCTTGGTTCAGTGAAAAAGGAATTAACCTTGGTACCAGTGGAATGTGAGGATTCACAGTCACTGGTATTAGACAGTGTTTTAAAAGTTAGTGATGAGGTGGAAATTGCTGAGGTAAGTTTTACTGGAAGTAATGGGAAAAGTGCTGTTCCTGGACTTTTGGATAAAGTGCTGGAAAAGGTTGGATTGGTTGTGCGACCTTTGACTCTGCTTGCAGGACAAGGGCCTGCTGAGAAAGGATGTGTTAGTCTGTTGAATTTTGTTTGGACATTTGGACACCTGTAAGGTCATCATCATGTTATTCAGTGTGATGTTATGGAGATAAGTCGAAGAGAAGGTCGGAAAAAGTTGATAAAGGGATTGTTTGGCTTCTTCCATAATGTATACATGGTTCTCATAAGCCTAGTGATGTTGCTAAGTTTAGTAAACAATGGAAGAATGTTGACACCTCTCCAAGATAAGGTTGGTATAGCTGTTCAACTGATGAGCAAAGCTGCTGTTGAGACCTATGATAGCAAAACCAGAGGTCTAAATTATGATGATGTGACACAGACTTTTCTACCTTCCAGATTTCAGCAGGACTTAGAGGGTAGTAAGGCTGAGGAGAGCAAGGAGGAAAAGAAAGGTCTGTCCTTATTGAGGAAGGAATTTATAGAGGAACAGAAGCGAGATTCTGGAATGATGGCTTTAAAGGAGATGGCTCTCACAGGAGAGGAGGTTCAGAGAGAGGCAGTGGGATATTACCTTAAAGATGGGGTGTTGATGAGGAGATGGAGACCAGCCACTGTGCCTGCAAGTCACGTGGTGGTTTTGAAAGTTACAGGGCTGAAATTTTAAACATGGCTTACAATATGCCTTTAGGTGGACCTCATGGAGTGAGAAAGACAGTGAATAGGATTATGAAGGAACTTCACTGGCCTAGTTTAAGGAAGGATGTTGTGAATTGTTACAGGACTGACCATACCTGTCAAGTTGAGGGGAAATTTAATCAGGATATTCAGGTAACACTACTTAAACCGATACCTGCTTTTGGTGAACCTTTTTCTAGGGTCATAATGGATTGTGTAGGCCCATTGCTAAAGACTGCAGCTGGTTATCAATATGTTAACAATTGTGTGTGCTGTGTCTAGGTCCCCGAAACAGGGTCTTTTGAAAACACTGAGGCCAAGACTGTGGTGAAGTCATTCAGTAAGTTTTTCACACTGATAGGTCTGCCCAAAGAAATTCAATTTGACCAGGGTAGTAACTTTACTTCCAGGACATCCCAGGGGATAGTTAGAGAATTAGAAGCTAAACACATGGTGTCATCTGCATATCACACAGAGTCCAAGGGAGGCTTGGAATGGTTCAACTCAACTCTAAAAACCATGATTAAAACATATTGTGTGAGAAATGGGGAAAAAATGGGATGAGGGAGTTCCCCTCCTCTTATTTATTGTTGGAGATTCAATTCAAAAGCCATTGGAGGGTAATTTGTTAGAACCTGTATTCAATTACAGGCCAAAAGGACCTTTGACCCTACTCAGAGAACAATGGTCTGATTTGGAAACATGTGTCAGTGGGCTTAATTATGTTTTAGAACTTTGGAAGGGACATAATAAGCTTAGTGACCTTGCCAAGGGAAGTTTAGGAAATGGTCGAATTAAACTAAAACACTTATTTGCTAGAATTGCAGCTGGGAGAATTGTTATGGAACAAAATGGAGTCATGGAATTTGATAATGGGGTGGAAAAACATGTTCACCCACTGAATCTAGTCTCACCAAGATGTCAGAATTCCACTGTTTTGAAAAATATTACTGATAAGGTCCATCAGTTGGACCCTAAACCGCAAAAACAAATGAAAGAACTAATTGGCAAGCACGGAGGTTTATTTTCTGACATTTTGAAATGGTGCACAGGTGCAGTGCACCACGTCATTATAAATTCAGCCCAGCCCATGAAACAGCATCTTCACAGAATGAACTTTGAGAAAAACAAAGTGGTTGAAGAAGAAATTAGAAACAAGAAAGAACAAGGAAAGAGAAATGGATGACTGTATTGATGGAGTGGGGAAGGCTAAATACCTTATAAAGATTGACTTGTTAAAAGGAGGCTGGGGTGTTCCTTTGATAGTGAGGGCTAAAGAGATATCAGCATTTGGGACAACATCTGGACTGTATGAGTACAATGTTTTACCCTTTGGGATGAAAAATGCTCCAGAAACATTTCAAAAAATAATCAATTCTGTGATTAGAGGTTTAGAAAGCACAGGGGTTTATATCAATGATTTAGTGGTCTGGAATGACATGTGGGAAGAGCATATTGCTGTGGTAGAAAAACCGTGTGACAGACTTTCCAAGGCCTTTCTTACTGTGAACCTCGCTAAAAGTGAGTTTGGCCATGCCACAGTTATTTATCTTGGCTATGTGGTAGGCCAGGTCCAACTGGCTCCTGTACAGGTCAAGGTTCAAGCTATTGCTGAGGTTCCTGTTCCGACTGACAAGGAAGCTTTAAGAAGGTTTTTGGGAATGGTTAGGTATTACTGTAAGTTTTGTAAGAACTTTGCTGACATCGCTCTCCCCCCTAACAAAACTCCTGAGGAAGAGTGAAAGATTTGTATGGAATGACCTTTGCCAGGAGGCATTTGAACGTCTGAAAACCATCCTGTGTTATCATCCTGTGCTCAAAACACCTGATTTTTTCAAAGCCATTTTCTATAGCAACAGACGCTACTGATGAAACTGCTGGGGCAGTACTGTTACAGAAGGGTGTGGATGACATTGAACACCCAGTAGCTTATTTCTCAAAGAAATTTAATGTGCACCAGAAAAATTATTCAATTGTTGAAAAGGAATTACTAGCACTTATTCTGGCTTTACAATATTATAATGTCTATGTTCAGAGACCTCAAAATTTCTCTGTTGCTCAGAGACCACTTGTGGTTTATATGGGTTACAATCTGTTGGTGTTTCTAACTAAGATGAAGGATAAGAGTAGAAGGTTGTTAAATTGGAGTCCGATATTGCAAGAATGTGACTTAAAAATCAAACATGTGAAAGGTATTGACAATATTATAGTTGATTGGTTAGCCAGATATTAAGTTGGAAATTGGATACGTTTTGCTCTATCATCTGATGATTAGACATGTATTGTTGTAAAATCTGTGATTTACATTTAGACTCAAAAAAAATTCACCTTGGTTGAATTTTTTTTCTTTGAAGAAAGGGGGTGTGACGGGGTCCTGAGTTACCCCTATGAACTGTGCTCGATTACCCCTATGAGCTGTGCTTTTGAAAAGAGAGAGAGAGATACAAAGACTGCTCACAGGTTGTTAATACTTCCCAAGGACATTTGCCAGCTTGCATTTCTTACACAGAGAGAGGAAGGAGGAGTTATTTGAATGACAGCTGGTATCCCGTACGGTGAGATAAATAGGAGGTCGGATGATATAGACCTCAGACACGTTTTGGACACTGAATAAGCATTGTTGTGCCCGCAGAAGAAGTGGGGTTTTGGAGGATCGATCAGGCAGATCGATCAGTGGCTCTTGCGGTGAAAAGAAAAGGTAGTGACTGGTGGGGAGTTGTCCACCACAGAAAACTGGTCCCCTTTGTTGTGGTCACAATCGATAACTTTTAAAGGATTTCGGAGGACAACGGGAAGATCAACGGCGTCAGCTCAACTAAAGACTCAAGTCTCTCCCTCTCTCTCTCTCCGTCACTACTCAACTCAATACCATGAACTGAACTGAACTATACTATCATCGTAAGACTGTATCTTTTTACCCCTAGACTTAAAGAAGCTTGGTTTTTCATACATATATTTTCACACTTACTAATATACTTACTTATATATATAATCATTGTAACCTGTTTGATTTATCTACATTTATATTACTGTATTGCGTAGTTACTAATAAATATTATTAGTTTATAGCAATACTGGACTCCAAAGTGTTTTCTATTTCTGCTGGTTCTTTATCCCGTCACAGGGTACGTGACACTAGATTACAGGTTATCTCGCTGAATTAAAAAGTTGTTTAACAACAGAAGCTGATGATAAAAGGAGCCACTTCTCCTTTTATCTGCTGAGATGCCATTTTCCATAGGTTTCTGTTGTAAAGATTTACAACTATTTCTTCAGATCTCAGTCCCTTGAATTCCTACTTTGGGTGATTGAAGGGATTCTTTAAAGTAAGCCGTCTGACTCAGTCTTCTCCTAGTCCAGAGAAAACTCTAATGCTTCAGTGAAACTGAGACATTATACTAAGTTGATGGCTGTGTATGCATCTCCCAAGGGAATCATCCAATATTCCCGTTTACAGCTTCTACAGCTGAAACCGCAGCCACAAACATTGTAGTAAGTAATATTTCAAGTCATTTCAAAGAACTAGCTATCTTCAGAACTGACAGACTCAACTCCAGACCACCCGGGGAGTGAGTGGAGCAGCTGGAGCCTCCGCTGTCTCAAGAAGCATAGCTGGCAGGGAAGGCTACAAGGTGAAACAGAAATGCAGGACTGTCCATAATAGCCACCCACCTAACCCAAACATCTTTAAATCTAATATAGTCTCACAAAAATAAAATTGAAGACTCGAAGCAGGGCTACAGTTTCAGAGGAATCCCCTCAGTATTAATCATCAGTTTTCAAAACCTGGGCCCCTGCACCTCACTGTGCAATTGGATCCTTGGCTTCCTCACTGGGAGACCAGTCAGTACAGATCAGTGATAATATCTTTCCTTGCTGTCAATCAACATTGGTGCACATCAAGAATGTGTGCTCTACTCTCTCTATACTCAAAACTAAGCACAGATTAACCACCATTTATAAATTCACGAATGACACCACTGCCATCTCAGATGGCTATGAGGAGACATACAGGAGTGAGATTAATCAGCTGGTTGAGTGGTGTTGCAACAACAACCTTGCACTCAACATCAGCAAGACTAATTGATAATAGAATTCAGGAAGGCAAAGTTGTGAGAACATGCATCAGTCCTTATTGAGGGGTCAGCAGTACAATGTGTGAGCATCTGTCGACATTCAGAGGATCTATCCTTGGCCCAACACATTAATGTAATCATGAAGAAGGCATGTCAGTAACACTACTTTGGTATGCTACCAAAGATTCTTCCAAATTTCTACAGATGTACAGGTTGCATCAGTCTGGTACACAAGCTCCAATGCACAGGATAAAAGAGGTTGCAGAGAGTTGTAGTCTTAAGCCAGCTCCATTATGGACACAACCTTCCTCATCGTCAAGGACATCCTCAAGAGTCAGCGCTTCAAAAAGTGTTCTTGGGTGTTATTAGACACACTGTATCAGGATGTAATATGAATGAGGAATGCAAAGTCCTGGGACTATAGTGAAATGAAACTTGAGACAGACAACTGTTAAAACATTGCAAGGCATCTTAGCTACATTTCAGATATAAGTGAGGTTTCTTCCATTTGCTCAAAATGACCATGGCATTCTTTAAGGACCATTGTGTCTTTGGGGCACAATGTTATGAATAATGTGGTACTTTAGCATTCTCATGTAGGGTGGAAACAAAGTGGAGCTATTTGCTTTAGGTGTTGGAACAGTACAGCAGGTGACTTGCAATTCTGCTTTACGCCTCCATCTATTGAGTTCAATGCAATAGGGAATTGAGAAGGATACAGAACATACAAATTGGGAGAAAGAATAAGTCCTTTGGCACCACAAGCCTAATCCACCATTCAGTAAGGTCATTAGTCAAATGACTGCAAACAAGCTTTGCTTTTTCATCTATCCTGATAACGTCTCATCCACCTTGCCTATCAGACTTCCAATTTACTTTTAGGAAGAGAGTTCAAAGAAATATTATCCTCCCAGTAGAAGCAGTCAACTCTTCCCTTTTTTCTTAAGTGCACAAAACCACTTTTAAAAAGTTTTAGCTTCTTCCATAAGAGGAAATTCCTCCATCCCAAGAACCTCTTAGGATCTTACATGTTTCATTAACTTCCTCCTGGCTCTCAACACCAAATAATACAAGCCCAGCCTGTCAAATCTTTCCCCATAAGACAACATGACCATTGCCATAAACCTTGGTTTTCTTCCAATGCATCCTTCCTTAAATGATGAATTTTCTCCTCAGTATTCTAGATATTATCTTACCAAAGTTCTAAAATATAACCTCCCTACTTTGGTATTCAGTTTCAAGAACGATAAACAAAGACCTTCTGCTCACCTGCATACCAGCTTTTTGTGAATCATAGATCAGACACCTAGATCCCTCTGTTTCTCAGAGCTTTACAATCCCTGACTATTGAGATAATCTGACCATTCAGATAATATGCATTAACAACTACTTTTGAAAAGAAATTTAAAAAGAAGTAGAGACACTTGCTGTTTTGCAATCTCATGGAACCTTCTCTGAATGTAGAAACCTTTGGAAAATTAATAACACAATTATCTCACTGACCACTTTTTTAAAACCCAAGATGAAGTCCATCAAAACTGACTGCTGATTATCCAACATACTTCCTGCATTAGACATTGACTAGTTCTATCATCAGTGTACTGGGGCAGTTATGAAGGAGGAAGCTGTATATTGGTATTGGATGCTGAGCAAATATGTCGAAATTATGAAAGCCACAGTGTTAAGATTTGGAACAATACAATAGGCATCCAGTTTGTCAAGTTATTATATTTTGCTGTGCACTGGACACCTGCATTTTCCCAGTTGTTTAATTCATATTTCAGTGGAAATTATTTTAAGCACAGTCAGCAAACTTTTCAATGAAATGAATCACAGAAACCTACCGAGATCTTTGTGAATATATAGGCAAATAAAGAAAGGGTAGCAATTAAGAAGTGAATTCTTTGACCTCCAAATCGCTTCAGTAAATATTCAGGCATGGTAGTGACCTGCAAGGAAAGAATAACACAGGATGACATCAGTCAGATGTTTAAAGAAAAACACATTGCATCTCTTTTCATTCAGGAGAGCAAGCAATCTTGATCATATCACTGAGAAATAAAAGCAGAAAATGACCGAAATATCCTGCTCTGATATTACTCCATTACATTCTCATAGTCCATCCATCTCCATTGTATCTGCTCCAGTGACAAAACTTGCCGCACAGGTCCCTCTGAAATATTCTCCTTCTTCTTGAACTGAAACTTCCTTTCTACCTCAGTTGACAAAGGCCCTGACCACAACCCATTTATATCTTACGCTTCCCTCTCCTCTGGGCAAGAATGGGAAAAAGTTCCCTGGTCCTCACTTTCCAACCCAACAGCCTCCACATTTAATAGATTATCCTTTGCAACTTCTGCCACCTGCACTGAGATTCCACCACCACTGATATGCCTATCTAAATGTCTCTTAGAAGGCTCAAATGTTTCTGCCACCACCCCAGGCAGTGTATTCCAAGTATCTACCACTTTCTGTGATTGCCCCCATATCTCTTTTGAAATTACACCCCCCCCCCATCACCTTAAATGCATGCCCTCTGGTGTTTGACATTTCAACCCTGGGAAAAGACACTATCTACTCTATCTCTGCCTCTCATAATTTTATAAACTTCCATCATATCTCCCCTCAGCCTCCACCACTCCAGAGAAAAATATTCAATTTTTTACAACCTCTCGTTATAGGATGTGCCCTCTAATCCAGGAAACAACCTGGTAAACCTCTTCTGCAATATCTCCAAAGCTTCAACATCCTTCCTATAATGGGGCAACCAAAATACTCCAGATGTGACCTAACTAGAGTTGTATAAAGCTGCAGCATAATTTCCTGAATCTCGAACTCAGTTTCTTGACTACTAAAGGCAAGCATGACATATACCTTCTTAACCTCCATATCAACCCGTACTTCCACTTTCAGGGAGTTATCAACATGGACTCCAAAACCTTCTGCTCATCCACACTGTTAAGGGTCTTAAAGGTCCTTACCAGCACCCTGTAAAATTGTAACAAAACTTCAACCCTCTCACAGTAGAGGCCAATTTGCCACTTGGCTTCTTAATTACTTTTGCAGCTGTCTGCTACATTTTTGTGATTCATGCACAACAGCATGAAGTTCCCTCTGTGCTCTGCATATTTTCAATTCAATTCAAGTTTAATTGTCATTCAACCATACATGAATATCCATGAAAACAGCCAAACAAGACAGCGTTACTCCGGGACCAAGGTGCAAAACACAGTACCAACAGTTACACAGTACACTTTGACTAATGGAATCATGCAAGTTTCATGATGGGGACTGAAGATAATGATTTTGTTACATAAATGGAGAACCAACAGGCTCTGGGACAGCTTCTCCCACCAGGCCATCAGACTGATGAACTCACACTGACTTAAGTCATTGACTGTTCTATTTATTATAAATTACTATGATTGCACATTGCACATTTAGATGGAGACGTAACGTAAAGATTTTTACTCCTCATGTACGTGAAAGATGTAAGAAATAAAGTCAATTCAATTCAATCTGTAGTCTCCTATCCACCTGCATAGTCTGAGAAATGGACATGCTCTACAGCTCTGTATTTTGTAGTCATCACCTAGTCTCAGAGAGATTCTCTTTGTCCTATACATCTTTCCCCACCTTCACTTGAAACAACTTATTTTCCCTCTTCTCAGTTCCAATGAAAAGGACAAAAGTGATTAGCAATCTGATCTACTCTGGGTAAAATTGAGTTGGATAAGCACTACACAATACAGGTGTTCCCCGCTTTTCGAACGTTCGCTTTACGAAACCTCATTGTTATGAAAGACCTACGTTAGTACCCTGTTTTCACTTTCAGAAGGTGTTTTCACTGTTACGAAAAAAAAGCAGCGCGCGATAAAAGGCAGCGCCCCAAGCAGTCGCTCTCCCCCGGATTCGGAACTGCATTGCTTTAGCACGTGCCTGTGAGCAGCCGTTTGAAAAATAAGTTCTAAGGTATCGGAAAAGCCTGAAAGAGCTCATAAGGGTGTTACACTTAGTGTAAAACTAGACATAATTAAGCATTTCGATCATAGTGAACAAAGTAAGGACAACGGGAGTCTGGCTTGTGGAAGCTGATGAACGTGATGTTGAAGAGGTTTTGGCATCCCATGACCAAGAACTGACAGATGACGAGCTGATGCAATTGGAAGAAAAAAGGATAACAGTCGAAACCGAATGAGTAATGATAAAGTACGAGTTTAATTTTGAAAGGGTACTTCGGTTTAGGAGATATTTGCAGGATAGTTTGAGTTGCTTCCAAATTCCAAACCCTCTCTGCGGCCAGGGTACGAAATTCCATGGAATAAACGGCCATAGACTGTTCCTTGGAACAAGTTGAGGAGCTTTTTCCACAGAACTTGCGGGTGTGAATTGGGATGATGTTTTTGCAGGGAAATGTACTATGGACATGTGGTCGATGTTTAGAGATCTCTTGCGGTATGTAAGGGACAAATTTGTCCCGGTGAGGAAGATAAAGAATGGTAGGGTGAAGGAACCATGTGTGACAAGTGAGGTGGAAAATCTAGTCAGGAGGAAGAAGGCAGCATACATGAGGTTTAGGAAGCAAGGATCAGATGGTTCTATTGAGGAATATAGGGAAGCAAGAAATGAGCTTAAGAAGGGGCTGAGAAGAGCAAGAAGGGGGTATGAGAAGGCCTTGGCGAGTAGGGTAAAGGAAAACCCCAAGGCATTCTTCAATTATGTGAAGAAAAAAAGGATGACAGGAGTGAAGGTAGGACCGATTAGAGATAAAGGTGGGAAGATGTGCCTGGAGGCTGTGGAAGTGAGCGAGGTCCTCAATGAATACTTCTCTTCGGTATTCACCAATGAGAGGGAACTTGATGATGGTGAGGACAATATGAGTCAGGTTGATGTTCTGGAGCATGCTGATATTAAGGGAGAGGAGGTGTTGGAGTTGTTAAAATACATTAGGACAGATAAATCCCTGGGGCCTGACGGAATATTCCCCAGGCTGCTCCACGAGGCGAGAGAAGAGATTGCTGAGCCTCTGGCACAACATTGTGGGCCGAAGGGCCTGTACTGTGCTGTACTATTCTATGTTCTATCTATGTTCTAGACCCATATCCTCCAGCCGGATGATAGAACATGCTCCTCAAAGTCTCTGAAAAGAGGACTGCACTGGCACAGACAGGTGAATCCTTTATCCCAGATTTCAGTGGCCCAGGCAAGAGCTCTTCTGGTAAGGAGCAAGACGATACAGGCTACCCTACTGTGTTCCGACAGGAACTTGGATGGCTGCAACTTGAGGGCCAAAGAGCATTGTACCAGAAATCCTCGGCATACTTCAGGGTTACCATCATACCACTCAGGAGCCAGTAGGCACAGCAATCCCTCACAAGTATTGATTAGTCTGCAACTTGAATGTACCTGAACTGGCAGCTGCTTAGGCCAAATTCGGAACCTGCCTACAGGAGACAGTGTTTCTGGGAAGTGGTGAGGATCTCCTGAAGCATGTTGTCATGTCTGCCTGTAGTTGCTCCCTGGTAGGCCAATGCAGATTGCTGACATCCCTACTCTGCCTGGTTCACGATAGCTCAATGAGAGAGCTATTGAATGGAGGTGAACCCAAGCACAGAGTCAGGTGCAGAATTAACTCAGACACAGACAACACAAACAAAACCAAAGGCACAATCACAAAGCATAGTACTAGAAATGGAACTCTTATGATTGAGTACTGAGTGCTCAGCACAAGGCTTTTAAGTACAGACTTTCCATGCAGGAATGTGGCAGGCAATCATTGGCCATCTGAGTCTTAAAAGGAACAGCAACAGCTAACCATACTCTAGCGAGTTGGTGCACCGAAATGTGAATGCCTCCCGCTGTTCAGTCGGGACCATGACATGGTGAGTATTTTTAAGGATAACACCCTGTAATTAGATCCATTTGGTCCAACAAGCATGGGATTATAATATCTCAATAAAAACAGAGCAGAGAGCTGGGGAAGTGTATATGTAAGGGGACCAGAAAGCACTGGGCTGTTCAATATGTTTGAGTACTCTATGACAATCTAATGTGCAACTTTTAACTGCAATTTATGTTGTTACAGGCAAAAGTGATTACCAATGAAATCTACTCTGGGCAAAATTGTATAGCACTACACATTCAAGTCCCTTGGCTCTTCAGAAGTTGAGCAATGACTTGGTGAATCTAGTCTATCCTGCATGCAGCACTCCCTCCATGTCACTGGCACCATCACTAAGCAACGATCTATTAAAGCAACAGTCTCCTGCGAGAAAGCTGTTGGGGTCTTGATTATGTGTTATATTATATTTGAGACGGGAATGGTTTTAATTATATAGGTTAAAGGGTTTGACCAGGTTTATTTTTCTTGTCTCTTTGATATGATTGTCTATGAGAACTGCTTTGCTTTTCTAATTTGTTGGTGCTAGAAGGGGGCGGTTAATATTAATGTTCAGTGTCTGACATTGCTAAGTGACACTCACAGATGTTACAAAGTAAAGGGTTGAATGCGAGGGGTGATGGGTGGGGGGGGTGAGAAGGGGGTAACTCAGGGCTCCACCACCAATTTACAACAACAGATCCAGGGGAAGATAAGCAATACAGATAAATTAGAAAATCTTACTATTGTATCGTTTAATGTTAGAGGATTAAACTCTCCCTACAAGCGTTCAAAGGTTTTAGATTTCTTATGCAGAAAGAAAATAGATATTGAGCTGTTACAGGAAACACATCTTAAACCTAATGACATTCCCAGGGTTCAAAATCGCTTTTATAAACCCGTTGTGGCATCAGCTGATGGTACTCATATGAAAGGAGTCATGATACAATGAAGCGTGGTATTAATGTATCAATTGAAAGGATGGGCGCCGACAATAAAGGACGTCCAGCTTTTTGCTGCACATCCATTCAGGGTAAAAAAGTTGCATTCATTAGCCTATATGCCCCAACTATGTTCGAGGTTAATTTTTTTCCCTTCAATTACCTCACAATTACTGAAGTTAAGTGACTACCAACTATATGTTGGTTTGGACATGAATGCTTTGGTGAACAATAACCTCAATAAATATTCCTCAACTATATCAAGCTCTCAAGAATCTGCTTTCAAAGCGCTTAACCTTTTTCTAATGGATTTAAATTTAACTGTTGTGTGGAGGGTGCATATTCCATCTGCTAAAGACTATACCTTCTTCTCCACAAGAAATAAAACTTTCTCTCGGATAGATTACATTCTTATATCCTCCGGTTTGCTGCCTTTGGTACACTCAATAGAATTTTTGCCCAGACATCTATCTGATCACAACTCAGTCATATCTACTTTTAATTATGGCAAAATTAAAAATAAGGCTACTAGTTGGGGGTTTAACTCCACCCTTCTAAAAAACAACAAATTTCTATCACAACTGAGAACAAAACTGGCAGAATTTATAAATGTAAATAAAAATAGTGTCTCAGATGTGTCAGTGATTTGGGCCTCCATCAAGGGTTTCTTACAAAATAACGTCATATGGTTCAGTTCCCACCTACATAAAACCCGGCTCCAAAAGATTTCCACCTTAGAAGATCAATGTAAGGTTTTGGAGGATGATCTCAAAAGGAGATACACCATAACAAAAGAAAACGAGCTCAAGACAAAACAAGCAGAATTAAATGATTTATTAAGAAGCAGGGCAGAATATATGATCCATATAACCAAACATAAGTATTACGCAGAAGGCAGCAGGCTGAGCCATCTTTTGGCTCTAACGCTCAAACAACAGGGAACTAAAAGGTCTATACCAGTGATTAGATGTTCTAAACGTGGAGTAGTATCTTCAACAGAGGAAATAAAAGAGACATTCAAGAATTAGTTTAAAGAACTGTATACAAGCGGCTCAGTTCATTCTGAGAATGACTTCACAGGTTTTTTTTAGTGGATTAGACCTCCCTACATTGTCATTAGAGGACACCAAAACTCTAGACTCTCCTATTACACTGGATGAGCTACTCAAAGCAGTCCAAGCTACAAATAAGGGCCGTATGCCAGGCATAGATGGCATACCTGTGGAACTTTACCTAGCACTCTGGGATATTCTTGGACCAGTATGGTTAGAAACATTAAATCATGCTTTTGGAATGGCACTTTCCATAGAGATCTAAACACAGCCCTGATCACAGTTATACCTAAGCCCGGTAAGGACCCCTTGGAGTGTGTCAATTACCATCCAATCTCCTTGATAAACGTCAACCTCAAGTTATTTTCCAAAGTCTTAGCCAGTAGACTTGAGACAGTAGTTGGGAAAATAACTAGCCCAGATCAAATGGGCTTTATCAGGGGACGTCTCACATCTGATAACATTCGCCGGCTCTTACACATACTGAGTGCAACACATAAAATCCCACCTGCCTGGAGCCTGCTAGATGCTGAAAAAGTGTTCGATCGTCTAGAATGGCCATATTTTTGGAGAGTTTCAAAACAATTTAAGTTCGGCGATAAATTTATCGATATGATTCAAACATTGTATGCTAATCCTTCAGCCCGGGTATGTGTGGGAGGAGGTTTCTCAGAGTTTTTTGACATAGGACGGGGCACACGACAAGGGGACTCTTTGTCTCCTTTAATTTTTACTATATCTATTGAACCGCTTGCACATTTAATTAGAAACTCTTCTCAGATCTCCCCTATTACAATAAGGTACAACATCACATTTGATATCACTTTACGCGGACGACACGTTAGTTTATATGGCAAATGTTCAACAAACTCTCTATGTTTTAAAAACACTGGAGTAATTTGGATTTCTTTCAGGATACAAAGTTAATTTATCAAAATCATCACTGATGCTGATTAATACAGATAAAAGTAAGGTGTCTCTCCCTCCCCAGATTAAGGTTACAAATTAGGTCCTCTACTTGGGTATTAAAGTTAGTACTTCCCTATCATCTGTGGCTAAAACAAATTAATCTTTAATTTTGAAAAAAATAGAAGATATTAATAGATGGAGACACCTGCCAACATCAGTCCCAGCTCATATATCGGTCATTAAAATGAACATCTTACCCCGCATTAATTTTATCAGCTCAATGATCCCACTTGTGCCTCCAGCAGGATATTGGCAAAAACTGGACTTCTTACTACAATGCTATGTTTGGAACGGTAAACAACCCAATGTAAAGTGGTCAGCTCTACAGTTCAAAAAGTCAGATGGGGGATTGGCATGTCCAAATTTTAAATTGTATCACTGGGCATTTGTATTAAAAAGTCCTAGCTATTGGATGGAGGAGGATAAAGTTTCGTCATGGAAAAATATAGAACAAGAGCTAGTAGCACCAATAAGGTTGAAGGACTTTCTCCTTATAGGTGTGTCTACCAAAAAATCTGATTTGTATTACGGTCCAATTTTAACCCATATGCTACAAGTGTTTAGAGCAGCAGAAAATTTTCTAAAATTTAAAAGTGTGTGGTGCAAATCATCTCCATTATGGAACAATAATCATTTTCTACCTGGGGGAAAACCATTCACTAACTGAACTTGGGAGGATAAAGGTATCACTACTCTTCAAGATATTAATGGGGCAAGGACTATCCTTAGCTTTCAAGAACTGGTATCTCGATATAATATTGATAAACACTCTCTTTTCTTCTACTTTAGAGTAAGATCAGCTTGTAAAGCCTATGGTGTTCCCTGGGGGTCAGATTTAAAGGACCATCCCATTTTAAGTTGGATACAGAGTGCTCCATGACAGAGAGTGATATGATAAATTAAACTCCCAGAAATATATGCCCACATCAGGAATGAAAGCCTGGGATAGGGACATATCTGAATTGGGACAAGACTTAGACTGGGATGCGATTTGGGATAATGCTGCCGGTGTTTCAAAAAACCCAAATCATCGGTATATACACTTGAAATTTTGTCATAGAGCATATTTAACACCGAGATTTAGACATCAAATGGGGCTGGTTCCTGATCCATATTGCTCATTTTACCCCCACGAAACCATTGGCTCTTTTATACATGTTGTATGGGAATGTCCAGGGGTTTTTGGTTTGTGGGGGAAGGTTATCAGTACTCTTACAGAACTAACAGGGGTACAATTACCAATGGACCCCGCGGTACATCTTCTAAATGATGACTCCCACCTTTCCCTTACGGAAAAAACACGCAAAGTCTGGCTGGCAGGCCTGACTGCAGCTAAGAAGATTGTAGTCCAGCGTTGGAAACCTCACCATGATATTTCAAATACCCATTGGCTTTGGAGCTTTTTTGATGCTTCCTACCTGGAACTTTCATCAGCAAGAGTAAATAATGCACGACCAAACACCATCTTAATGTGGACAAATTTGATATCTAATGTAAAAGATCTTCTGTTAAAATAAGAATGCTCTGTCTGTGTATGCACTACTATTCAGTTGGTTAGTAGAGGGGTGAAGGATGGGGGGAGGAGAGAGGGGTGGAGGGAGGAGGGGTGGAGATGAGGATGAGGATGAGGGGTGGGAGGAGGGAATGGTGATGAAGTTTGGGGGTGGCTGGGTTAAAGTCAAAATGTAATTGGCAACTGGTTGTATTGAATGTAACTTGTTGGTGCTGCAATAAAAAAAATTAGTGATTAAAAACACACATCAAAGTTGCTGGTGAACGCAGCAGGCCAAGCAGCATCTGTAGGAAGAGGTGCAGTCGACGTTTCAGGCCGAGATCCTTCGTCAGGACTAACTGAAGGAAGAGTGAGTAAGGGATTTGAAAGTTGGAGGGGGAGGGGGAGATCCAAAATGATAGGAGAAGACAGGAGGGGGAGGGATGGAGCCAAGAGCTGGACAGGTGATAGGCAAAAGGGGATATGAGAGGATCATGGGACAGGAGGTCCGGGAAGAAAGACAAGGGGGGGGGACCCAGAGGATGGGCAAGAGGTATATTCCGAGGGACAGAGGGAGAAAAAGGAGAGTGAGAGAAAGAATGTGTGCATAAAAATAAGTAACAGATGGGGTACGAGGGGGAGGTGGGGCCTTAGCGGAAGTTAGAGAAGTCGATGTCCATGCCATCAGGTTGGAGGCTACCCAGACGGAATATAAGGTGTTGTTCCTCCAACCTGAGTGTGGCTTCATCTTTACAGTAGAGGAGGCCATGGATAGACATGTCAGAATGGGAATGGGATGTGGAATTAAAATGTGTGGCCGCTGGGAGATCCTGCTTTCTCTGGCGGACAGAGCGTAGGTGTTCAGCAAAGTGGTCTCCCAGTCTGCGTCGGGTCTCGCCAATATATAAAAGGCCACATCGGGAGCACCAGACGCAGTATATCACCCCAGTCGACTCACAGGTGAAGTGTTGCCTCACCTGGAAGGACTGTTTGGGGCCCTGAATGGTGGTAAGGGAGGAAGTGTAAGGGCATGTGTAGCACTTGTTCCGCTTACAGGGATAAGTGCCAGGAGGGAGATCAGTGGGGAGGGATGGGGGGGACGAATGGACAAGGGAGTTGTGTAGGGAGCGATCCCTGTGGAATGCAGAGAGAGGGGGGGAGGGAAAGATGTGCTTAGTGGTGGGATCCCTTTGGAGGTGGCGGAAGTTACGGAGAATAATATGTTGGACCCGGAGGCTGGTGGGGTGGTAGGTGAGGACCAGGGGAACCCTATTCCTAGTGGGGTGATGGGAGGATGGAGTGAGAGCAGATGTACGTGAAATGGGGGAGATGCGTTTAAGAGCATAGTTGATAGTGGAGGAAGGGAAGTCCCTTTCTTTAAAAAAGGAAGACATCTCCCTCGTCCTAGAATGAAAAGCCTCATCCTGAGAGCAGATGCGGCGGAGACGGAGGAATTGCGAGAAGGGGATGGCGCTTTTGCAAGAGACAGGGTGAGAAGAGGAATAGTCCAGATAGCTGTGAGAGTCAGTAGGCTTATAGTAGACATCAGTGGATAAGCTGTCTCCAGAGACAGAGACAGAAAGATCTAGAAAGGGGAGGGAGGTGTCAGAAATGGACCAGGTAAACTTGAGGGCAGGGTGAAAGTTGGAGGCAAAGTTAATAAAGTTAACGAGTTCTGCATGCGTGCAGGAAGCAGCGCCAATGCAGTCGTCGATGTAGCAAAGGAAAAGTGGGGGGCAGGTACCAGAATAGGTTCGGAACATAGATTGTTCCACAAAGCCAACAAAAAGGCAGGCATAGCTAGGACCCATACGGGTGCCCATAGCTACACCTTTAGTTTGCAGGAAGTGGGAGGAGCCAAAGGAGAAATTATTAAGAGTAAGGACTAATTCCGCTAGACGGAGCAGAGTGGTGGTAGAGGGGAACTGGTTAGGTCTGGAATCCAAAAAGAAGCGGAGAGCTTTGAGACCTTCCTGATGGGGGATGGAAGTATATAAGGACTGGACATCCATGGTGAAAATAAAGCAGTGGGGGCCAGGGAACTTAAAATCATTGAAAAGTTTAAGAGCGTGAGAAGTGTCACGAACATAGGTCGGAAGGGATTGAACAAGGGGTGATAAAACAGTGTCGAGGTATGCAGAAATGAGTTCGGTGGGGCAGGAGCAAGCTGAGACAATAGGTCGGCCTGGACAGGCAGGTTTGTGGATCTTGGGTAGGAGGTAGAAACGGGAAGTGCGGGGTGTGGGAACTATAAGGTTGCTAGCAGTGGATGGGAGATCCATCACCGACTTTATCCGCTCAGGGGATCTGAAGGTCGCTAGTTCGAGCCTCAGCTGAGGCAGCGTGTTGTATCCTTGAGCAAGGCACTTAACCACACATTGCTCTGTGATGACACTGGTGCCAAGCTGTACCTAATGCCCTTCCCTTGGACAACATCGGCGGCGTGGAGAGGGGAGACTTGCAGTATGGGCCGGTCTTCCATACAATCTTGCCCAGGCCTGCGCCCTGGAAACCTTCCAAGGTGCAAATCCATGGTCTCACAAGACTAACAGATGCCTATATAGGCTGTGTATTTATCATATCATTCCTGCTTTTACTATATGTTAGTGTTATTTTCGGTTTTATGTGTTATTTGGTATGATTTGGTAGGTTATTTTTCATATTTCTCCTATATTAATTAATGGTAATTGCTTCTGCACTTTACGCCATTTCGGCACAAAAGGTTTCATAGGAACGCACTACCTTAGCGGGGGAAATACGGGACAAGGGCGGTCCCGTATGGGACAAACCAATTTAGCCCTATATATGGGAAGTCCCGGTAAATACGGGACAGTTGACATATATTCAAGTTCAACAGTGCATGACAGGGAATGAGGAAAGATGCTGCTGACTCATATCGTTTCCTTGCGGCCTGGTAGCACATGCTTTGCGGCCCGGTGGTTGGGGACTGCTGGTCTATAATACAGCTCCAATAACATGGTCATACCTTTCTTATTCCTCAGTTCCACCAATATCACCTAACTAGGCGGCCCTAACTGAGCACTGCCGTGACATTTTCCCTGACTAGTAACATGACTCCTCCTTTAATCCCTCTCGCTCTGTTGCAGAATCCCAGAATACTGAGCTGCCAGTCCTCCACCTCCTGCAACCAAGTCTCACCAATGGCTGCAAGATCATAATTCTATGTGTTGATCTAAATCATATCCTAAGCTCATCTGCTTTTCTTATGATACTCATTGCATTGAAACATGTGCAGCTCAGTACATTAGTCTTAGGTCGTAACAACATGTCTCCACAGTCTCTTCTCTACCTGTTCTGGCACTCTGATTCCCATTCCCCTCAACTTTAAAGCACTCCCCCCCCCCCATGCAGCACTAGCCTTCCCACTGGGATATTAGTTCCCCTCCAGTTCAGGTGAAAACCATCTCTTCTGTACAGATGCCACCTTCCTTGGAAGAGAGCCCAATGATCCAAAACTGATGCGCTTCCTCCTACACCAACTCTTTAGCCACGTTAAACTGTATAATCTTGCTAGTTCTGGCCTCACTAGCATGCGACATGATTAGCAATCCTGAGACCACAACCCTGGAGGTGCTGCCCTTTAACTTAGCACCCAACTCCTGGAACTCACTTTGCTGAAACTCATCACACTTCCTACCCATGTCATTGGTCCCTACATGGACCATGACCTCTGGCTGTTCACTCTCTCACTTAAGAATGCTGAGGACTCAATCTGAGATGTCCCTGGCATCCATGAGGCAACATACCATCCAGGAATCTCGATCTTGTCCAAAGGACTTCCTCTAACCAATGAATCCACTATCACTACGGATCGCCTCTTTTCCCCACCCCCGCCCAACTTCCCTTTGAGTAACAGAGCCAGACTCAATGCCAGAGAAGTGACTACTGTGGCTTTCTTCTGTTAGGTCATTTCCCCCCCACCTCCACCCCACACAACAGTATCCAAAGAGTTGAGGGGGAGTTGAGAAATGAAGATTATTCATGGCAATTGATCCAAAGGAAAAAGCAGTTGATAACAGCAAGGCTTCTGACTTGCAAGTACAATTTTAAGTTTATTCAAAGACCTTGCTACTCAACCCCCATCATATTCAGCCAACTAGATCAAATGGATTTAGGCAAGATTAAAATTCTTGATAATAGATTTATCTAGAACTTTGCATGGGTGTTGCTCAATCAGTCTTTTAAAGGAACTTCTAAGTCTAAAGTGTGAAACGTGTTAAGAGATAAAACCAGAATTACAATAGAAATGAAAATGATCATGTTAACAGTGACAAGGAAAAAAATCTTACCCCAGACGCAATGTAAATGGGGAGAAAGAGCCAGGCGAGCATCATTAAGGCATACATTCCCTGAAGAGTAATGATAGAAAGTTAGTTCAGAGAGGTCTACTTGTTGCTTTGTCATAGTCATAAATGCTGAAAAGAGAGCTGCCCCTTTACCAGACAGAAAGTTTTTGCAAAGCTCAGAGACACACAGACACCTCCCAGAGATATCCCACCTCTGTAATCCTCCTGAGACATCCCCATCATAGTTCCCCATGCCACCCATTATATTCCTTCTCTTGCCACCCTGTTGTACTCTATGTTCTGCAGGCTCAATTATGCCATGTTTGAAAAACCATTATGCAGGGTTTTCTCACGTGGATAGAGTAGTTAACCTCAGAGACATTTTAGCATGTAATTTAGGTATACATTATGGCTCCTTTACACAAAAAGCACTATCAAAAAAGGACAGCACATAGAAATGAAGGATTTTAATGAGACGTCACCAACTGTTTGTTTCAACAAGCCTTAAATTTATTGGTAAATTATCCGTGTTATGACCATGGAGTAGTTGATGGAATTGATTACGCAGCAGGATAATATACAGTTATGATGCAAAGTCATATTGATTACCATGAAGTCAAAATTCCTGAATAGAATAGGTGAAACTGTGAAAGATACATTAAAAAGTAATTTTTGTGTTCAGTTCTGGCTGCAATTCCACAGGAAGAATGTGGCTGCAATAGAGAAGAGTATGAAAGAGATTTCTCAGAATATGACTTGGAATGAAGGGCTGTAGTTTTTAGGAGAGATTGGGTAAACTGGGTTTATTCTCACTGGTGTGTAGGAGACTGTGAGAAAATCTTACAGGGGTCTATAAAATTACGAGGGCCATAAACACAAGAAATAGTCAATCTCTTTCCTCCAGGGCAGGGAAGTCTAGAAGCAGAGGACATAGGTTTAAAGAGAGTGAAAAAAAGCAAAGGAGATTGGGAGAGTATGTTCTTCACACAGACAGTGTTTTTATGTGGAACCAGGTGCTATTGAAGGTGATGGAAGTAGATACAGTTACAAGTTTCAAAAGCATTTGGATTGTAGAGGTGTAGAGAGATATAGGTCTAATTTAGGAAAAAGGGATTAGCATAGATTAGCATCACAGTGGGCAATGAGAAATCGGCCGAGTTTTGCACAGCAGGATTCTATGAAGCAAAGTGGGAGAGGGCTGATTTCCAGATCATGAGACAAAAGTAGCGGTCATTCTAAAGAGAAATATTGATAGTTCAGTCTCCAAAAAGGTGAAGGATATGGAGGCAAGTCCAAGGAACCCTGAATGTCAACATGTGTTGGATATAAAATGGAAGCAAATGACAGATAAAGAGAAATTAACAAATCAACTAGGAGGGCAAAGAGGGATGGTGAAATATCACTGGCAGATAAGGCTAAAGAAAATTCCACAGCATTATGTAGTATTGTGGTGAGCGTTTGGTCAGACAGACGAGGAAACTTGTTAACTCAACAATCATTTTATTGAGATACACACAAGAATAATACACAGTACTGGTTATTAGAAACGCAGGGGCAGGCTGTCGATCACTCCTCGCCCCCCAGAGCGTCACACTGCCCCCACCCGAGGGGTCAGCTATCCCTAGCAACCCCAAAGTTTATAACAAAGTTCAAAAATTCCAGTGGGCGTGGACACTGCCACCTGTTTGTGTGAGGCAAGAGACAGGGCACCCGGACTGTCACCTCCTTCCTTCAGCCTCGCTGGGTTAGTGGTGGCCAAGGGCTGACACGGAACCAGCCGGTCCCGGTGCAGCACGACTGCCTTCCGTCCCTTAGCAACCGCACCCACCACCTCTCCTGGTCCCTTCCTGTGCTTCCAAGCCTGGGGGATAGTCCCTTCTTCCTGGAGGGGTAGTAGACACTTACTGAGGCCCCCACCAGGTACTGCTGCATTGGCACGCTAGACTGGCAGCCTAGTCCCTTTTAGGACATGCAAACATTGCAGCAGCACATGAACAGCTCCACGTCCTGCCTGTAGCCAGACCAGTAGAAGCGTTCACGCAGCCTGCCCAAAGTCTTTGCAGCTCCGAGATGGCCGGCTCCCACCAGCCCGTGCACTGACTGCAGCGCTGTGGTGTGGAGCCCCCGGGGGACCACCAGCTGCAAGAGGTGTCTGTCACTGTTGGACAACTGCCACTGCTGAAACAGCATCCCGTCATGCCCCTCCAGCGTTCCCCACTGCGAGTATAAGGCTTTGGTCTCTGGGTCCAGGGCGGAGAGCTCTGCCCATTTCGGCCATCGTCCCACACTCAGCCATTCCCTCACCCCGGCTGACATGGGGTTGCTCACCTGTTCGCTGCTCGTGGTCCTTAGTGGGGAGGTAGTCACTGACTTGTCACCTGAAGCGCTGTCACCGTCACTTGCCTCTGGTTCAGCTATGTTGCGTTGGGCCACTACCGGGTGTGCTGCACTGCCGTGGGCCGCTGTGAAACCGGTGGTGGCAGCTGCCCCCGCTGGGACTGCTTCCAGGGGCTGTTGAAGCACCTTCAATAACTCCAAAAGACTGAGGTTAGGTAAAATACTGGAAGGCTTTTATTCGCTATATAATACAACATCCACGGTGAGTGTCTGCCCCCGGACTGAGGGGGAGGGGCAAGGCGAAACACCTTTATACAGGACTCTGTGGGAGGAGCCACAGGGGCAGTCAGCAGAGGGGTGTGTCCAGACAGGTAACCCAGTTACAACACATATATATGGTTTACCACAGCTGCCCTGCCGGACAGCCACGGCTTCAGCACCAAGGTAGAGTGTTGCTCCCAACACTCCACATGGGCCACCCAGCGGGACAGCAGGTCCAGGCCAAGAATGCAGGACTCTCGGATGTCGGCGAGCCACACCTCGTGCACCACTGTGTTTTCCCCCGCAGCCTCCTCTTCCCTCACATTGCCGCACAGTTACCAGTGACCATTGCCAGCTGGAGCGCCATCGTTGTCTACCCAGGCAGGGATGGCTGGTCCGTGTTGGGGAGAACACCAGGACGGATGATAGTGTTGGTTGACCACCACCACGTAGTCCATGTTCAGCTGAAACGCATGTATATCAGCCTTAAGCCTTGCTCTTCGCCCAAACGGCCCACCCGGAGGGTCGGCAATGGAGAGATTCTGCTGGAGGTCTCGGGCGGCGCTGTTCGTTCAGCATTTCCCAATGGCTGCTCTGAGCTGTGGCGTGGTGCCGGTGCGCATTCCCGGGCCAAATGACCTGTCTCACCGCACTGGTAGCAGGGATCATTTCATGGGCCATGGCGCTGGTCGGCCCTGTCTCACAGGCTTCTCCTCGTCAGTTTCCTCCTCCGCCTCGGTGACACAAGCCCCAGCTCGTGGTGTGCAGGGACACCTGGGACACCTTGGGTTCTAAAATTGCTTCTGCCCTCTCTGCCTCATCTAGCGATGATGGTGATGTCCGGCGAACATGCTGCCGAAGGCACTCTGGCATCAGCACCTTTACAAAGGTTTGGAGGGCAAGCTCTTCCTGGGTCGCAGGAGGGACCTGGGGGTAGCCATGCCCAGCACAGTGACAGAGATCAGCTGCTAATGCCCCCATACGGCGCCATCTTCCCTCATTGCTTCCACCAATGGCCTCTGCTCGAAACACCACTACGAGGGCCTGTAGTTGCACTGCTCTGCCAGCGTTAGGTTGAGGAAAGCCCGCAGGGAATCTCCCTCTAGTGCCAAGACAAGGTACCGTCATCTCGGTGGGGCCCCATCTGTTGTGCCATGTGGCAAGTCTGATTTGCGCAGGTAAGGCTCCAGGCGGCTGGTACCGTCGTATCTGGGGAGCTTCAGGGTGGGCCTTGAGGCACAAATCAAGGCCCTTTGGTCTTCCTCTTGCTCCGGTGGCATCTACCGTGGTGCCCAACCTCCCATGGTGATGGCGTCTTTGGTTCCCATGTGGGTGGATCTCGACAGAGGCAAGTGATCTGTCCCCCGGGTTGGGGAGCCTGAGTACGCTCACTGTGTTGGAGCTCCATGGTAAGGCGCAATGTTCGGTTCCCAGGCCCTCCCTCGGGGTCTTGTCTTCATGGGCCCTGCCAGTAGATGCGGGGGAGGCATATTCCTCATCTTATTCCCTAAGTCTTAAAGCACTCTATTCGATGTCGTAGCTCCAATCTGGCATCCCACTCCTGACACGAATGTGGCGAGCATTTGGTCCATAATGACAGATGAGGAAGCTGTTTAACTCAACAACCGTTTTATTGTAATAAACACAAAACAAACCGGGCACCCTGACCCGGAGAGTGAACCCAGCCAGTCTCACACAGACGGGGTCACCTCGACCATCGCACACCCCGGATACAGTTAGGGTGACCCACAAATACACAAGTAATTATAACCCGAGCTAAAATGTAACAATAAACGAACTAGAAATTCGCACCATAATCCCACAAAAGCATTTTAACAGAAGAACAGTGAACAGTGCTGGTGATTAGCAATGCAAGGGTCGGGCTGTCGATGACGCTCTCCCCCCCTAACCACCCCGAGCATCACAATATATTGAGGACAAGATGCTAACTCTGAGGGACAATCTTTATGTAGAGATTGAGGATGCTTTTTATTTGAATTCACTAACGAAAAGAACATTGTAGTTAAAAAAAATTTGAGGGAGACACTGAAATTCTAAAACATGCTGTCATTAAAAGGATGAGGTATTATATATTAGTAGGCTTAATTACTCAGGGCCTGATGAGATGTACTGCCACTTCAATGGGAGACAAGGGAGGTGATTATTGGCACTCAAACAGGCAAATGAGTCTAACTTCAATAATTGAGAAGCAATTCGGAGGGACATAATTAATTGAACTTAGAAAATCAGAGATGAACTTAAGGTGAACAGTATGGCATTGTCAGGGAGAGCTCCAATTTGACTAATTTGATTGATTTTTTTGGAAAAAGTAAGAAGTATTGATAAGGACAATGCAGTTGATGCAAATGTTGCAGAACATATTTTACACTAAATCTTATGACAAGGAATGAAACAGGAAAGTGGTCCTAGTGGTTATAAGCCATGGGATCCACAGCCATTTAGCAAATTGGATCCGGAATCTTGGCAACAAGAGACAAGGTGATGATGGTGGATTGGTGTACCAGAGGGATTAACACAGTTTGTTGTATACACTAACGATTTGGATAAGAGAGTAGCATTATGTTTAATATGCTTGCAGATAACACAAGAAAATGATGCTGTTGATTGTAAAGAGGATGAAGATAAGCTACAGGATGATATTAATCAGTGTGTAAGATCACAGAACAATGGTCATTGGAATTTAACCCTTTGAAATGATGCACTTTGGGGGAATGCACAGAATGAATGATAGAGAACTCAGTGTGAGGACCTAAAGAGAACTCAGCCTGAGGACCTAAAAAGGTGGCTAGAGAGGTGCATAAGATGGTAAAGGAGTCTTATGGGATACTTTGTGTTGCTTGGATTTCCAGCATCTGCAGATTTTTTCTTGTTTGCATATGGGATACTTGCTTTCATTCACCATGGCGTAGAATATAAAAGCAGAGAGATAATGGTACAACTGTACGGAGACAGCTGAAGAACTGTGTGCAGTTTTGGATGTGATATTCCAGAAAGGACACAAAAAAGATGGTGCAGAGGGATTCACAACTATGTTGTCTGGGACAAAGAGAGCAGAAAGGCTCTGCTGCGATTTGAATGACTAGTGGAACAGATTTTGGTGACTGTACATCTGCTCGAATGGCCGAGCATAATGGCTTGATTTCTTATTATAAATTACTTACACTCCACTCGTACACACTGACAGCAATTCCAGATGAGGCACCACTCCCAGCCAAACCAATGAAATGACCACTCCCAACATTGCTGGCAAACAGTGATGCTCCAATCTAAAACACGAGAGAGAAGCTATGAACATAAAGTGTCAAATCCTGGAAACCTAAAAAAGTCATTGAGTAAAATACTCACTGGGCACCAAGTCATATTCCTGCCAGCCAGAAAGTAACCTTTGACAGTGCTTCTCTTTGTTTTGTACATAGCCTAACAAAGAAAGTAGGGAAAAATTATCATGGATACCTCAGCCCTAATACATTTTATTCTGGACAGTGATGTGTTACAAATTTGTCCTCTTTGATCATTCATGGAGAACAAGATGAAGGAAGGGACAAGCTGTAGAAACCAAAAGAATACTTGACATGGATTAGCTATGTAACAAGTTATTAGCTTGAATAACAAGTTAACATGGAGAGAGTTGTGACATTAAACCATTCAGATACTATTGAACTCTTCAAAGAAAATAAGACAGTTCCCTTGATGTACGAGGAGAAATTTCTTTAACCAGCGGGTGGTGAATCTGTGGAATTTATTGCCACAGATGGCTGTAGAGGCCACCATTGGATATATTTAAAGCAGAGGTTGGTAAGTTCTTGAGTTGCAACCGCATCAAAGGATATAGAGAGGAAGCAGGGGAATGGTGTTGAGAGAGGTAATAAATCAGCCTGATCAACTGGAAGAGCAGACTTAATGAGCAAAATGGCCTAATTCTGCTCCAATGTTTCAAGCTTCAAGTTAACCTTACATGAATATAGCCAAATAAAACAACATTCCTCTGGGCCAGGGTGCAAAACACATTACAAACAGCATACAGCACACCACACATAGCATACAGCACAAACAGCACATCTGGATATGATTTCAGAAAAACATATGGTCATAAAGATAAAAAACATAATATAGCCTAATTTCCTGAGTGGAATGACTGAAGACTGATGACAAGTTGCCCTGGTGCAGCTTGTCCTTCCACTGAGCAAACACCAAAGGGTAGCACCGAGGCCAGCACTGAAGGAAAGGGCCAGCCCCCACCCCCAAGCCAGAATGGATTCCAGCACATCCACAGAGGCATCTCCCATAACAACTCGGTGTTTCTTCCCATGGAATGTACAACAGGTGACCCCACAATGATGGCCTAGTCCTCACCATAACCTAGACAATGCAGCTCCCACACCATTGGTCTCGTCAATGAACCAGTGAAATGGACTTGCAGTTTTCTGTGTTACCAATGTCCAACAGGATCTTGCAATCACAATAAAAATTCCGAGGACAATCACTGTCACTTTTTTTCTGCACCATCCAACATTAAACAAGTCCAAGTGATAACACAACAATAGCACACAATAGTCTTTGGACAGCAATGCAGATGCAGTAGAAGCATTCCCGCACAGGTCCAGAGGGTAGCTTAATAAATCCAGTCTCCATAAAAGAAAGGTACCGTCTGGTGGAGTGGTCATCGTCAGAGTGGTAAGGCTTTGGCTCCACAGGCTTCGGTGAGCCAGGCAGACACGAGGTAAGTAGGTTTATTTCTTACACATTTTTCTTATTTAACTTTTGATAGAATGGGGGATGTCTGCAGGGCTAGTGCTCTGTTTCGGGTGCCAGATGTGGGATTTCCAGGAGACTGCAAGTCTCCCCGAAGGCCATTTCTGCACCAGGTGTATTGAATTGCAGCTCCTTAGAGACTGTGTTTGGGAAAGTGAGGCAGTGATAGACAGGAGCTACAGGGCCGTAGTCACCCCAAGGCTACAGGACATAGATGAATGGATGACTGTCAGGAGAGGGAAGGGAGAACATCAGATAGTGGAGAGCACCCCTGTTACCATACCCCTCAGCAATAAGGACTCCATTTTGAATACTGTTGGGTGGAGGTGGGGGAGAAATGACCTACCTGGCACTGAGTCTGGCCCTGTGGCTCAGAAGGGTGGGCAACTGAAGAGGATGGCAGCAGTAACAGGGGATTTTATGGTTAGAGGAACAGGTAGGCAATTCTGTGGATGCGAAAAAGAGACAAAATCCCGACCTCAAACAGCTCCTTCTCCACCATCCCGATCTCAAACAGCTCCTTCTCCACCATCCCGATCTCAAACACCTCCTTTTCCACCATCCCAACTTCAGCCAGCTCCTTCTCCACCATCCGGACCTCAGCCGGTTCCTTCTCCACCATCCCGACCTCAAACAGCTCCTTCTCCACCATCCTGACCTCAGCCGGCTCCTCCTCCACCATCCCGACCTCAGCCGGCTCCTTCTCCACCATCTCAACCTCGAACAGCTCCTTCTCCACCATCCCGACCTCAGCCGGCTCCTTCTCCACCATCCCGACCTCAGCCGGCTCCTTCTCCACCATCCCAACCTCAAACAGCTCCTTCTCCACCATCCTGACCTCAGCCAGCTCCTTCTCCACCATCCCGATGTTGAACAGCTCCTTCCCAACCATTCCAACCTCAGCCGGCTCCTTCTCCACCATCCCAATGTCGAACAGCTCCTTCTCCACCAGCCCGACCTCAGCCGGCTCCTTCTCCACCATCCCGAGCTCAGCCGGCTCCTTCTCCACCATCCCGACCTCGAACAGCTCCTTCTCCACCATCCTGACCTCAGCCGGCTCCTTCTCCACCATCCCGACCTCGAACAGCTCCTTCTCCACCATCCTGACCTCAGCCGGCTCCTTCTCCACCATCCCGACCTCGAACAGTTCCTTCTCCAGCATCCTGACCTCAGCTGGCTCCTTCTCCACCATCCCAACCTCAAACAGCTCCTTCTCCACCATCCCGACCTCAGCCAGCTCCTTCTCCACCATCCCAATCTCAAACAGCTCCTTTTACACCACCCCGACCTCGAACAGCTCCTTCTCCACCATCCCAGCCTCCGACGGCTCCTTCTCCAAAATTACGGCCTTGACCGGCCCCTTCGACACCTCATCACAGACGGATTGCTATAAATTGGTCAGGACACAAGATCCACAAGTCTGGCAAGGTGACGGCATGTTCAGACACAGCAGCCATTCAGGTCCAATCAAAGGCGTATTTGATCATTTAGTACGTCTTTTTTATAATCGTGAGTTGCTCAATAGCAATTGAGTTGGACTTATAAGTCCATAAGACATAGGGGCAGAATTAGGCCATTCAATCCACCGAGTCTACTCCATCATTCCATTATGGCTGATCCCAATCCTACTAAACCCCATACACCTGCCTTCTGGCCATATTCTTTGATGCTCTGACTAATCAGGAAACTATCAGTTTTCACTTTAAATATACCCACAGACTTGGCCTCCATCTCACAGGCATTCAACAAATTCCTTATCTTGAAATCTGACACCGACCTGATTTTCCCAATCCCCTGACATATTGAAGTTCCCCATTCCTCCTTACAAAATTGCTCAAGCTCTGCCAAGTTAGTTGGGGAGCAGCGGTGGACAGAGATCTTCAGTGAAGTTAAGGTCAGGACTCTAACTGGGCCATTCAAAGACATCAATTTTCTTCATTTGAAGCCACCCCATGGTTTCTCTGCAATGTGTATAAGGTCGTTGTAAGAAAGGCAAAATTCCTTCCCAATTTCAGCTTTCTGTCAGAGGCTAGCAAGTTTTTACCCAGGATCTCTCTGTATTTAGCAGCATTCATCTTCCTATCAATCCTGACCAGTTTTCCAATCCTTAATGCTCCAGGCTAGCCCACAGCAGGATGCTACTTCCACTATACTTTACTCTAAGGATGGTGTTACCTGGTTGATGTGCGGTATTAGATTTACACCACATGTACATCTTAGTGTTCAGGGCAGAAAGTCCTACTTTAGTTTTATTTGACCACAAGACCGTCTTCCACATCTTTACAATATCTTCTATGTGACACACTTTGCAAAGTCTTTACAGGCAACTAAATGCTTTTTTTTAAACCAGGGCTTCTTCCATGAATACCCTTTTTGTGCAAGGCTTTAGAGATTGTGGATCCATGAACTTCATTTCCGGTTGCAGCAAGTGGCTTCTGCAGCTCACTCAGAGGACTGCTAGTGTCATAGTAGCCTCTTTTACAAGTGCCATTCTTCACTGGCAACTAAGCTTAGAGTGTGGCCTGACCTAGGCAATGTGGCTGTAGTTTCATATTTTTTCCACCTTTTCACAATGGACTGTGCTAAGCTTTGAGTTATGTTCAGTTCCTTTAAGATGGTCTTGTACTCTTCCCTAGATTTGTGCTTTATTTCCCTGACTTGCTTTGAATGCTCTTTTATCTTCATTTTGGTTTGGCCTGTTGAAAATCTAACATACCATTGGACCTTATGGAGAGAGGGGTTACTTATTCTTATAAATTCAATGAAAATAGGTGATTCCCCCAATTTTTTACATCAACAAATTGGATGAGTTGGTAAGGTAATTAGTATATTACACCTAAGGAAAGTTAGTGTAGTAATTACAAAAAGGAGGAATACTTTTTCAGTCTCACACTTTGTTTGTTAATTTGTAGTAAATAGTTGACATGTTTTGGAATATTTGTTTTGATTTGACATGATGCAGGGTGTTTTGTAGTTACCTCAAAAATCCTATCTCAATATGTTTTAAATTTAGAAACTGAGACAGTAAAATGTGAAAATAGTTGTGGGGGTGAATACTTTTTCAATGCACTGTATATCAGAAAATGCTCAAATGGTTTCAAAGTAGCAAGCAGTGCTGCAGCTGTAGTTTTCTAAGATAACACAGGTTTTAACTCTTCACTTACTAATGTAATTAGTCCCAACTCCAGTTCTGGACACAGTGCTCCTTCTTGATAGTTGCCACTCTCACTGACTCTTGTCTGAGATCCACGCTTACCACCATGCATCAGCACGTGTGTACCTTGGCCTCTGATTCAAGAAAAGCACCAAGGCCCATAGACTGCCCCAGCTACATCAGCTGCATCCCTCTTCCTGTAAGGACTCCATTCTGTTCTCCAGGTTGCTCCACCTCCATAGTACTTGCTTCATTTTCCACACCCAGTGGCGGCACCAGAGATTTTTTCTTGCTGGTTCTACAGTGGGGCTGAATTACTCAGTGATGGTGCTGAGGGATGTACCCTATGATAATATGTATTCGCAAGGCCAGACGCATGGCATTCAAAAGTCAGTTTCAAGCATTATGTGCCTACTATAAATGCCTCTGTTGATTCACAAGCAACAGCAATTGATCAATATAATATAGAAGAGAACTGCGACAGTATCAACAGCATCGGAGACAACCTGGGCTACACAGAGCATAAACAAACAAACCAACAGAGCATCTGACCCACAGCACACAACGTGAGTCACGCACCAGTCCCGCAATCAGCATCAAATGCGTGCTTTTCAACTGAAAAACACAACACTAACCCTCAATGTCCACTGCTATTCGCATTACATAGACAGACAATGCCAAAAGATACACCGTTATTGAAGTCAAATAAGGCAAACAACAGATGCAAGGCTTTACCAGGAGTTGGACAAATCGTACTCTGACCATGCAATACCTCAATTAATTCGGCTACTGAATTTAAAACAAAAATCAACAGAATCACCGCTTGGAAGTCTAAGCAAAACCAGTAGGCTTAATAGCAGTAAATGTAATAGTTTAGGATTTGCAGGAAACATAAGGACTATGGGGTATCCACCACAAAATAATAATAATAATCAGCATTAGTCTTGGCCCAAATTTAAAAAAATTAACTGCACTCACCATTGATGTTTTCAGAGAAGCACAATCCGTCTGTTGTTGTGATTGGTGGCGAAAGCATCAGTGATTTTCTGGATGTCAAGAGCTTTGGTCCTTCAGCTGTTTATGGCCAACAGGGCCAAGCTGCTGTTCCGAGCATCGCCGCTGCTATTCCTTAGGTAGTTTTTGAGGCGTCTGAGGCAAGAGAAACTCCGTTCGCGTGAGGCAGATGTCACAGGTAGAGTCAATGATATGTAGATTAGTTTGTATAAATCTATAAATGCATCACGGTAGGGTCTCATTGGAGCTAGAAATTCCACTGTCATTCACTGTCTGTCCTTGCTAGAGACTCAACCATAGCTCTCATATACTCACGATTTTCTTGCATGTCCTTTGTCAAGCATATTTCCCAATCTTGAACCGTCTTGTTTTCTCAATCTGAATTCAGCCCGTGCCTCCACAGCAAACTTATGAGCTGCACTTATGTGGCGGGTTTTGAAAGCTGTTGTAGCTTTCCACCAGTTGCGGTAACCGATGACAGTTAAGGTAGACTCAGAATGGAACCCATGCCCCCTACACAGGAAATGCCTGCATGCGAAGCAGAGCGTAGTATCTTTCATGATCGAATATTCCAGTCAATCAAACCAGCCACGAATAAAACTCCTTTGCTGTTTGCCAAACTGTTGCGAGCAGCGAAGGGTACTTTTTTCAATGCTGGCTGACAGGGTCCTTCCTCAGGCTGTCATCGCTGACATTATTGCCACTGGCACTAAGAGTAGCTTCATCCACGTTCTCTTCCAAATCCTGCTCCATTTCTTGTTACTCTACTTCGCCCACACATTCCTTCAATGAACTGCTGTTGTTCTCATCCCCACTTACTTCTTTCTGCATGTCACTTTCAATTAAGACACGTTCAGGCTGAGACACCACTGATTCCTCTGGATGAGGTTGTTTTCTCACCAAAAATCGATCCATTTTTCACACCGGCCAAAATAATGCACATGCCAGGCCGACACTAGCTTGTAAAAGCACGATGTGTGGGTGGGGCATCTGTTAGTCTCGCTAGACCATGGATCTGCGCCTGGATGTATACTATCAATCTCTCGCATGAGTGAGAGTGAGTGACATCACCACCTTACGTGATCTTAGATCAGCTTAACTGATCTGAGAACAGCAACGGCAAGACATTGACAATGAACGAATAAGCAGAAGTGTAGAGTGGATCTGACAGTGTTTATAACTTTATTGCTGCATGGGTGCTATAGTAATTGGGGGCGTTGTTTCACTAGATCAACTGGAGAAATAAGCTGTATTCAAAACTATACAGAGAAAGCAAAGCAGCTGCAATTTGTATGTGAAATTTCAGTTAATTTCTTGGTGGTGCTACGCTGGTGCTATTGCAATTTCTGCTGGGGCTATAGCACCAGCTAACACCACCATAGCACCGCCCTTGTCCACACCCATGCCACAAAGATGGTCCTTTTTCCCAAACCACTGCTTCCTCTCTTCCATGCTTGATAGTGCTGCTGGTGGCCTGCACAGCCACAATGCATTGAAGAGCCTGTTTCCATATGGAGTGTTTCTATGACCTACTTTCCCAAAGGTGGTTTATTCAGTGATTGCAGTATCACAGGATATAATATTACAGTACTTCAAGGGGCCAGGCAGCATCTATGGAAAAGCGTACAGTCGACATTTCAGGCAAGACCCTTCATCAGAACTTTTTCATGGAAGCTGCCTGGCCTGCTGAGTTCCTCCAGTATTTTGTGTGTGTTGCTGCAGAATCTGTTATACCATACTGCTCCATGCAACACCCTTCATCCCAGGTCCCCAGTGTAAAGGCAGAAAAGTCTGACATAAAGTGACCTCCACTGGGGACCTCCCTCACTGCTGGATGCAAAATGGACTGCCAAAATGTTCAAACAGTAGATGAGGGCAAGAAAGGATAGTGTGCAGGAGAAGCGCATACAAGAACCACCTCAGTGCATCACAAAACTGCACCAGGCAGCTCATGTTGTGTGTGAGTGGCTCCTTAGAGAGATTTCAGGCTTAGATCCAATTAATAATTCTGACCAAGCAGCCACATTCATGAGCATACTTGACACCCACTACGAAAGGATAACCCAGTCTCTGTATAGAATAGTGATAGAAGCACAGTGGTAACATTGACAACCGAAGAACCGAGGACACTGATTGTGAACAGTTTCCTTTGCTGTTCCACATGAGTTGGTCATTGAGCGAGAGATGGCACTCACAAATCAGGAAGAGTTCCAGATATTGAAAGGAAGGCTGATCGCGCAGCAGTAAACTGGGGTAATTGGCATCAATTAGCCAGCACAGAATGATCCAAAGACTGGGCCATTCAGGGTGACAGTATTCAAACTGAGTTATCCAGGCAAAAATGTAAGTCTGCCAGCAGGAGGGCTATGACCACAGATAGCCCCACAGTCTGATAACATTGCTCACTGAAGAACCTGTCATTTTGTCAGCAAGTATCTGTGGATGCCAGCCCCACTTCCTCTGATCCAGGGTCCACAGATATAATTTGAAGACAATTAGGACACAACCATGTAGACATTAAAGTTTTGTCTAAGAGCCTTTTAAATAGCCTAATCTATTTTAGATGAATTTTAAAGAGGTATATAGAAATTGAGTTGCCTTGATATTTTCATTTACTCTGTCCTCAACCTTCTTCATGCACTGGTGGGAAACCAAGGGAAAATTACAACCAAGACCTATAAAGTATGTGACAACAGCTAGCACCAGATGTTAAGCATTATGGTGATCAGCTCCCTGCCAGTACTTGTTCCTTACCTTGACATTGGCATTGAAGCAATGTTCACTCTAAGGTATGTGTGCACATAAATCATTTGCTACTAGCACAGAAAGGAATTTAAACTGTGTACAAAAGGTTATCACCCTTTACCTCGTTGGCATGTTAAGTATATTTCACCATCGTACACATTTCCTTCTCTAGTTTCTGATGCGGACAGCGTTGACAAAATGGAGTTTGCGATGATTTGTCTGCAGATTTTAGAACTGGCTTATATATACTATTTTTATTGAAAAAAATTATTGATTCACCATGTTGAATTTGTGAAGCACAAAAGAACTGCTAGTTCACTTAAAGCAGAATGGCTTAATGAAACTGTAGAAACTACTGCACCGAAAACTCATGAAGTCAGAAACATGCAGCTACGAGAAATATTTATGTACAATACAGAAACTAGTGTTACCTGTGTGTATTGCCACAGTTAAAAGTTGCTGGAGAATTCACAAGTGTGAAGAAGTGGACTGATATTTGGAAACTTGACTTTTTAAAGTGTCATTTAGCAAGCAAATCACATATGGATGGTGTGCAAAAATTTTGGTGAGAAAATCCTTCAGTACCCGCTACAGATCTGCTATGTATATTTTGAGAGAGTGCAAATGAATGAGAGTAAAAATGATCAAACCCAGAGGAGATCAAAGTTCTCACTGACAGTGTTTTGCTAGCTGTTAAAATGAATACCTCTATATGTAAAATTCAGTGCGCACATGCTGTTGTCATTGGGCAAAAAATTGCACAGCACAAGATTTTTGCACACACTGGTCATTGCATTGAAGGTGAAGTCCATAAGAATACAGATTCTACTCTATATTCTAGTTGTCTGCAATTTATGATTTGACCCAGAACTTATAAAGCAGGATTAATCTCCAACAAGCTTCTTGAGGCTTTCACTTTAATAGATTACAGGAGATCATTTTATTTAAGGTTTTTTTTTAATCAATTTAGAGCAGGGGTATCAAACTATCGGCCCGCGGGATGATTTGGGAAAAAAAAGTATATTCATGACCACTTATTATGTATTTGTACGGCAGCCGCTCTCTCTCCCACTGCTGTTTGTGCCGTCTGCTGCGCTGGCAGCTTATTGTGTGTACTTAGAAAACAATAGGCAGCAGTTAACCACCCACTGTGCATAAGGACCTACCACCCTGCACTGAAGACCACTAGGGCCCCACTTACATCGTCAGACACAGTATAAACACACAGAGTACTCAGGTAAGTAACACCTGTAGCAAGGCCGAGACCGTTTGCTGCTGTGGTTCAAAATGTTTTCCAAGAAAAGAAAAGTTGACATCGAAGGTCGGATATTCAACGATAATTGGAAAGATCGTTGTCGTTTCTGTGAGATCAACGGCATACCTATGTGTCTGATATGCTCACAACAAGTGGCTGTGGCAAAAGAGTACAATACCAAACGACACTGTGAGACGTCACACGGAGAAAAATATGCAGGACAACTCAGAACGCAAAAGGTAAACGAGCTTGAAGCAGCTCTGAAAAAACAGCAATTAATGTTCACCAAAAGTCGAAAGACTCATGATGGAGCTGTCAAGGCCAACAAAGTAGCTGCTGCGTTGAAGCCATACTCAGAGAGGGAATTCATCAAAGCATGCATGCTGACGGCGGCTGAGCTAGTGTGCCCTGAGAAGAGATAGGTTTTTGTTAATATCAGCTTGTGGCAGAGAGAATGGGAGACCTTGCAGGAGATTTGAACAGTCAACTAAAAGACAAAGTGAAGTCATTTATCGCCTTCCCTATTGTAATTGATGAGAGCACCGATGTGACTGATGTAGCTCAACTGGGAATATTTATTCGTGGTGTTGATGCATCTTTGACCGTCACCGAGGAGTTTGTGGAGATGGTGCCCATGACAAACACCACAACGGCGAACAATGTTTTCTCCAGCCTCTTTGAGGCCTTGGACAGACTGGGGGTTGATTGGAGTCATGCTGTCAGCGTGGCAACAGATCCATGGTCAGGAAAAAGGCAGGTGTTGTTGTGAAACTCAGTGAGAAAGTTCAGACAGAGAATCCGGAGCAGAAATTCTGGAATTTTCAGTGTATTATACACCAAGAGGCATTATGTAGCAGGAATCTGAAAATGGACAATGTCATGGATGTAGTAATCAAAACGGTTAATTTTATTAGAGCCAAGGGACCCAACCATTGGCAATTTGACACTTTAGTCCGGAAGTAATATTGGACATGGCTTGCCCTACCACACTGAAGTCTGCTGGTTGAGCAGAGGGGTTGCGCTCAAATGTTTTTTTCAATTACGTGCGAAAATTGGACTATTCATGAACGAGAAAGGGAAGCCAGTGGCAAAGTTGGATGACCCAGACTGGCTTCATGATCTTGTATTTTTGGTGGATATAACAGAGCACTTAATGTGCCTAATGTTAACATGCAAGGCTGCAACAAACTTGTTACGGAATACTACGACAGCATTCGTGGCTTTCAAATTAAATTAGGCCTGTGGGAGATGCAACTATCCCGGAGCAACCCAGCTCATTTCCCCTCTTTGCAGTCAGTGTGTCGCTCATGGGAATAATGACAACATGGACATGTACAAGGACAAAATATCACAGCTGAAAAGTGAGTTTCAGAATCGTTTCCAAGTCTTCACTCAGCTCGAGAAGGAATTCTCACTATTTTGCTCGCCGTTTGGTGTCAACGCAGCACCAGATGTGCTGGAGGAACTCCAAATGGAACTAATTGAAATTCAGTGTAACTCGGCTTTGAAATATAAATTTGAGACGGTGGTCTGGACTCATTCTATCAATACCTGGGACCGATGTACCTCAAGATGACAGACTTTGCCTCAAAGATCCTTTGCATGTTCGGGACAACTTATCTCTATGAGCAGGCGTTCTCCATAATGAACATTAACAAATCAAGCTGCGTTCGCAGCTGACAACACAGACATTTAAATGACATTATGAAAATCACAACTGCCCTGAAACTGGTCCCTGATGTTGACAGGCTGGTTAAAGCCAAGAGATGTCAGGTGTCTGGGAGCAGAAAGTGAAAAATGAGTGATACTGTTCGATGCACTGCGACATGTAAGCAAAATGCATTATAAAATATTGAGTGACATAATATTGTGATTCATTTATTTTCTGACTATTCTATTATTGTAAATGTGATCACTTTAATAAAAATTAGAGGCTAACTGTAAACAACAGGAATTCTGCAGATGCTGGAAATTCAAGCAACACACATCAAGGTTGCTGGTGAACGCAGCAGGCCAGTCAGCATCTCTAGGAAGAGGTACAGTCGACGTTTCAGGCCGAGACCTGATGAAGGGTCTCAGCCTGAAACGTCGACTGTACCTCTTCCTAGAGATGCTGCCAGGCCTGCTGCGTTCACCAGCAGCTTTGATGTGTGTTGCTAGAGGCTAACTGTGTTCATTGTCTGAGTTTGATTGCTGGAAGCAGGCTAATAAAAATTAGGTGCAGTTGTGTAGCCTATATTTACAATTTGTTTCATTAGGTCTACATTCGTGTCTGTTAATGTTCTATTTCAAATGGTTTATTAATGGAAAGGGTGTGGCTCCCAAAACAATCTTAGCAAAAATAGCATCGTTTTTTCTCTCTCTCATTACAACTTTCTTGAAGCTTACGACTGTAAGTTAATACCAATCATAAAAATAATGCTTGCTAGGCAATCTTCTTCATAAGAAACAAAATTCGTAAAGTGAAACACTTTGTAGTTATAGCAGAGACTGAGACACATGACAGCAGGTTGAAAAAATGAAGGCTACAAAAGCTGTAGGAGCACGTGCGCGTGCGTTCGTGTGTGCACAACTGAT